>NW_012148285.1:9167295-9202690 GCF_000956105.1 Propithecus coquereli | reverse complement strand
CCCGCCTCGGCCTCCCAGAGAGCTAGGATTACAGGCGTGAGCCACCGCGCCCGGCCCTCAGATGTTTCTTGCACAACACGCATGTCGGCAGGGTCTGGGGTGCCGGGATTGGGCAGTGACCACGCAGGCGAAGCGCCCGTCCTCGGGAGTCCGCGTTCCAGCGTGGGTCACGGAAATCCGCGAGGAAGGACGGTGAGGTCACAGGGGTCTGCAGCCTGAAGTCAGCAGCTAGGAGGACCAGGCGGGGTGGTCTGACGAGGGTGACCGCGGCCAGCTCTGCGAGGTGGGTGGTCAGGGAAGGACGGCCTCAGCCCGCTGGGGCTGCCGTGACAGCACCACATGCTGCGCGGCCTATAAACACGGGATTATTTCTCACGGTGCTGGAAGCTGGGAGTCGAGATGAAGGCCCCGGCAGATTCGCTGTCTGGCGAGGGTCCTCTTCTTGGTTCACAGGTGGTGCCTTCCCGCCCTGTCCTCACGGGGCAGAGGGGCAGATGGGCTCACTGGGGTCCCCTTCGTAAGGACACGAATGCCAGTCACGAGGGCTGTGTCCTCACAACCTAACGACCTCCCGCAGGCCCCGCCTCCCAATACCTTCACACGGGGCTTATCATTTCAACGTATCAATTTTAGAGGGACACAAACGTTCGGTCTGTAGCAAGAAGGAACATTCTAAGAGGCCTGAATGCGTTCCTCAGAAGGTGGGCCTTCCACAGCCCGGGGCCTCCGGAAGCAGGGAGGCAGGAGGGGACGGGAACTGGGCTCCCACCCATACCAGCAGCGCGACCTTCCACGGAGCCACTCTGAGCCTCAGCTACTTCAACTATGACATGACACTAACACTCCTCTCGAATGGGCTGAAAAACTGATCCCCCAAGAGGGTCTCCAGATGTGACTTCAGAAAGAACTGGCCTCCCTGGAGCGATGCCACCACCTGACTCTTGGACATCGTGTGAGATGACACTGGACACGCGCACCGATTCCCTTCCTGGGCAATGGCCTGACTCTGAAGAACTAAGAGTGACGACACTCACCACCTGTGGAAGCTTCTGGACATTGGAGAAAGCTCCCATCCCAAAGGATGCCCGGTTCAACGCTCAAGTTTAGTGCCTTCCTATGCGAGCGCATTAATCCTCACAACAGCCCTGAGAAGCTGGCGTAAGTGTCCTCATTTCACAAACGAGGAAATGGGCCCCAGAGAGCCTAAGGGGAAAAAAAAAAAAAAAAAAAACCAACCAAGAACGCCAAGAACCCGAACCCAAGCCCCAAAAAAACCCCCGGGGACCCTCTCTCCTGTTGACTGCACGTCTCTGAATCACGGGTGTTGGGGCATCGTACTTAGGGACTGGCTGGGGACTGGCAGCAGCTCGAGAGTGTGGGGACGTCCCAGTCAACTCAGGACTCTCTGCCCCACGGGGCACAAGGGAGGCCTTTGAGAACCACCTGGCAAGGGAGGGCCGCGGGGACAGAACAAGGAGGGCTGAAGGGACACACGTGCTTTTAAGTCACAGAAAGGCCTCAGAGCCTGCTCTTTGCCAGGGAAGTGAGACAATCCCACTGTCCCCACTTCAAGCCCTGCACCGGCCTCCGTCTGCGCGTGGGCAAAGAGCTGAGCTGACGGCCCTCTCCAGCATCCTCCCACCCACTCTCCCCTCTGACCTCCGCCCGGTGCACTGCCACCATTTCCATCCATCACCAAAACGGGCCACATCCCCTCTTCCACGAGCCTCTGCTCCACCGTCACCTGAGAGAGCCCTTTCCTGATGACCCACCTTAACAGGCCCCATGCTTTGCTGTCCTAGCACTTGCCGCGGTTTGCAAGGCGAGCCCATGTGTCTGTTTCTAAAAACTTTGCCGCTGTTTGTCCTCCCAGTGGCCCTGGCAGCTTGTGAGGGCAGGACTTCAGCTTCCTGCTCACGGATGCGTAAGCCGAGATCAGCACAGCGTCTATCGCGCGGTAAGCACTGGGCATTAACAGTTTCTGAATGGAAGAAAGGACCTAGCAAATAGTGAAAGAAGAAAGAATAGAAGAAAAGAGAATACAAAGAAAGAAAATGCTCTTTCCTTTTTCTTCGTCAGGAAAAACGATCCCCAGAAAACTCTAAATGCCATTGCTCTACCACTTTCGCACTGCAGGGCCCCAGACGATGTCCCCAGGCTTACTAAGCCAAGCCTTCCCTTGTAAATGAGGACGCTGGGAGCCGTGACGGCTAAAATCCTTTCTAAGTCTCAGAACGAGTGGGAACAGAGTCATGACTGTCGAATAGCACAGGTCAGCACCCATGTCCTCGAAGCACCCTGTGGAGCTCAGGGAGGATGCCTGGCAACTCGACACCCCCCCGTGGCAGCGCGTGAACACCCACCCAACACGCCCCTGCTCTGACCCCACAGAGCCGGCCTGCCGCAGCCTTCTGCAGGCGCTCTGTCAGCCGACAAGATGTGTTCCAGCCTTTCCTGTCTCTCTTTAGCTTTCTGGCTGGCCTCAAGAGGGACACTGTGAGGCCTGCTGCAGAGCCCAAGCAGGTGCCCTGCGGCCGAGGATGCCCCCATCAGAACCTGTGTGGATGGCACCCGCCCTTCCCAGTCACGCAGCCAGAGAGACAAGCAAGGTCTGAGCAAGACAAGGCAGTGCTCGCAGCTCCAAAGGGACCATGTCCCCTCGTGGCCGTGGAACCAGACATTAGAGCCCAGCTGTCCGACAGCTCCCCCTCCAAAAGCACACTTCCACGGCAGGCAGAGCAACTGCAGTGCTCGGGTTGCCACGTGAGCCTGCAAAAGGCAAAACCTGCTGGCTCCCACCCACATCAACCAGGGAGAAGAAGGAAAGAGGGTAGAGCTGCATTCTGAAGCCACAGCCCCAGAAGGTTTGCTGTGTGACTTTGAGCACTGTATTTAGCCTCTGCTCAGTGATTTTCCCATCTGTACAATGGATCAGTGATGCCTACACCTGGTGGGATGGTGCAAACCCAGGGCTAACTTCACAGAAGCATCTAGCATAATGCCTGCCGCCTCACCAGCTAATGAGTATGAACAATTATCCTAATCATTATTTACCACCGAGAACCCCTCTTATACTAGCCCCATGAACCACTTTTGTCTGTTAGTCTCAAGTCCTAGTTACCCTGCTTGTTATTAAAGGCTGCTGACTGCAGCGCTGAAGTACTCCCAGGCGGAAGCTACTCCGAAAAAGACGCGACTGCTCCGGGTCCCTGTCAGCCTTCAGCGCAGCGGTTCGCGATGCTGCTCTCTTGCCCCCAGCTCCCCTTTGCACCCTCTTGGACCCCCAGATTGGGACCCATGGGGACTATTAATTCCAAAATTTTGTTGAAACATTGTTGCCACAAGTTTAAAAAAAAAAAAAAGTCAAATGAAACTGAAAACTAAAAAGTGAAATTTTCTTCAGCATAAAATTTGATGTCTGCAGAAAGTCAGCTTAAACAGCAAATGACGGCGAGGTGGACAGCTATTTTTTGCCAATTCCAAAATGGCTTGAGGACCACTAGGTATTTTTAAAGACATTAAAGGTTAACAACATGGATTTCTTATTACGTTTAATTTTACTTCGAAAATACATGACTTTCTTTTGCTTCAATACCAGTATATTAGGCAAACTACTTTTCCCATTTACCCACTAAAATTAAGGCCACATTTTGTTCCCATAAGAGAGACAAAGATTTTTGAGATAGAAGAGAAAAAAGAAAGGAAAGGGGAGTTTAAATATTAACCACCAGTTATTATTTTATATAGATATAAAAATGATAATCTAACTAAGGTGAAATTCGTTAAACCATTTATAATGAAAACTAAGAGTTGCAAATACCATGTGTTCTGAGGGAGAAAAAGGAGGTGATGGGGAAGAGAAAATGAATGGGCCAGTTCCTAGACCATCCACCAGGGGGCACAGTAACCCGGGACAGCCTGGTTATCGCCTGGAGCGTCTGTGGGGTTGGCGGACGGGGCTGAAATGGGAGGTGGAGACGCGGCAACTGGCAAAGAGTGATCGCTTTGGATGAGAGGTCAGTCGTTCCAGTTTTCACGGCCCTAATAATCCTCAGAGCAAAAAGTACTCCTGAAAATGATGAAACAAGGTTGGTATGCTCATCCTGAAAACCTAGTGTCCTCGCTCAGGAGTTCCTCGCTCTCTTACAAACAGTACGTTTAAGGCTCTCAGCCCTGGATGCCCACACAGTATTCATCCACTGCTGCTCGGCTGGGCTGGGCGACAGCGGAACAAGTTTCCTCGGGCAATTTAGAATTATGGAGAGTGTAGGCTTTGGAGTCAGAAAACCTGGGTCCGTCACCAGATTTGCCATTTACTACACCTAGGAAGCACGCCTGGCACACAGTAGGAGCTCAATAAGTATTCATTGAATAATTACTAGCTGTGAAGCCTTGGGCCAGTTACTTACCCTCGCTAAGCCTCAGTTTTCTCACACAAAAATGGAGAATAATGTTACCTACACCTCAGAAGGTTGCTGAGCGATTCCATGAGAAAACATAAATTAAGATGCTTACGTGGCTCGCAGTGAGCTCTGCCAAATATATTACTTCTTTTAGTGGGTTATGTTTTCATGTGATGCCTTTGTCAAAAGTGGAGTAAGACAGAAACACAGCTGATTAGAGAAGAAGGGGAGGAGAACATGGGGTCTCCAAAAATAAATTAAATACCACTTTCTTCAGACCTGCCATTTCTCAACAAACCAAACACATTCCAGAAGTTTTGTCTGAGGGTTCATCAGGAGCTGGCGGCAAGAGCTGGCAGAGGAAGGGACAGGAAAGGAAAGCCACCAGCCACAGCGGTAATGTCAGCCGAGGGGAGAGAGCCCACAGAGGGGAGGGGATTCTCAGCTGCCCCAGGGGGTGGGGGGGGGTTCATGAACAGATGGGGACGTGGGGTGGAGAAGATTATTTCAGCCAGTTCTAGTGACCCAGAAAATGAAAAGGCAGAAAAAGAAAGTCCCAGTGATATCCCTGGGAAAAAATGAGGCCTCAGCCCCCTTTTCAACCTGCCCTCAAAGCTGCACACAGCGGCCGTGTTGAGTCCCACCCTCCTAATCCTAACCTTGCTTTCCTTTCCAAACGAGGCAAAACACCTAACGGGAGGACGAGAGTCCCCAAACCTAAAGGGTACAAACAAACAGCTCACATGGGGGACACAAATGTTAAACAACAGCATGAAGGGGGCTGCTACTAAAGACAAAGCCCCCAACCAGAAAGGAGCATAGTCCAAGTTCTGAAAGTAGCAAAAGCATATTAAAAGGTTAGCGACTCACGGCGGTGAAGTGTGAAGACACCAGCAGCGCTCACACTACCTGGAACGCGCAGTGGCTGCTGTAACAAGCCCGTCTACAAAGACAGGCATGACCTGTGGCCCACTCTTCCCACAACCAGCAGTTTATCCCAAAGGCACACCTACGCAGGGAAAGAGAATACTGGCCGATATTCTCAGAGTGTGCTTACTACTAACCCTGCATCTTACAGGTGGGGCTTTTCATTTTTTTCCTTACAATGAATGAAGAAACTTGCTTTAAAAAATTAAAAAAAAAAAAAAGTGAAACCTAGCTGGTAACCCCAAACATAATCTAGTAAACGGTAATAAATCCAGTGATGGAATATCACGCAGCAACACGACAGCACGACCAGGCAGGTGGAGAAGAAAAGGACGGCTACGACGTGATGTTAAAAAGCACAATACGAAACAAGCACGTTCATAACAGCTGGCATCTACTGACTCTCAATTCTGACCCAAATGCTTTTCTAAACACATCACGGCTAATCTTCACAACCACCACACGTGATGGTGTTGAACCATCCTCACGTTCCAACAGGGACACAGGCCCTGAGAGGTTTAGGGCCATCCAGCCGGAACCTGCGCCCGGGCAGTCAAGCTTCAGCACGTGCCCCCGGCTCTGATGGCAGGTCACCTCCCTACAGCAACCGGCACAGCTGCAATTCCAACCACGTACGACTCCGTGTGCCCAAAAGCGAGAATCGTAAACCTACCTGCAGAAATGCAAAGTATCTCTGAGGCAGAATTACAGGTGTTTTGCTTTGCTCCAAACTGTCTTCACTGCTTTGCTACATAATTAACTTTTTAATAATAGGCTTTTGTGTTTCCTCAAGTACCAAAGGGCCTTGCAGAAAGGGAAAGCAATAATGTGGGTCTGGCCACACCATCTTCTCTTGGGTAGTAAATACTGACAAGAATGTACCCACAAAATGCCTCAGAACAAAACACTTCTTGCAATTTCAGAGACACCCAAGAGGGGAAGGTTGCTTGGCAGAGGACTCGCCAATTATCCCCAAGCATGGAGGATTAAATAACCCAGCTCTAGCTCGATGACAGCACAGAGGCAGCCACCGCACCGATTATTAAATAAGCCGGGGAAGCCACTTGGCGGCATGCAAGGGAAGCACTCGCTGCTTCGGGGAGCACAGAGTTGATGAGACCCTTCACCGGGCTCCTCTGGGGTTTGCACGAGTTGGGCAGCCACCATGGAGTAGAGCCTTAGGTGCTTCACATGCCGGGATGGGACTGCCAATCTGAACTGGGATTGCTCTTGCAACACCCACTCCTGGGACAGACACCCATGTTACAGACTGAATTGCATCCCGCACCAAATTCATGTGTTCAAGCCCTAACCCCCAATGTGAGTGTATCTGGACACAGGGCCAGTAAGGAGATGACTGCGGTTAAGCACGGTCCTAAGGGTGGGGCCCTGACCTCATAGGACTGGTATCCTTGTAAGAGAGAGAGGGACACCGGGATGCGTGTGCACTGGGGAAAGGCCGGGAAGGGCCACAGAGAGAAGGCGGCTGTCTACAAGCCCAGCAGAGAGGCCTCCCCAGAAACCAACCCTGCCGGCACCTTGATCTTGGCATTTCAGCCTCTAGAACCACGAGAAATTTTTGTTGTTGAAGACACCCAGTCTGTGGTCCTTTGCTATGGCAATCCAAACAGACTAACACACCCTGGATCCCCAGACAGACGTGCTCTTCTTACCTCTCTCGCAGATGGCATAGAGGTGGGGGTGGGATGGGGGCATGCAAATCAAACCATCCTGTACTCGAAATTTCTAAGAATCTGTTCTGCAACACACACAGGTGGATGACAGTGCTGTCCCCTAACAACTACCTAAATGTACAGCCACTGCAGAAACAGAAGCCCACCCGGCCAGCCACCCACACACGGTCACTGCTAACCACAGACCACATGACTACCAAGCACTGAGGGTCAAATGTGGACGTACTGACACTTGTCTTCAGAGATTTCAACTGTAAATTCTGAATATGTCCCTAACTTGCCAAAGATATCGAATAATAAAATGGTTCAGTTTCTAGAAAACAGTATGAGTAAAAACAAAAGCAATCGAAATTCCTGCCATATGTAAAAGAACACTGTCCTTTAGAGTAGCTACGTCTCAAAGCCAGGATAAAGTCTAACCCCTCTACCAGGCACCACCTACACAGAAAGAGTCGTAGATGCTAGAAAGACAGGGCATTAAACAGCAGCAAGTCACAGAGGTTTCTCTTTTTCACTTCTCCAATCCGTTTCATGCCTTTGAGTTTAGCACTAGGCTACCTTTAACACCTTTCTAACGCTCACTCACTGACCGTCTCTTTCTGGTACATGAAAATATACTGTGTTTTCACTCCCAAAATGTATGGTCTTGGTCTTTCCCTCTTTCCTTTGTACAGGGCCAAAAAAAGAAACACTGGCTACTTTGACGCCTTAAAGTGGACTCCAGGAATGTCACCAACAGCATGACCTTTGCAATCAAACCCAGCAGCCAGAACTCAATCCTTTTCCTCAATAAAGTTCAAGCAACCATCACTGGCTTCAAGGGTTGTGATTTTCTTGCCGTTCTTGATCAGCTGGACCCTAACACACCTCCCTAACACACACAGTTGAAGCTGTGAGGCTTCAACCCCTACTTTTTCTAGCACAATCCCCTTTGCATGAGAAGTACCCACAAAAGGGTTGGCCTTCGGGCTGCGCCCAAATGAGCTTTCCCATCCCACTTCAGTCCCTCGGTGGTTGCGGAGCTTCCTGGCAGTACAAAGGCTGAGACACTTGCCCATCCTGGCGGGGCCACGGGCCTGGGCCACAGACAGCAGCAGCGCCGTCTCCCATAGTGGGACAGGCAGCAACAGCCAGGTAGACGTGATGACAGTTTCCTTCCACTGCCTTTATTCCGCAGTTACCCGATACTTAAGCCAACTAATGGTGGCTCTCCATTTACGGTAATGAGATAAAGTTTCCTTTTTAAATAAAGGCATTCAAGTTTTTTTTTAAGTGCATGATTAAAAATAAAACAAGGTACAGAGTAAGTAAATGACTGAAATTTGAAAAACAGCTAAGTTTGAAAAACCCTAAGTATTCACCCACCCCGAGGGTCCCACAGACTGGGTGATCTTTTAATACCCGCTCAGCTGGGTTCAAGACTGAGAAATGCCACAAAACCACACGTGTCCATCACACAAAGTGTGACTGGTCATTCCCACACACGGACCTCAGTGTCCGCTCACTTCCTGCTTCACCCTTGAATCAGAGAGTGCTGGCTGACCCCAAAGGCCATTCTTCCTTAGCAACAAAAACTCTAATTTTTTTTTTTTTCAACTAGCTACACTGTCCCGTTCATAGCCAGGACAGGCCATGGGATAAATGTTGGCCAAAGACATATGAGGGACACCGTGAGCACCTTCTATTAATAGTAGGGTCCTTGCAGCTGGGGCTTCACCTTTTTTGCACCTTAGGCCCACTCTGCAGTCTGGGAAAGCCCATGGCTCCTTTTCAGCAAAAATATTTTAAAGTACATAAAACACACGAGATCACAAAGGAAACTAATCATATTGAAATGGAATGGTCATAGCTGAAGGAAACACTGAATTTCAGACAGAAGTTAGTGAAAAACGTAATTTTTTCGCTGTCCAAGTTCAGACCTCTGAGTCCTATACGTGGAAATGGAGAAAGTCTCTCCTTTGCCCCTCTCATCTTTCCTACTACCTGGGATAAGAATGAAATGGCTGGAGCCAAATGGCTATTTTGGTCTATGGAGCAAAAAAGGAGCCCTGGTCTCTTACGACCATGGAACCAAATACCAGCACCAGCCTGCCCACCTCTGTACAGAGAGATGGACGTCTATCTCATTAAACCAGAGCTGGTTTACTTTGTTCTGTAAAGCCATTCAAACCTACTCTTAATTGCTACAGCTCTAATACTTTTTCTGGGTAGTGAAGTTGGAAACAGTTAAAACATGATCATTAGCAATGTTTAATCACCTCGGAGAGAGACACTCTTCCTTACCTACAAAAATGATCCCTCCAGAGTTACGAAGGAAACCCAAATAGAATAGTTCCTCTGTAGCTGAGGCTAACCCCGAAACCTTGAACCACAGAAGTCTATCTCAGTACTGCGCCAGCCCTGAAGCACATCCGTTAGAGCACACACATGCCGAAGGACCACACACTAACCACGGTTCCAGAAGCCTATGACCACACACGCCTTCGAGTCCACCTTGCTGTGTCCCACAGCCACGTGGAGCAAGCACGAACGCACTGCCATGATGTACTGCCCAGAAGTCACCCCAGAGCTGGCGGAGGTGGCTCAGAAAGTACTTACTAATTGTCATCGACTCTGGCACCGAGGCAGAAGGTAACAGGCTGCTCAGGGGACTTCCTTGGCCTGGAGAACTTGCTTCCACGCTAGGAAAAAGCAGGCAGAAGGAAGTTACACTTGACCACTGAAAATGCACAACCTTAGTTTTTGTTCTAAAAACTAGCAGGTGGTAAGTTTATTCGGGCACATCTACTACGAGAAACAGAAGGCGGTCATTGGAAATTAGTCAGTCCTCATTATTTGTATATCCCATACATGCAAACTCATCCACTCACTGAAATTTACTCGTAATCCCAAAATCAATACTCAAGGCACTTTCACGATCATTCATGACTGTGCACAGCAGCCAAAAATTTGAATCGCCCAGTGAGCACGATCCCAGAGGAGGCCAAACAAGGCAACGCTCTGCCTTCTTGTTTCAGCTTTCATACCGTCAACAAGTGTCCTTCGTGCAGTCCATATTTAGTGCCACATTTTTAGCATTTTTGTACTTTTTTTTGGTGATTTTGTTGTTTAAAATGTCCCACAAGCACAATGCTGAAGTGCTGTCTAGTGTTCCTAAGCACAGAAGGCCGTGAGGTGCCTTATGGAGAAAATCTGTGTGTTAGACCAGCTTTGTTCAGTCGTGAGTTACGGTGCTGCTGGCCATGAAGTCCATGTTAATGAATCAACAACATACATGAAATTAGGTGTCTTCAAACAGGAACAGACATAAAACCAGGTTATGTATTGACTGGTTGATAAAAGTGTTGTGACCAGAGGCTCAAGCAACCTACCCTGTATTTGCCCAGGAGCACTGGTCCAGCCTTCACAGCAACTTCATAGAACATAACTCTTGCAAATAATGAGAACTGACTGTATATTTACAAAGGATTTGCAACATGAAAAATTACACTTCACATCTTTTGCGAAAAGAGCAGCCCATCATCATATGGTTAACACATACACACACATACACAAACACACGTGCACACACATGCGCACGCACACACACAGACACACATACCCTGACTAGAAAGAAAAGCACGAAAACATCAACAGCATAATGGAGTTGGAGGTTCAGAGTGGTATTTTTGTATTCACTGCCTATTTTCCAAATTTTCTAAAATATACAGCAAAAAAGGACTCAGAGCCCTGGAAGGATCTGGTGACACCAATCCCTTCTGACACTGCACCAACTAGTACAAACCTCCTCCATGTAGTGTCATTTTCTGAGAGCAGAACTCCTGTCTATTCCAGGTGGGGCCATGACACCTAAAATGGTCTAGTAGTAGTCAGAAAAGTCCCACCCTAGAGCTAAGGTTGGAAATGCAGATGTGGGCCAGGTACAGTGGCTCACACCTGTCATCCAAGCACTTTGGGAGGCCAAGGCAGGAGGATCACTTGAGGCCAAATGTTCAAGACCAGCCTGAGCAACATACCATGACCCTGTCTCTACAAAAAATAGAAAAAATTAGCCAGGCATGGGAGTGCATGCCTGTAGTCCCAGCTACTGAGGGACTGAGGGGTGAGGCAGGAGTCCTAGGCTGCAGTAAGCTATGTTGATGCCACTGCACTTTAGCTCAGGCAACAAAGCAAGACCTTGTCAGAAGGGAGGGGAAGGGAACAGAAGGGGAAGAAAGGAGGAAGGGAAGGGGAGGGAAGGGAAGAGGGAGGGAGGGAGGAAAATGCAGATGTGATAGATCCCTGGGGCCCCAGATGAGAACCATGAGGAGAGAATAAAACCGGTAAGAGCAGCAAGGATGCTGGTAGCATCAGGGAGACCTAAACATCCAATGACTTTGGGTAATTCAGTTTCCCCTTGACATACTTTTATTTGAAAAAAGAAAAAGAAAATCTATATACTGCTTACTATATGCCAGACAGTATACTAAGCACTTCACAAATATATAATATCTAAGTGGCTTAAATTTTATATAACACTAGGATTGTTAAATATTATTTTCAAATAATAACAAGTATTTAAAGAAAATAATGATAGAGGAGGTACTCAGATATGACCCAAAAAGTGTAAAAAGTAAAGGTTGTGTGCAAATGAAGTTTGACAACTACTGTCTCTTGTACACTGTCTCCGAGAGAAAGATGATCTCCGACCGTTGGCAACTGCACATTTGTGATGGAAAGACTGAACTGCAACACAAATAGGAAGTGGGGCCTTGCCCTTTAATCCTAGCAGGTACCGTCCTATCTGTAAAAAAGAATAAAATGCACAGTTGGGAACAGCACATTTTAATCCAAAAGGCAACCTGGTTCTTAATATTAACCTGTACCGAAGCCCGGACTCCGGAAGAGCGTGGTCCTCTGGTCCCGTCCCGTTCTCCAGGCTTCCGAGGGCAGCATCTGTGCACAGACAGCAATCAAGGCAGAAGGTCAGGTTTTTGTTTTCATTCCATTTTCTCCACGAGACAAGGACATAATGCAGACGTTGGCTCGTCTGCTAAACCAGTCAGAAAATTTCCCCCACCTTATCTGCACACTGAATTTTGATCCGCTACCTGATTCATTTTTTCAGATATTATCTCAGACTTGGCATCAGTCACTGATAGAAGGCCCTGTACTTCCCCTTCACCTGTGACTTTTTTGACCTCAGACCTGGAATTATGCATGAAATCCAGAATCAGGGAGTAATACACGAGCTTTGTTAGACAAAACTGCGCCTGCTTGTGGTGGCTCCAGTCAGACACTAGAGGGCAGCATGGCCTAATCACGGACAATGTCTGCTGCTTTCGGAAAAAAGCCACTTTACCCTGCATTAAGTGGCATTTGGGAAAGGCATTCACAAGAAGTGAGGCCATAAATAGTCTCTAAACTAACAGGTAAGAGACATTAACAATTTTCATAAATGTATTAGCTGTCACTCCAGTCTCCTTCCAGGGAGTGCCAATCTTCCTCGGCTGGATGGTGACGTTGAGCCCAGTGTCACCCGGGAGAACTCCTGCTCATTCAGAAACGTATTTGTCAGTGCCTCTGTGGAACCAGCCCTGTGTCAGGAACAGGGGACACAGGGAGGGAGCATGTCTCGTTTGCCTAATCCGCCCCCCACGCCATTCCTCTGATGCCGGCATTAGTCACATCAAGACCCACCAGCTCTTCAGGGCTTGAACTTTAGGGAAACATATCAGGAAAAAAAAATGTTTTTTATCCTTTTCTTCTATCCTGCTGTCCACATCAAGCTATTCCACTCACTCCTAACTCTCAAGAAGTTTGAAGGGGAAATAAAAAGTGCTACTTCTCCACCACCCCCTCCTCGCTACCGAATATCCAGGTTCGTTCAGGGGTGCAGGCTCTGCCTGGCTGCCTGGGCTCACGTCCCTGCTCCCTGACTTTAATTCGGCAAGATCCCTAGCCTCTCTGCGCATCAGTTTCGCCACCTATGAAACAGGGCGGCACCACGGCCTCGCATGCCGCACTAATGCCTACCACACAACTAAACGTCACATTCTAACAAGTGCAAAACTCGGTGAGAGCCGGCAGCAACTCGCTCCAGAACCGACCCTGGTTATGTCGGGTTCTCGCGCTCCCTGCCACGCCTCCTACTGGGAGCTCTCCTCTCTCAGCCTCCCCAACACTGTTCTTTGGCCCTCCTCCCCCGCCATCTGTTCTCTGATTCCTGAGTGAAGACATCTTGGAATCATGGCTCCGTGACACTCTGTCCCCGGTGGTAAATCTAGCAAGACCTTGGCTACGGCTCTCACCTCTGTGAAGATAGCAACTCGCAAGCCCTCGCCTTGGCTGGGACCTCGGTCTTGAATCCTAGTCACACATTTCTAACTGCCTGCCAGAAAGCGCTACTGGGACACCCCAGTAGGCTGGGCGGACCTTCACAACCACTCGTCTAATGTCCTGCTGGGCTGTCGGCTCAGGAGAGCATGGCACCACCCTCTGCCCCATCACAGAGCCAGGTGGGATCTGCGACTTCTCAGTGCCACCAAAATTATCTCCCACTCTTTCCGCACAAGCTGCTTCCACTGCGCCATAGTTCGAAGCCTCCGTACCCCCTCGGGGCCTTCTGCAGCAGGTCCCTCCACTCTGTGTCATCCGTGCTAATCTGACACATGGCTGACAGATGCCATTCCCTGAAGCAAAGACAGGGACCCCAACCTACACAGTGGCAATTCACAGCCGGAGTACAGGCCAACACCCTCCACCTGACGTGATATCCACTCGGCCCCAGGTGACTCCCCACTGGCCCCTTCACACGGCACAGCCACGACGACCGCTCGCACCTGAAGTGAGCCTGACACGCTGGGATGCACAAACATAGACTGTCTCATCCCTGTGCCCCCTGGGAGACAGGCACTGCTGTTATCCTAATCTTACGGATGAGGAAGCGGACCCTGAGAATGTAAGTGACACGTCCAAGGTCACAGCTAACAAGTGCGAGGTCGCGAACCCCGGTCTGCCCAGTGGGAGAGCTGAGCCCTGTCCCACGTCAGCTCCCAGGCTCTCATCCAGCGGATCCGAAATGCCTGCTTCTGCCTCTACGCCTCCTGGCGTTCCTGCCTCTACGCCTTTGTCCACACTGTGTCCTCCGTCCAGATTATCACGTTTCCAACGCCACGCATCACTGCCCACAGCACGCGCCGCTCTCCGCCCACTGCATCCACCCATCCACCCCCCCAGCAAAGGTTCGCTGAGCCCCAGCTGTGGGCCCAGCACTGGCCAGACACGGCACTGTCCAGGGTCACACTGGGAGCTGGACGGACATGGTCCTGCCCTCATAAACCTCACAGATGAGTAGGGGGAACAGCCTCTGTCAAGCCATTGCAGAAATCATCATTCCAAGCTGAAATCAGAGCAACAGAGACACACAAGGTTTCCTGACCACAAGAAACACGGGCCTGACCTGTCTGAGGAGGTGTCAGAGGAGCCCTCTCGAAGGAAGCAACGCTTGAGCTGCGACCTGAAGGATGCACCCGGGGGTGCAGAAGGCACGTGCAGAGAGAAAGGGCACGGCTGTGTGAGGAAGTGGAAGCAGGCTAGTGTGGCCGCCAGGGGCACCACGCAAAGAGGAAATGGAAGGAGGTAAGGGTATAGGGTTAGCTGGGGCCCCGGTAGCCACAGTGAAGATTCTGGATTTTATCCTAAGAGCAGTAGAAGGGTTTGGAGCAGGGGAATGATACAATCTGGTTATATTCTAAAAAAATCACTCTGGCTGCTAAACAAAGAATGCCCAGGGGTAGGGGATGAGGGTAGAAGGTGACAGTGTGTTGAGAAGCTATTTTGCAACAGCCCAGGCAGGAGATGATAATGAGTTAGAACAGGGTGGTAAAAACAGTCATTCCTTTCTCTATCCGTTATTGAAATGATGTCCCCTGTCCCCTCTTGCATGCATCCAGGTGGGATGCGCCTTCACATCCCCAGAGCCCAGTACGATGCATGGCACAGAGGAGGAGTGAGAGATGATTGAATAAAGAAAACCACGAACCCCAAGCGGCACACGGCCGACCTAAGCGTGCTGGGAACGCGGCACCCTGCCAGCCACCGAAATATCACGACATTCGGAACAATAAAACTCTAAGAGCCAAGCATTAAAGTCAACCATATCAGATCAGGGCAGTGCTACCACACAGTCCCTCCTCGACCTCGGGGAACAAGGCCACAGACCCAAGGTTAGAACATGAGAAACTGAAGAACTTTAGAGTCAGAGAAAGGGCTTGAGGACCTGAGGTTTCAAATGAACCTAAGAAGGCCCGCAGAAATTGGCTGAGCATTTACTAAAACCCAGCACTAAAGACAGGACCCTCAGTGAGGAGACGAGCGATCACATTGTCATATTTCAAATGAGTGGTAACGGGTGTTTTCTCACCTCCGTTTATTATTCTCACACAAGAGAAACTTTCGGAGCTCTCCCTTGCTTGCAGCCTCAAGACGTTGGTCAATTTGCTTTGCTCGGTTGTAGACAACGCACACCCAGAGGAATCACTGTTGTGTCTAATCCTCCATCGGCTTGTCTGGGTTTCGTGTTGTGACCTGAGCTGGCGTCGCCCTTGTCTGACTCGCTCCCTAACCCAAGACATGCAGCTCAAATCACACCCCCTGAACCACACACTGCCTCTTCCAAGATTCAGAAGGATAAGAATGCCTTTCAAGGTTCCCGTTTCTCTCTTCCCTCAAGGCTCAGCTGCAAAAATCACCCTGCAGCCACGCGCCTCTTCCCTTTCTGCCTCCCCCGCCCGCTATCTCTAACTACCCGAGGGCAGCGACTGCAAAGGCACCAACACTTTCAAAGATGACTGAAAAGTCTCCTAAGGTGAGGAGCCCTCTACGCGTGAAGTCACCATCCAAGGACAAACCGGCTCCTCAGCCAGAATGAGGGGGAGGTGGGAACGTCGCTACGGTCACAGGGTGTCCATCAGAAGGGACCCGAGGCAGAGACAGAGCGAAAGGAAAGGAGTCTCGGACAGAGATGTTGGCAGTGTCCGCCCTGGCAGGCAGGCCGAGTCTCAGCACCACCTGGTCCGGCACCGCCATGCAAATGGGGCGCTGGGCCAGGAGGGACTTGACGCGACTTGGCATTCCAATCAGGTCACCAATTTCCCCTAGATCCGATTCCAGTATCTCCACGCGGCTCTAGAGCACAGCGCGTTTTCCCCGCGGGCTGTCGCAGCTTACAAGCCTCCTGGCAGCTTGGTTACGTTGGCAGGCTGGCTCACACACATCATCTCTGGTGCGTGTAACCGAGATACGCTGGAGCCCAGGTCCCATCGAGGGTGACAAGATGGAGACTCGGTCTGGGAGCTGACAGCCAGGTGGGGGACCACAGGAAATCTGCCGGGGAGCCTTCTCTCGAGGACCCTAGAGGCCACAGGAGAGCTACTTTCCCCAGAGACACTAGCCTACGGAAAGCCCAGAGGGGAGGAAGACCGCTGCATCCTGTACAGCCAATCCCGAGGTGCTCGGAACAGCAATGGCGCAGAGCAGCCGCCATCGGAGCCACTGAAACAAAGCAGACAGCCCACTGCGTGCACCTCACCGCCCAGCGATGACTCGTGGGCCAAACGACACGGTCCCAGGGTGGGGAATGAGGCAAAGCAAGTGGGGACTGAATCATGAGCTGGAGGCCGCGAACAAACACCCAGACTCCTCAGTGGCCCCAGACTCTTTGGGACCACCTGCTCCCTCCAAGCCCGCACCGCTTCTCAGACACTCTGCCTGCATCTACGCTGCTGCTAAAGGGACATCGGTAAGGTGACTGTCGCCCCAACCCTTGGCTGTTTGGACCACGGACAGTCCAGAGATGCAGGACTTCTGTGGCCTGGCGTGCGGACGGGAGCTAGGCCCACCAGACTGTCACTGTCACCTCAACTGAGACCCAGGGAGAAGTTCCGGTAGGTATGGAAGGTCACGTGGCGGAGGCACGTGAGGCCTTAGCACATGCCTGGCATTTTCCCGGATTAAGTCAGGGACTTTTCACCACCATCGCAGAGGAAGGTGATATAATAATAACCACCCTTCCTCGCAGGGCTGCAGTCGGAGCTGGTGAGATCATCGGGCCGATCGCTTTGCAGTGCTGGACCCACTTCGAGCTTCCTGCAGTGGTGATATGACGTGACATCTTGTCCGCAGCCTGGGAGCCGGGACGCTGGAGTGGAGGGGACTCTCTCGACTTGGTGGGGTGATCACCCTACTCATGTGGCTTCCCCCGGATCCCCTCTCGCTCCTCCGTCAGTGTTGCCCACCACCATCGCGATCACCCCCATTTTCCAGATGAAGACACTGACAGACAGAAGTCCTCAGCCGTGGACTCATCAGCCTCACTTTACAGGCAGGAATGTTGACACTTGGGAAGAAACTTGCTTAAACTCACACAGCTTTCTAGGGCTGGGCCTGCGTCTGACCCCCACTCTGTCCTGCTGCTGTGAATGTCCCCACCCGTCTCTGGGCTTGAGCTGGTGTGAATAGGTTTCTGTTCCCTGCCAAGTGACGAGAATAGTCTATCAGGCAGGGTGCGGTGGCTCATGCCTGAAATCCTAGCACTCTGGGAGGCTGAGGCAGATGAATCACTTCGGGCCAGGAGTTTGAGACCAGCCTGAGCAACATAGAGAGACCCTATCTCTACAAAAAATTAAAAAATTAGCCAGGCATGGTGGCACATGCCTGTAGTCCCAGCTACTCAGGAGGCTGAGCAGGAGGATCACATAAGCCCAGGAATTGGAGGCTGCAGTGAGCTATGATGATGCCACTGCACTCTAACTGGGGCAACAGAGCGAGACCTTGCCTAAAAAATAAAAAAAAAAATTAAAAATTAGGAAAAGAATAGTCTTTCAGCCAGTTCAGAATTTCAACAGCTGAGCAATTGGTGGGCCCCAGTTATGGTTTCCTAAATCTAGGCCCAGAGAAGGGACATTTGTTTCCTAGGAAAACAAGAAAGCCCCTAAGTCAGTCAGGCGGAGGCCTCTCTGACCCGGTGGTGCTCCGGCGGCAGTGACAGCAACGGAGCACTTCTCTGTGCCAGACACCATGCCAGCTACACTGCACACCCATCCCAGGGGGCCAGCCAAGCTCAACCACGCCCCACCCCCCACCTGCTCTAGCTAAAGAAAACAATAACAAACCACACACGAGCGTGCTCAACAGCGTGGAACGGTATGGAAACACCCACGACAAAAGGCAGGTCTGAACCAAACTACTTCCTGATCCCCAAGCACTTTCTGTCGGGGCGCCAGGGCCTTCACAGACGGGAGCTCACTCACCTTCTCCCATCTCTTAAGAGGCAAAATAATGGTCACTATTTATGGTCAACTTTTACAGGACCAAGTTCAAGCCACTGGTGAGGGGATAACACAGGCCTGGTGGCCCCCGGTTCAGCCCAACACCCGCTCTGCCAAGAACAGCTCAAGACACCCAGGTTCAGAGAAAGAAGCCAAGCCCTTCTCACTTCTGAATCTCAAGAAGCCCCAGCTTAGCCTGAGCCCCACGCCTCCAGGCTCCCAATCCTACCTGTGCGGGTGACTCAGACACTCCTGCTGGTTCTCAAAGCCACGGCTCCTACTGGAGGAAAAGAGTGGTCAGAAACACCCACCTGCTGGGCTGTAGGAGCCCACTCCACTGACGGGGAAGAGGATGTCAGCGTCACCATGCAGCACATGCAGCGGAGCCCAGCCGTGCATCTGGGAGAGGCAGGTGTTCCCGTCCAGCGGCCTGCGGTGAAAGAATACAGCTGTGTGACCTGAAGGCCCATGACTCACCACAAACACCTGCTGGGAATCCACGAGTGCCCTCCTGCAAACTGACCAGGCCATGGCGTGGGCTGGGAGTCGGAGCTTGTAGCCCAGATCCAGACCTCTTGCATTCGTTCTTTCAACCAGTATTTACTGAGCACCTACTATATTCCAGGCACTGTGCTCACTACAGAGGGTGAAGAGGCAGCAGACTGTTTATCCTGCCCTCATGGAGCTGACAATCTAGTGGGGAGAGGAGCGGGAATGGACATGAATCAAATAATCCCGCGAGAAGGTATAAAATGGCAGCTCACGTTCGAGGAGCTGGTCTGCAAGGTCGGGGGAGGCTGCCTTGAAGGAGGAGGTTTGAGGAGAGAGCTGGAGGCAGCCCAGGCACCTGAGGGAAGAGGAGGAGCCAGAGAGAGGAAGGGGGTGGAACTGGGTGTGCAACCGGCCGAGGCAGGAGGAAGCACCCGTGCTCCGGGTTCTGAAATGATGGCAGCCACCTGACCTGGGGCTAGTGTGGCTGCACCTCACTGGTTCTCAGACCCTCGTGGGTAAAAGGACAGCATCAGACCAGGTCCTGACCGGGTCCCCTCCAAGAGACAGGCTCAGCTCAAGTATTAACCAGGCTCATATGATCTGTTACATTGTCACTTTATTCACAAAGGACAAAACCAACATGCACAATCTTTGTCATGCCAGGCTGGTTCAGCTGAGTTTGTCTGACAGAGTATTTGCCCGATGCAGCATTTGCAATCAGCAAATACTAATAAATACCAATTTGTATTTATATAGTACAGTCATCCCTCAGTATCCGCAGGGGATTGGTTCCAGGAGCCCCCAAATCCAAGGATGCTCCAGTCCCTTATATAAAATGGTGTAGTGTTTGCCTAAATCCTACGCACATCCTCCCATATATGTACTTTAAGTCATCTCTAGATTTCTTATAATACATAATACAATGTAAATGCCACGAAATAGTTGTTATACTGTGTTTTATTTGTATTATTTTTATTATATTGTTATATTTTATTATTTATTTCAAATACTTTTGAATCACCGTTGGTTGAATCCACAGAAGCAGAGGGCCAACTGTACTTTTTTTTTTTTTCTGAGACAGAATCTCGCTCTGTCACCCAGGCCAGAGTACAATAGCATCATCATAGCTCACTGCAACCTCAAACTCCTGGGCTCAAGCAATCCCGAGCAGCTGGGACCACAGGCATGTGCCACTGCACCCGGCTAATTTTTTCTATTTTTAGTAGAGACAGGGTCTTGCTCTTGCTCAGGCTGGTCTCAAACTCCTGAGCTCCAGCGATCCTGAGCTCAAGGGATCCTCCCGCCTCAGCCTCCCAGAATGCTAGGATTACAGGCGTGAGCCACCGTGCCAGGCTGGCTCAACTGTACTTTAAAGTCTATAAAATCACTTTGTAAAGAGGACCAAAGCAGATTGTAATCATACCTACTTAACAGAGGAAGGAAAGGGGGGGTGGGGAAAAAGGGAACAAGAACTCGGAGATGATGTGGCTTGTCCAAGGTCAAGGTCATCAGCCATAAGCAACAGAACCCAAACTGTAGGACTGGAGCCTAGGTCCTCCAGATCCAATTACAAACCGGTCACCTGCCTCCTGTCTACCAGGTGATATTACTTACACAGCTTTTCTTTATTTTACAGTAGGGAGCAACACACTTTTTCTGTAGAAGACCAGACAGTAAATATTGCAGGCTTTGTGACACTCATCTTTGGTGGTATTTCTTTACAATTCTTTAAAAATGCAACCACCATTCATAGCTTGGGGGCAGATCTGGCCTGCAGGCATCGTATGCCAGCTCCTCTTTTAGAGGCTTGACAGGTAGAGAGTCTCCTTTCAGCCCTCTCTAGCTTTTGGTCAGACATTTGGCACCGAGGGAGAAACACAGGAGGAAATAATCCTAACAGAATCCTACAAAATGTATCATTTAATCCTGCAGGTAACGCTGTGAGACTTCAGACAGCAGACTCCCACCCATCCTGGCAGCAGAACCCGACTTGGGCCAAGTCTCAGATGAACCTGGCTGTGCCTCTAGAATCTGTTCAGAGCCACCCCGCCACGATCCCCTGAGGCTCTGATCCAGCAGCTGGGACCAAGGGGCAGACACCCAGAGTCACCAAAAGCAGCCAGTTCCTTCCCCGGCACTCCACTGGCTCCAGGCAGGTGGGATTTTCTGCTCAGTTCTGAGACAATTCTTGCCACTTCCCTGTAACACATGGGATTGCAAGGTGAGGCCAGGCCCCTGACAGGATGAAGTTGGGAACCCAAGAAAAAGTGGGCCCGAGGGCCACTGTCCCAAGATGAGTTACGTGAAAGAGATTCCTGAGGCAGAGATGCCTGAGTATATGGCGCCATGATTGGCTGAAAAACATGAGTGTTGCTTTTCATTAGGAAAATTAAGGCACTTATTTCAAAACCTAGAAAATGCCAAAAACAAAAGAAAAGAAAAACACCCATGGCCACATTACCCAAGACACAACTGGGTCAGACACAGTCTCTTGAGGGTCTTTTTTCGTTCTTGCTGTGCACACTTTTCTTTACACAATTGTAATGAAACTAAACAGAACTGAAGCGGAATTTTATATCTTGTTTTTTCTTCATTAGCTCATCTTCATACCACTGGATACCCTTAGACATCATCTGAGAAGTTTAAGACCCTAAGCATTAAGATGTTAAGACATAAACTACGAAATACTCTGCTGCTAACTATACCCCTGTGGTTGCACATTTAGGTCAGCACCAGTGTTTTGCTTCTCTGAATAAGGACTTTGGAATCCAGATGCGGTCACATTCCCCCCCAAGTTGAGGGTACATCCTCAGGGCAGAGTCTCCGCAGTGGAACTACTAAATCAAGTGGGGTAAACATCTAAGGTTCCTGACATTTAGTTAGACTGTTTTCCCCCAGGGCCATTAACTGCTACCAGCTGACTACAGACAGGGCTAAGACAGCCCCTGTGCCCCACCCTTGCCACCTCATTCATCACACAGGCATGTGGTGAGCACCTACTGCGTGCCTGCAACTAAGGCCCCACTGAGAGCAAGCCCGCCCCTTCCAGCAGGGCAGGAACCCAGGGCTCTTGGCAAATATCGTGGGCAAATTACAGTGTCTTGTTTAACTTTGCATTTGCTTAACTGCTAGTGAGATGCAACATCTTTCCATATATTTGTAATTCTTTTTGAATTAGGTTTTCCCCCTGACTTCCCTACTAGTGTCACAGAGCGCACATAAAGTGATAGAAAAACCTCTGTCAATAATAAAGACACTATCCCTTTTGAAGAAAAACAAAAAAAGCAAAGCCAGCACTTGTGATAAATATTGAGGTGGGAGGAACAAAATTTTTCCTCGGGCATCAAAGAAGTGGTTTAATTACCAGTAAACAGAAGAACAGGCCCAATTTTTGGCCAACAGATCATCATAAAGACAACAGGAGAACTGGACTTTGCCAGAGGCTACAGCAAATCCACAGTGAGCTTCTCCTGGTCCTGGCCACACTCCCCTCACATACCTGCTGGGTGCCAGCCTCCTAGACCTTTCCTGTGAACATTAGCTTAGCATCAAAACCCCAGTATTACTCAGTAGGCCATCTCATCGTGCCTCTGCTCCTGCCCAGGCTGCTCTGCAGAATGTTCAGTCAGGATCCCCCTTTATGCCGGGAGGGGCTGTCCACAGTCTGCAAGAGGCCCCATGGCCTGGGAGGGCCCAGGCCCCTGTGAAGGTCACCCAGCACTGTTTGTGCTTTTACACATCACAATGCCAGCGGCTGCCCTGGCTCACACGCTGGCCTCACCCTCTGGGCTCCACTCCGAGGCACCAGCGGGGTAGGAAGAGGAATGACTGTTTGGGGCCAAAACACCCAGGGAGTGAGTCAACTCAGAGACACACTTTCCTGGAGATCCACAGGATGAAGTGGCATTTCCCAAAGGCCCAGATTGAGAATTAGAAGCAGTTGTGATGGTTAATCGTATGTGTCAACTTAGCTGGGCCATGGTACCTAGATATTTGGTCAAACATTATTCTAGATTTTTTGGTGAGGATATTTTTTAGATGAGATTAACATTTAAATCAGTAGACTTTGAGTAAAGCAGATCGCCCTGCATAATGTGGGTGGGTGGGCTTCATCCAAGCAGTGGAAGGCCTCACTAGGAAAAAGACTGACCTCCCGAGAGGAAGAGGGCATTCTGCTAGCAGACTGCCCCTGCATTTGAACTGCGGGTCTCCAGTCTGCCAGGCAACCCTGCAGATTTCGGACTCGCCAGCCTCCATAATCATGTGAGCCATTTCCTTAAAATAAATCAAAAGAGAGATAGACAGACAGAAACAGACAAATAGAGATGGAGGGACAGAGCGAGGCACACAGAGACAGAGTAAGAGCAAGAGGGAGGGGGAGACACACACATCCACACACAGCCCCATTGGTTCTGTTTCTCGGGTGAGCCCCTGACTAATACAGCAGGTCACGGGACTTGATTCCCAGGTATGAAAACATTCATACCTTGTGAGCAAGAACAGTGCAGCTGAAAAGCTGCGCTACAAATAATTCAGTAGGGAAAAAAGCCTTGTGCATGAAAATGTTCATCTTGGAACAGCTGATACAATAAGCAAAGGCAATAAAACAACAACTAAATACTCAGCAGTGGGGAAACCCTCTGCACGTCATGGCATGTTGATCTGGCCGAATAGCAACTAGCAGTCAGGGTTCTGCAGAGAAACAGAACCAGTGCATGTGTGAATAGACAGAGATACAGAGATACACAGACACAGATTTACAATGAGGAATCGGTTCACATGATTATGGAGGCCGAGAAGTCCCGTGATCTGCAGTCTGCAAGCTGAAGACCCAGGAAAGCTGGTGGTGAAATTCAGTCCAAGTCTGAAGCCTGAGAACAAGGAGAACAGAGGGTGTAAATCCTAGTCCAAGAGCAGGAGAAAATCGACATCCCAGCTCAAGCTAGCTGGCAGTTTTTGTTCTATTCAGGCCCTCAATGGATGGGATGAGGCCCACCCACATTGGGGAGGGCAATCTATTAATACTAAATTCACTGATTCAAATGCTAACTTCATCCAGAAACATCCTTACACACACACCCAGAAATAAAGTCTAATCTGGGCATCCTGTGGCCCAGTCAAGGTGACACACAAAATTAACCATCACATCAACCAATCGACATTCATAGGTAAGTAGAAACATGAAAAATATTTGATACTATAAGCTTTAGAGTACAGCACATCGGAACCCAAATCCCATTTTTGCCAATTGCTTTGACAAATCTCAATTCTCTTTGGAATCCTGTTCTCTCATCTGTAAAATAGGGGTAATGCCCACTAACGGGATAGGTTGCTTTAAGAATTACAATAAGGTATATGAAGCACGTTGCAGCATCTGGCATATCACAGATGATCAATAAGGTAATACTACTCACACAAGTATCTGTGTGAATGAGGGCTACAGTAAACGCAAAAAAACAAAAATAGGCATAGTCTCATCAGAAAGGAAAAAATCCTAATGTTAAAATAACATGAAAATGCAAAGCTTAGGGATAGAGACATGCCACAGCCTTAATAATACCATGAGATTTTAGGCTTACAGAAAGACACGTTTCTGTGTATTCATTTTATACTCTAATGGACTCTGTTTTGAAGTAGCCATGATTAGGACAACACTGCACCCAGGCCAGGTTGTCTGGATTCAAAGATTCAAGGTCTTTACTATGCTTCCAGCCTTCACATGCATCAAGCCCCTTCCATAGGAATAAATCTATAGCAACGCCAGTGTTAAGGCAACAAGTACAGTAAGTTACTGCTGTTCATACCCCTGTAGATAAATGCAGAAATTACCAGCCCACAACTATTGTCTAGACCAATGGTCTCCAACCTTTTTGGCACCAGGGACCAGTTTCATGGAAGACAATCTTTCCACAGACATGGGGCGGTGGGGGAGGCAGAGCTGAGGTGGTGATGTGAGTGATGGGGAGCAGCTGTAAATGCAGATGAAGCTTTGCCTGCTCACCTGCTGCTCACGTCCTATTGTGCGGCCAGGTTCCTAAGTTTCATGGAAGACAATTTTTCCATAGACGGGCAGGGAGGATTTGGGGGGTTGGGTGGGAGCAGGCAGAGCTCAGACAGTGATGCAAGCGATGGGGAGCAGCTGTGGCCTAGTTCCTAACAGGCCACAGACCAGTCCTGGTCCGAGGCCCAGGGAGTGGGTACCACGGTTCTAGACTAACCCTGTCTTAGTCCTGAGCTTCCCATGTTAGTGTCAAGTTAGAGATGTGGGGAAAATCCAATCAACAAAAACAAAAGGCACGGACATAAAGAATCTCAAGGCACACATCTGACATTCAGTTTGTAATAAGTACCTTCAAATAGACTCCCTTCCTCTGTCTTGGTTCTCAGGAGAAGAGCAGGCTAACATTCCTTCCTCCTAAATATAGACCTGAAAAATGAATAATGCCCTGCACAAATACAAAACTCATACTCTTATTCGGCCCAATACTGTAGAAAGAGAAAACAGGTAATGTAACCCCCTTCATTAAGAGCTCGAGAGGAACTTACTTCTCAGGCGACTCTGAATGGCCCACGCGCTTCCTCCCCGACGAGTTCCCATACACGTCATCTTCGTTTTCATCCACATCTTCATCGTCGATGCTTTTCACATCGAGCTTCTGGTACCCACACTCCCCGTTCAAAGACAGAGAATCGATTTTCCATGAGTTACTGCTCTGACTTCCGTTGGAATTTGGCCCGAAGGGGCTCTCGAAGGCCGACATGATATTGACAGAGGAGCGGTCAGAGTTCTCCTCCGAGCTCTCGCCTGCTCCAGGTACCTTTTTAAAAACATCCCCAGAGTTCTGCTCATCTTCCTCATCATCAAATGAAATGATGTTGGTCACCTTCTTCTTCTTCTTCCGCTCCTTTTTACATTTGGCATCTGGACAAAAAAGGACACGGTGTAAGAAAAACATGAGCAAAACAAAAGGATGATGGAGCCAACTCACCTCTGGGTTACAGAAAAGATTACTCTGCTGAGAAATACATTGTAAGATAAAGTCAGATTTTTTTAAAATCCTGATAAAAATCTGTCTACAGACGACTGAGGAAAATGGACATAGGCCTCTTCCTCTGATTTACATAAACACATCAGAGCATGTGTTAAAATCATTCCTTCTAAGCGGTCACTTTGATTTGAAGGATGCTGCCGTTTCTAAAATGATCTCTATTATTTCACTTTGGAAAATAGTCTCACAGCTAATAGATGAGACCAGGAAAACCAGTTAGGGGTTGCAGTCAATTGTGTGACAGCCAGGAATTCCTCCCATCCCTGTGTGATATCCCTCACAACGGGACTCTGCTGCTTCTCCCATGCGGAGGTGCTGTCTATCCTGCACCCCTTGAATTTGGCTGGCTTAGTGCTCTGCTTTTACTAAAGGAATGTGCCAGAAATAACTGTGCGAGTTCTAGAGCTGAGGAGTCAAGGGATCTCACAGCTCTGCCTTTGCCCTCTTGGACTGCTGTCCTGACACTGCTACGTGAAGAAGCCAGTCCAGCTTACCGGAGGGTGAGAGGCCATGGATAGAACTGAATTGCCCAGCACCAATTTCAACAGGAGAGTAATCTTGCAGCTCAGCCACCAGCTAAAGGCAGCCCCATGAGTGAGCCCAAGGGAAACCGGCGGAACCACCATGCCAACCCACAGAATCATTAAAAAAATAAATAAATAACCATGGTGGCTCTAAGCCACTACATTTTTTTTTGAGTCATTTGTTACACAGCAAAGGCTAACTTGAAACAGAAATCAAGGCTGCCTTAGTGACCAGTGCTGAGATGAGCCTGTTTCTTCACCCAGTTTAATCATCAAACCTGGATAAGAGACACTTTGAGCCAATGCCCAAAAATCCAATCCATCTAAACCAAGGTGTGATATGGTGACACCTCACCAGTGTGCCCCAACTCAGAGATGATTTCAGAAGCAGAGTTGCAAAGACAGGTGGGACCGACACTCCTCTGGGTATAAAAATTTCAGTCCGTGTTACACAAAGCCCACAAGAGTCCTGTTTCCTACGTCATTCACTGGGTCTCTGCTGGAGGAGGAGAGGGCAAGGGAGACAAAGTCATGGTGCACCAAAGAACCTACGGATTCCAAGTTTTCACCATCAGTAATTCCAAAGGGATGGCCAGGACTCCTGCCTTGCTGAAGAGACTGGAGAATACCAGCACTAAGCACCTAAACCCAAAATTTCCAATTTTGCTGCAGCAACATCCTAATGTCCTAGAAGCCTCAAGGAGTATTATAAACTTCCTGCAATATTAATCTCAACTGAATCAACTTTCTTTGGCCTCCCCATAGTCTAGAATCAAAGCTGATGAATTCCTCCCTTCCCTCAGGCCTCCACTTAAATGTCATCCCCAACAAAGGCAAGCCCAGCGGTACACATTCTCCACAGCACCACATGCTTGGTTTCACCCCATCTATCCCGAGGATAGTAAATTATTGATATAATATGTCACTAACTGCCTACCCCCACCCTTCCCAAAGGAGACTGTGGGCTGAGTGCCGGCAATGTGTCTTTGTTCCTCCGCTTTCTGCCTAGGACAGAGAACACAATGAATGAACAAAGGAATGGATGGATGAAGGAATAAATGAGTGAAGATCAACCTCATCCGGCTTCCTGAGACTCTCACAGCTTCACCTTCAGTTTGCTGTGACTGACCTGTTCATTGTTCTACCTCTGATCTTCACATATAAGTAAGGTCATCGGCCCCTTCTAGAGTGAATGAGGGTAAGAAAAATACACGAAAATGTGAACTGAAAATGCAAGTGCATCCGATTTCATTCCCCTTGGAACGACTTTCAGACGACAAGGTGTATCCACCTTAGCCACACTCTGCTATCCTTTTAATGGCCCTGTTCCACCTCAAGTGCCCGTTCTTGCTCACCGGCACTGACGTTCTTGGACACGACGGGCAGGGGGTCGGTCTCCTGTTCGGGTTTGATGAGGATGGAGACTGCAGAGGAGGCTGTGATCTCCCTGAAAAGGCTGCTCACTCCTTGCGTGGATTCCTTCAGCAAGGAGGTCACGTTCTGCGTTGACTCCTTCAAGAGGTCCGAGACGGTGGGGGCAAACTTACTCTGCCCATTTAAATCCTTGTTGTCAATGTTAATTGCGAAGAGGATGGAGTTCAGACCTGTCCGAAAAAGGGAAAAGTCTGGAGTGTTTGCTGTTGAGTGGTCATGCCTCCAACACGAGAAACAAGCTGCAGACGATACAGCACTCAAGCGGACACACACCAATCTTGAACGTTTATAAAACCTTCTACAAAACCGGGGTCAGTAGACACCAGCTATTGTGGGAGTTGAGTCTTTCCAGATTCTCTCCCTAACAGCCAGGAAGACAAATACAAATAAGTCAGCCAGGAGGAGGGAAAGACACAAGTTCTGAGGTCAGGCTGCCTGGGGTTGAATCCCTGCACTGCTGCTTTCTAGCTACGAGATCTTGGTCAAGCAATTTCTAATCTCTCTGAGCTCCAGTTTCATAATCTGTAAGGTGAAGACAAAGTCATCTCCCTCACAGGGTTATGAGTGTTAAACACAGTCACCCACCAAAAGCATTCAGTTCCATAAGCAGCAAAAACATGCACTGATTACATCATCATGAATACTTTAGGCAAAAACTTACACCGCTATCTTACAGCCTACAAAGGAAATCACAGTCAAACCATGACTTTTCCTCATCAATGGACAAGAGTAACCCTAGACATGTGGGACTTAGTGTAAACTTTCAGGGGCAAAAAAGGAGGCAACAAAGAAGTTGGAAGAAAGAAGCAAGTTCCCCCTGCTGTCCAGTTGATTCCATCTCTCTCTGTGAGTGAGAGTCAAATGGCAAACAATTTAACAATCCACCAAGTGACGTCAATCCAGGACCTTCATGCTGACAAACCCTGTATGAGACTGTTTATCACACGTGGTTCTCTCACAGCCTGCAGAGGTGACTGCTGAGCTATCATGATTCCCGCCTCGCAGAGGAAGAAAGTAAAGGTAACGAAGCTCACAGGATCTGCCCCAGGTCTCCAGCCAGCATGAGGAAGAGCCAGGACTCAAAGGTGGTCTCCCCCCTCCAAATCCCCCCAATTTAAATTACACCTGCAAAGCCACAACCAAACGCCTTCAACCACATGCTTTCTCTGCCGAGGTATCAAATTCTAGATGAAGGGACCCAACACTCAATGCCAGTAAAGGAAGGATGGTGGCAGAGAAAATCGCAGCATCCCTTGGGGTTGTAAATCCACTCCAAGGCAGCCCCCTCTCCTCGCCAAGCTTCACAAGGCCCATCGCTCCTGCCCTTGGCCAGGCTTACCAGCTGCCATGGTAGGAAGCATGCTAGACCTTTCTTCATCCATCACGAAAGACCAGTCTTCATAAAAAGCGCTGCAAATTGAAAGAGAAAACAGTTCTGAATGGTGGTTCTCTGCATCCACTAACCAGACAGTTCCATTAGATGGGTCCCTAGAAGAGCCATGCCTGGTCATCCCAGAAGGGACATGGTATGTCTGAGGTCTCTGCTTATGAAGCTTATGGTTATAACAAGAGGATTGAACATGTACAGTTAAGGTAAGGTCAAATATTTTGTTTTGTTTGTTTGTTTTGAGACTGTCTCACTCTGTTGCCCAGGCTGAAGTGCAGCGCGGTCATCATAGCTCACTGCAGCCACAAACTCCAAGTCTCAAGGGATCCTCCTTCCTCAGCCTCCCGAGTAGCTGGGACTACACACGCACACCACCACGTCCAACTAATTTTTCTATTTTTTGTAGAGATGGGGTGGCGGGTCTCACTGTGTTGCCCAGGCTGGTCTCTAACTCCTGGCCTCAAGTAATCCTCTCACCTCAGCCTCCCAAAGTGCTGGGATTACAGGTTTGAGCCACAGCACCCAGCCCAACTGTGATGCTTAATTGCTGGACTCACTTCAACTTCTCATTGTTAAATTAAACTTTGATGCTGAGTATGTAACACTGAACTACCTGCAAATGATCTGCTGGAAAGAGCTTCATAAAAATTCATTTTAAGAAACACGAGTATGTCAGCAGAAACTCTGCAGGCAAAAAAACAAAACAAAACAAAACAAGAGGAAACATGAGGATGTTCCCCTTAACTAAAGCTGGTTAATGCTCCGAAGGTACAGATGTTCTCAGCTTCCCAACTCTGACCCTGAGCAGCACATACAGGTGCGGTCAGCATCAATCATCCTGGTTCCTCAGCCCTCCCGTTTCAGCCCCACAGAGTGTTACCATTCAAGTGGGCAAGGTGTCACGGGCAACACCAATGGGAGAACTTCAAGGGTATTTTTAAGAACCCTAGTGCGCAATCCCAGAACACCTAAGAAATTACTGGTACAGAGGGGACTACAGAGCAGAAGCAGCAGAAGAGGGGACCTGAGCTAGGGAACAGAGAGATGGTAAGGTAAGAAATCGAGGGAACACATCGCAGTACTAACGAGATGCCACCTTCATGAATGAAATGGAATTTCACTGCTGAAGATCTGGGCATTGCTGATGTGGAAGTCATTCAAGGAACCAGGGCAGGATTAATCACTGTCCCTTTGTATCACCAGGGGACACAAAACAACATGCCTCGTCCGCCATTCTCAGAGAGAAAATATTATTAACAGCCAGAGCCAGAGCAAGAGATATCAGAGACATCATGAGTACAGGCAAAAAAACAGAAAAAACATGCCAACATGTTTGCAGAGTTATCTCGGTGTAACTCACGAGTGATTTAAGTTTTTACCCCAGTGGATTTTACAGCATTTCTTAATTGTTTTAAGGAAATGCGGTTGTTTATACCTTCATTGACTCATATTCGGTGGCTTCTCCCTGTCATTGTGGAGTAACTGTTGTACCTCCCCACCCTGCTGAGCTCAGGGGTGGCCTTGTGACTTGTGCTGGTCAATGAAACCACTGGAAGTGTCTCTGTGGACGGGAGATCTAAGAGCCAGTGCATAGTTCAACTATACCTCCTTTTCCCACCTGTGCAATCACAAAACCGTATGTAGAGATGGAGCCTCCAGTCACCTGAGTCCCTGAGATGAGAATGTCCCTGCTCACCCATGACAGACATGTAGCACAAGGAAGAAATAAACTTGGTTGTCAAAAGCCACTGGAGATTTTATGGTGTTCATTATTGCAGCATAACCTGACCTATGCTAACTGATAGAGTGAACTTCATGATCAAGAAAAACATAATAATAGAAGGAAGTTTTAATAAAAACAAATGGATTCTTTCCCCAACTCAAAACTTCCATATTTTTTTCAGTCAGTTTGGGAGTGACTGAATGAATGAACCCCCAAATTAAAATTCCACCCAGTGAAGAACAAGCTGTGTCCTAAGCCAACAGCTCTCCCCACACCCAAGCCTTCATGATAATAAACGTTGATGTGAGTGCTGGCTGTCCACAGGTCCATGCTCAGCCCTTCCATTCATTCTCCCACCAGGGTCCCCACAGCGCAGCTGAACACAGGGGGCTGTAGGAGGGAACCCACTGGCCCCAGGTGGAAGGACTTGGACGCAAACCCAGACCGTCTGGCTCCAGATTCCTCGATCTTCGCCCCTCAGCTGAGCCCCCTCCCAGAACCCGTCCCGGCCCGGGTACCTGAGCCTGCAGCGGTCGGCCAGGAGCATGTGCAGGTAGCGCTCCAGGGAGTGTTCGTTGAGGGCACAGCGCAGCCAGGCGCGGCCTCGGCCCACGTCGGAGGAGATGTGGCGCAGGGAGTAGAAGCGCTGCAGCTCGTGCTTGCTGAGCACCTCCTTCACGTAGTACCAGAACACGGGCTCTGGGGAGAGAGGGCACGGGGCCGCGTCACTCGGCCTGGGACGCTCATTGTTTTTACAGTAACAGTCCCTAGGCAATTCTTCAGATTGTAAAGGGATATTTCCTTAGCACAGAAAAGGTGGGAGATACCAAAGAGCATACCAAAAATAAAAATGACCCTAAAACCTACCATTCAGAAATGACCAATGTTAACATTTTCAAGAATTTCCTTCCAGTCTTTTTTACTTCACTTTTCTTTTTTATACAAAGTCAACATTTGTGGTAGGTTGAATCATGACCCTCGAAGATATCCACGTCCTAATCTCTGGAACCTGTGACTGTTACCTTACACAGCAAAAGGGTCCTTGCAACTGCCATTAGTCAAGGATCTGGAAACTGGGAGACTATCCTGGACCATCCCAGCGGGGCTGATGGAATCACAGGTATCGTTATAAGAGGGAGGCAGGAGAGATTTGACACAGAAGAGGAAAAGATGATGTGAACAGGGAAGCAACGATGAGAGCGATGTGGCCACGGCCAAGGAATGCTGGCAGCCCAGGGCAGCTGGAAGAGGCAAGGAATGGATTCTGGACTTCTGGCCTCCAAAACTGTAGGAGAATAGATCCATACTGTTTAAAAGCCACCAACTTTGCATTAATTTGTTATAGCAGCCATAAGAAAATAATACAACATCATATTGTATGAGTGTATATGCATATATACATAAAATTTTGTATCCTGATTCATTTATTTTCTTGTCTAGATCATGAACATTTTCCTATTACAATTAAAAGTCTTTGAAACACAATTTTTGATGGCTTCCCAGTGAAACAAAATTTAACTATTTCTCTACTACCGAGGACATGATACCTTGCCAATTTTCCCTCTATACAGCAAAGAGCACCCTTATACATAAATAATCGTCCTAATGTCTAGTTCCTTAGGAAAGATTTCCATACGCTGAATTACTAGGTCTGAGGATGGAGACCGATTTAACGCTTTAAGGGAAGCCTAAGAAAGTTTGCTTTTATCCGTAAGTCAGTCATTCCTACAACTACCTGTATCTCCTCACATCCCACCTTTTGTTACCCACATGCACACAGACTTTTTTTCCACAGTTGTAACTCTAGTGCATACCTAATTTTGTGATCAATTTTCTTCACTTAACATTGGCACATCGACACTTTTTCATGCTGCCAACAACAGCAGCAACAGCAACCACTATTTATGGAGCTTTAACTATGCAGCAGTCCTTGCAGTGAACACTTTACATCTGACCTCATAACAACCAAGGCCATGTCCATGTCGAAGACCAGGTCTGAGGCCTGGACAAGGGACGTGACTCGTCCAATAACAGGGTTAGTAAGCGCTGCGGCAGAAAGGGACCTCAGAGCTCACTGCAAACCACTAAATCACACTGCCTTGTGAAAGGAGGGGACTCTACCATCTTCAAAATGATCATGTTCACAACTGCTTAGTAATATTCTAAGGGGGGAAACGCTGAGTCTCTGCTGCCAGACGTGGCTTCCAATCCAGGAGCTAAACAGGCTCAAAGACCCCTCTGCAATGTGACACTCTTTGAATTTGCCTTCCAGAAGGATGCAAATACACACATCTCCAGAAACTGGACAGCTAGTTAGTAACTTCACTCTAATGTTTCAGTTCAACTTAGTAAGGATAGACTGCACTCTTCCTGTGAGTCATGAACTGGGCCAGGCTAGGGGCCACCAGGCAGAAACAAGGACTCACCCCTAAGGGGCTTCCAGTCTAGTGGGCAGGACAAACGGGTGAAGAGATCATTCAACCGAATGACCCTGGGCAAGTCACTCAACCATGCTAAGCCTCAGATTCCTCTCCCATAAAATAAACACAAAAGTACAGAGTCTCCCAGGGTTACTGCGGTAACTGGGAAAAGGGAGGAAAAGTGCTGAGCACGATGCCCAGCCACCATCTGCTTAGTAAGTTGCCTTCTTAGCAGAGGGCATTTGTGTGGCTTCCCCTTTTCCTTTTTGTGTTAACAGCATCTAAGTGCGTTTGTGTGTACAGGTATGCATACGTATTTGTGGATCAAGCCAACCTCTGGGATCATTTAGAATAAACGTCCCAAGAATGACGGAAAACTCCACCAACAGGGCAGGTCACTCAGGACTATCTTCTGTCTCAATCCCTAAATGTCAAACTAATCCCAGACTCATCAGATCACTCCAAACCACACAGCTGTACAAAACAGCCTTCTTTCTACTCTCTGACTCTCTCAGAAACCAGGGCGGGGGGAATTTGCCGACAGTAATGCCCTGGGCCAGCCAGCCAATAATGTGTTTTGAAATGCCTGGACAGCCATCTGTATATCCATCACATTTAAAATCAAATGACTCTCACCTGCACCAAGTCTTTCTTGAAAAATGCATTCACCTCCCTCTGACCTTGAATGCACGTGAACGCTTTACGGTATGTTTTCACCTTTCAATTTTGCAAATTGCTTACCGCTACAGAATCCTTTTAAAGCTTGTCAGAACGATGCTGATGATAAGAATTATCCCAGTAGGGCTCTGCTTCCACTGCCAGAATTAATGTGTTCTATTTAAAGTACAGCTCACCTGCCAATTAGCGCATGCAGTGTCCATAATTTAATCTGGGAATATATACTGATCTGCTTTGAAACATGAGGTTAATTCCAAAAGCAGGCAAGGGCTTTGGATTCTCTCAACACCTGAAAGCCAATTGCCAACAAGAGCAAGAGCCAGGAAAGGGGTGTTGAGGAGAGCTGCCGTGGGGCACTTGTTAATAGAGGAAGACTAATAGCACCAGGCTTTTGGCAAAGTTTCTATCAAGCCTCAACTTTCATTGATGCCAAGAATTCATACCCTGGAGACCAGAAGAAAGACAAAAACCTTGGCACAAATTCTAGTTCAGGCATTATGTGACCTTGGGCAATTTATGTTGTCCTCTATTTTCCTCATCTGTACAATGGGGATAACAGTACCTACTTCTAAGGATTGCTATCATGAAAAAATGAGAAATAAGAATACATGTAAAGTGTATCCAATAAATGCAGTCAATAAATGTTAGCCATAATTATTAACACACCTGGCATATAATTGGCACTCAATGAAAAAACAGCTGTTAATATCATTACTACACTTGCACCAAAAGCCCAGGCACTAAGGCAGGCAAACGACATCCTTTTTCCTTTCTTCCAGCACCCGCATTCCTAGGGGAAATGTGTTCCACTGCTTCCTTGGGAACTGAGTGGCGTTCAGCAGTGCCCTCACCTCTCCCTCCCACAGGGGTGGGCAGGTAACCCAGTCTGGGCAATTACCTGGCCACAGCAGGGCATCTTCAATTTTTATTTTTTTAAATATTGCAAGAAAATGTTATTTATCCTGATTGCTGAGTCTTTTGACATCTCGTTAAATTTTGTGGCCAAAGTGAGCATCTCACTGGCCTCACTCTAGTCCCAGCCCTGGACCACAGGTCCTCCCCACAACTCCCACCTGCACGGCTAGCAGGGCCTTCTCTCCTTCAGGAACTGACGTCAGCAAACTGTGACCTGAGGGTCAATTTATCAGCAACCTTTTTTGTAAGTAAAGTTTTCCTGGAACACAGCCACACCCATTTGCTCACATATTGTCCTCGGCTGCCTTCCTGTCGCAAGGGCTGAGCTGAGCAGTTGTGATGGACATCATATGGCTCACAAAGTCTGAAATCCCTTAAGGAAGAAGTTTCTAGAAGTAGAAGCTCTAATAATCATGTAAACCTGGAACTACGTGGAGCTA
>NW_012148285.1:9155324-9166615 GCF_000956105.1 Propithecus coquereli | reverse complement strand
ACACAAAGAGGGACTTCCTTTTCCACATAATGAGTCTGGGGATAGGCAGTTGGGTTCAAAGGCTGTAACCAGGCAGAATCTCCAACCTCTGGACCTCAGGGTCACAGAGGATTGTCACAACTCTGGGCATCACATTCACAGTTGGAGCAAGAAGTGGGGCAGGATAAAGCCAGCTCTATCACCCCCTTTATCAGGAAAGAATAAGGAATCCCAGAAAACCACAAGGGAGCAGAGACAAAGTGGAGAACAGAAGTCAAGACTGGCTTCATCACTCACAATCCCTTCCTAGAGAAGGACGTACCACAGGCCCAAGCAAAATCAGGGTTCTATCTAGCCAAAGAAGACAGAAGGATGGAGTTGAGGTCAGAAACTAACAGAATCAGCCAAACATGGTATCAACCATTCCAGGACCAAGGTCAACCAAGTTCCTTCATATTCTAGCCTGAGAACTGGGTGAATATAGCTGCTCGCAATTCCCCACCACATTCCAATCGGGATGAGCCCAAGTGCACGGCACAGGTGGGTTGGCAAAGCCGGGTTTCCAGAAAGAGCCATAGCTCTGTCACTTGGCCACCTTCCTACTGGCCACAAGACTGCCTCCCGGAACTAGAACACAGGGACTGCGGTTTAAACATGAACCATACATAATAAAAACTTGTGTAAAGTGTGTATACCTGATACTTTTTCTTTGCTTTTTTAAAAACTGTGGTAAAATGTACGTAATAAAATTTGCCACATTAACCAGTTTTAAGTGTACAATTCAGTGGCATTAAGTACAATGTTGTGCAACCATCACCACTATCCATTTCCAGAACTTTCTCATCATCCCAAATAGAAACTCCACACCCATTAAACACTAACTCCCTCATTTGCCATCCCCTCCCCCTCTAACTTCTATTCTACTTCAGTCTCTGTAAATGTGACTATTCTAGGTACCTGATATAGGTGGAATCACACAATATTTGTACTTCTGTGCCTGGCTTCTTAGCATAATGTTTTCAAGATCAACCCGTGTTGTCAGCATGTGTCAGTACTTTATTTTGTCCTATACCTGAATAATATTCCACTGTATGGACAGACCATGTTTTGTTTCTCCATTCATCTGTTGATGGACATTTGAGTTATTTCCACCTTTTTGCTTATTGCGAATAATGCTGCTATGAAGATGGATGTGCAAGCATCTGTTTGAGTCCCTGCTTTCGATTCTTTTAGGTACACATATACCTAGGAGTACAATTGCTGGCTAATATGGTGACTCTATGTTAAACTTTTTGAGGAACCACCAAACTATTTTCCACTGTGGCTGCACCATTTTACATTGATACCTTTTTTTTTTAAGTAGAGATGTAATTGCTTTTATTTCTCTGCAACTGAAATTAACTCTGCTCTGAACTCCCCTTGAGTTGGAAAAAACAAATTTCCCAGTTAAAGGTAACTTAATCCCTTCAGGGTTTTTTTTTTATTGTGATAAAATTCATTGTTTTAACCTTTTCAAAGTATATAATTCAGAACTTGAAACATGTTTAATGAATGAATAAATGCATAATAATCTCAAATACTAGATTACTTGTGAAGACTTTAGTTAGAATTAAATTCAAAACAAAACATCCCTACTGACTCCACAGAACAAACGCCAACTATCCTGGTGAGGGAGGGTGGAGATCACAAAACTAAAATGGGAAAAGGAGCAAGAATTGCCACCTACTGCCCATGTGTGACCCAGCTCCTCCACGACCTCTGTGCCCTCTTCCTGCTACAGCCGCATGGACCTCTTTAACGTTGCTGCAACGTACCAAGCCTGCTCTGCCCGCCCAGCCACAGAAACAGAACCCACACCAGGTCCTCCAACCGAAGGAATCCAATACAAAGATTTCCGAAGAGCTATCAAGCCAATAAGGAGATAATTAATGAGGCTACCTAGAGATTACTGTATCAGAAAGCCAGGGGAACAAAAGAAGAAGGTGGGATTACCAGGGCTGTCGGGCTGTAGGAGTAAAGCAGGATGAGAAGACGCAGGCCTAACCAGCAGTCCCGTGGGAGTCCATGGACCATGGAGGAAGCACAGCCCCTGCTGGGGAAGCCACAGGAAGCAGGAGTGAGAGAAAGAAATACTCCAGCTTCTCTCTTCCTCCCACCTCTAGCCTCTCCTCACCCTCACCATCTCCCATTGGCCAAACCATGCTGGAAGCCAAGGGGAGAGTTTGCAGGGGAAGAACAGAGAATAAATTTGAGAGCAAACAGGCAGCTGACTGGCACAGGCCTTTGAACCTGTTGAACAACCTGGAATTCCCTCCCACAGTAACACTATGGCTAATTCCCTCACCTTCTTAGGTCTCTATTCAAATGTCCCCCTCAAGAGGCTGTCTCTGACCACTCCCCATAGAACAGTAAAACTCCATCCCATGGCAGACTGCTGGCTACTCATCAAAATCTATCCTCTCTTCTTCCTGAACCTCCGGCCCCCTAAGCAGGGGTAAGTGACTCAGTTTCCACTGCACCCAATCAGTGTTCACCGATTCACTCACCTGAGTCACCCATTTCTGCCATATGTCTGTCCCCTGTTGGCATCTCGAGTTTGAGTCCCTGAGCTCTAACAGCTCGGCATAGCGCAGCCGGCATTCACCCACATTACACAATAGTCCACAGCACCTCCTTTATCGAAAAGTGGGAAACTTCTCTGAGATCCAAAGAAACAAGGCCTTTTGGAAGTTGTGTCTCATGTCCTTTTAGACACGTACCCCACCACGTGCTAAAGAGTCGCTTACATTCTGACAGGAGCAAAGCAAAGGACCTTATGGGTTGGAACTTACGGGTTGGATAATTATGGTCTAAAAACTGACAACTCTGAGGGCAAACTGAGTCTTAATTTATGAGACATCAGAAGTAAACACCTTTGAAACAGAAGTATCAATCCAGCTGCACCAGATCTTAACATGCTGGGACACTTTCGTGGCCACTTAGGAAACAGCCACTGGCCCAAGTCCTCTACCAACTCAGATGTCAAGCACCCTCCCCAGGACCCTGTGGGCATCCCCATAATCCAGCAACCCAAGGGTTAACACCCAGCCCCTAGAGGACAGTGCTCTGGCTTCTGGCTCCCTCCCTAATGCAAGCCAATTCCTACCAGCTGTTAACCATTTCTATTACCCTGGACAGAGCTCAGTATTCTCCCTGCACATTTACCAGACATCCTTTCAAAGTCTCTTTCACCAGGAGCAGGTGATTTGCAAGTTCATGAATACAACAGAGAAACACCAAGAGGGAACTGAAAGCGTTTAGACAATGGGAGGGTGGGGGAGTGGACTTCCCCTCACGATCAAAAGCATGGGCCTAGGGTTCTCCTGGCACATGCAGCTGCTTCCAGAATTAATCTTCTACAGAAATGAAATTGTTACCCAAGGTGACCCAATGAAGCAAAACTGCTTTGAGTTAAATGTAATCAACCGCTTTCAAAAATCCCCACTGAGGATGGAGGAAGTTGGTTCCTCTAATTTTATAGTTGGGAGTGTATTAATACCACCTGCTTCCAGCTGACTGTGAAGTTGTGTACAGAGAGTGGAGGATGGGGGTCCAGCTTCCCGGGAAAATGAGCAGCATGTCCGAATTCAAAGTCATTATATTGAACACAGTCCTCTGGTGGCCTCCTCTATGTAGGTGGCTCGGTTTCTTACAATACACTGGAGCCACAAGGATGAGTGAGAACGGACCCAGTCCCTGACCTTCGAGAGACAGAGAAACAGTCAAGAAAACAGGGTGGGGTGTCATGGTGCAAGCCTGTGATCCCAACACTTTAGGAGGCTAAGCCAGGAGGATCGCTTGAGCCCAGGAGTTTGAGGTTGCAGTGAGCTATGATGGTGCCACTACACTCTATCTAGGGCAACAAAGCAAGACTCTGTCTCAAAAAAATTAAAAAAACAAAAATGGTACTCAGTCAATTGGATACCTGTATGGGGAAAAAAAAAAAAAACAACCTTTCTCACATGTGCCATATACAAAAAGAAATTCCAGGTAAGTTACAAATCTCAAAATAAAAGGTAAAACAAAACTAGAAAATCAAGAGAATATCTTCATGGCTTTGGAATAGGCAAAGATTTCTTAAGCAGGAAAGTTGGATCAATAAGATAGATAATAGGTAAACTGGGCTATTAAAATAAAGTACTTCTGTTTAAAGATATCATTAAGAGAGCGAAAGGTAAACTACAGAGGGGGAAAAGATGTTTGCATGGCATGTATCCTAGGAAGGATTTGTATGTAGAAATATATAAAGAACTCCAACAAATCAGTAAGAAAAAGATAGCAACCCAATTAACAATTAGGCAAAAGATTTGAACAGCTACTTTACAAAAGAGGATATCTGAACGGCCAATAAGCATACAAGGAGGGGATCAACAGCATTGCTCATCAGGAAATGACAACTGAAACCACAAAGAAATGCTTGTACACTCTTGGGGACAATGTGAGGGTTGGCAGGGATGTGGAGCCACCACAACTCTGTACAAAACTAATTGCTGACGGAAATGCGAACTGGTACGACCACAGTTTCCACTCAAGCTCTGGGTGTATGTACCCTCTGACTAATTCCACTCCTAGACCCAACTGAAATACACATACATGCACATTCACCGAAACACACATACGAGAACAGTCATAGCAGCACGACTTATAACAGCCCCAAAGTGGCAATGGCCCAAATGCTATCAGTAGCAAAGCAGATAAGTAAGCTGTAAAACCTAAACATCGATGCAGGCGAATGAGCTCCTGGTATGCCAACAACACAGCAGAGTCTCACAAAGCAATGACACGTGAAAGAAACCAGACACAAAAGAGGACACGTCAAATTACATTCAGAATCAGGCAGAACTGATCCATGGTGTGAGAAGTCAGAGCAGGGGTTACCTCTGGGGAGGAGGTGGGCAAAGTACCTGGAAGAGGACACCGGTGGGGGGTGGCTTCTGGGGCACTGGTAATGTTCTCGTCCTTGACCCCCGTCCTAGTGTAACATGAGTGGACTGATAAGTAGTGACCATACACTGACCTGCACCTTATGATGTGTGCATTTATTTGTCTCTACACATTTATCAAAGTTTAGGTTAAAAAAATATATCATGGCCCTGATTCAGCACTACAGGAAAGGTGACAATGGCACTCCATGAAGTGAGTTGTCACAGACTTTAACATGTCCAAAAGATTATTTCCTTTACCCTGGACCATAATCCCAAAAGGGCCAAAGCAAAATATCAAGATGTGGGAATGAGAAGCATTTTCCTCTTGATCCTAACAAGAAAAACAACAGCACAGCACAAGAACAAATGGCGACCAACACCTATCACAAGTGTGAAGGGCAAGAGCAACAGGTGGAGGCTGCGGTGAATTGGAACACGGTGGCCCCATCTACAGAGGGCAGTGGTATCCGCCCCCCCCAGCCAGTCACCAGTGCAAATGTGGGCCCAGAGTCACAGACTACGCAGTTTAAGCTAGCAATCCATATTTCAACAGGAAATCTCACAATTTTTAAAAGTTGTGAGAAAAGTAAAAAATTTTAAGCACACTGCAGAAGGGCACCAGTTTCCAAACTCAGTCCTCCATGCACCCTGACCCCCGAGGACCAAATGCAGGGATGCCACTGGCGGACACGCAGCAGTACTGCTGTATTGTGATTTCCAACCACAGCTTTGTGTTCAGGCATTACTGTGAAGTTCAGCTTTTCTCTCTTCAAAAGGCAGTGCTCTTCAAATGTAAACAGAGCTAGTGCAACAGCCTTGTGAATTAATTCACCATTATTTATTCTCGCCCCTCACTTTCAATTTCATTAACTGAGGTGGAGTGGGCCACAGAGGAGCACTAACAGGCACCGGCCTGCTGCCAGAGGTCGGGGAGGGCGGGCAGGAGCTGGAAGTCAGTCTGACCCCGGTTAGAATCCTCAGCTCTGCTTTTACCAGCTGTGGGAACTTGGGCAACTTACTCACTTATATGAGCCTCAGTTTCATCATTTGAAAAGTAAACACGCCATTGCTTACGTGGAAGGTTGTTGCCATGCTATCATCCAACACCAGCCCCCCGCAGCTCTGCACGAGGGCCCGGGTCTTGCAGGCACTTTCTCCTGCAGCCACCACCACCAACATGAGAGGCAGGCTCTGTTATTATCTTTATTTCACACGTGAGGAAACAGAAGCTCAGAGAGGGGATGTCACAGAGAGCTCGTGTGTGACAAGTCACGGAGTGGAGATTTCAACCCTGTCGCCTGACTCTGGGGCCAGTGTTCTTAAACGCTGTGCCACATGAAGTGCCCAGCTCCGCAGCCAGCAGGGCCGAGGGGGCAAGTCATACTCACTTCCATCCAATCCTTCTCTTTGGATTTCATTTTCTCCACTCTGTCTGAAAGCATCATTCCAATGCCTGTAAGAACAGCCACTGATTTGATCTTTCCCAACTCGTAGCAGTCGAAAAGCCACCTGCCCTCCTTCCTTATGAGGGATTTAATCAAACATCCCGTAGAAGGAAAGAGGTTTAATCAGCCAAGCATGACCCAGCAGCCAGGGGATGGTTAAGTAACACTGCCGACCACGACAGCAAGGAAGCCCCGGGCGGCCACTCCAGGGCTATGCTAGTCTGGTCTTTTCCCGGCTTCTCGTGGGCAGGAGGCTGCCCAGCACATGCTGGTCAGCAGAAAACAGCAGAGACTGTGCCCGTTCATCCGTCTCCTCACAAAACAGGTACAGAAGTCATGCTAAGACACAGAGATGCGGCAAGAACTAGAATGCTGGAGATGCCTCGCGAACATGTTGGTGCTTCTCTGATTATGGAGGCCAACCAAGTAACAAGAAGACACGAATTCTAGTCTGGATGGGAACAGAAAGAGCCAGTCCTCATGGACAAAGGGTCAGTGGGTTTCGCAGGGACGAGATGCAGAAGAGGTTCAAAGTTAAAAGGGTGTTGGGAAGAGGACAGTAACGAGTTAAACATTTATTAGGTGTTCTAACTAAAGCAGCCACTTCAAATGAGGTTCTCACTGAATCCTCCTGACAACCCCCCAAGACAGGCGAGACTCTCCCCCTTTGCAAGTGCAAAAAATCTCAGGCTCAGGGGGAACTTTCCCAAGGTCATACGAGACTTAGTCTTGCAGTCTGACTTCAAAGCCAGGGTTGCCTCTGCCTCGCCCAGCAGCTGCCCTCGGCCCAGTGGACGCAGACCGAGGCCGCATGGCTGAGTCTGCACCAGTCCGTCTAAGGTTACTCCCCCGAGACAGATAAGATGGAAACGAGAAGAAATATGAGGACCCAGGAAGCCTCGGGGCTCTCTGGGAAAACCTATGCCCTTGAAAGGCCCATCAACCAGCCCACGACACTCACTAAGCCACCCCCATCAGGGGCTCAGGGCAGCACCCCAGAGACAGGAAGCCACGGAGACGGTAGAGGCTGACATCTGAGGAGACCAAGACAGTGATTTCCACTGAAGCCCTTGATGCTGGCTTTTCTCTTAACTGGCTCCTTCTTTCCCGGGCTTTTAAAGGAGGAAGGAGCATGGGAACTGGGAAGAAAACTCAACAGTGACAGGAATCCCTCTGGAAGCTGTTCCTTGGCCCCACCAGCAACCACACTTGTTACTGAAAATGAGTAATTGGCGAGATGAACGACAAGAGTCAAAGATCTGTTGAAGTCATCACATATTCTATACAAGTATCAAAATATCACAAGCACCCCACAAATTTGCACCAATATTATGTATCAATAAAAAAATTTAATTTTTTAAAAAAGGCCACGCACAGTGGCTCATGCCTATAATCCCAGCACTTTGGGAAGCCAACGAGGGAGGATTGCTTGAGGCCAGGAGTTCCACACCAACCTGGGCCACATAGCAAGGCCCCATCTCTACAAAAAATAAAATTAGTTGGGCATGGTGGCATGTGCCTGTAGTCCTAGCTACTCAAGAGGCCAAGGTGAGAGGATCCCTTGAGCCCGGGAGCCTGAGGTTGTAGTGAGCTATGATGACGTCACTGCAGTCCAGAAGGAAGGTACAGCAACATGAGGAAGAGGGAAACGCTAAGGATTCAGTTAGCAGAGAATTTCCAGACACCTCCACCAAACACAATCAGGTCTGACTTTTTGCTATGAAAGAAGAACTAGCAAAAGGTGGCACATTTTACTCAGCAATGACACTGACATCATCACAGTGACAAGAAAGATTCAGGGATGTGGGGTGGCAGCCACAAGCAGGGTTGGAAAGAACCACCCTTTGAAAGGGAGGGGAGGGAGGGGGCCACAGGACATTTTTCACACGACATGATACACTTCAAGGTTCAGATCCGAAGCAAATCACTTTGACTAGTTTCCTCATCCGTACAGTGGCGATAACAACCGTCCCTGCTACTCACAGGGCCGTCGTGAGAACTGAATGAGTTAACTTACATCAAAGACTAACCAAGTGCCAGGCTTGCACTAAGTACTTAGTGTTAACTGCTATTATTACTAATTAGCATCATCCCTGTCGTTCACTCAGGAACTGTTTTTACAGCATTAAATGGATGACAGCAGAACTCTAAGCTCAGAGACGTCTGGGATTTCTGTTGCTGTTGTTGAAGACGTTTAATTACGAAACGCCATGTTATCCTTCTGCACAAAATTAAACCAGATAACTAATTTCCCAGGAATTGCCAAACCATATTGGTGAAATAAGCACTTGGCTGCAGGACCCCGAACCCAGAGGAGACTGTACCACGTGGCTCTGAGAATTCTGCACAAGAGATGACTTCATTTAACTTAAGATGCCAGACAACACCCCTTTTTTTTTTACTTTTTCTTTTTGAGACAGAGCCTCACTCTCTTGCCTGGGCTAGAGTGCCGTGGTGTCAGCGTAGCTCACAGCAACCTCAAACTCCTGGGCTCAAGCGATCCTCCCGCCTTGGCCTCCCAGAGTGCTAGGATTACAGGTGTGAGCCACTGCACCTGGCCAACACCCTTATTTTTTTGGCTACAAATAAGACATGGGTTTCTGCACACCCACCCTAGTCCCACAGAATGACTGCCTTGCCCACTATTTAAAAATAAATAGAAGTAAAAAGAGAGGGCAAAAGAGAAGACAAGCTCCTCCAACCACAGCCAGGCAGCGCAGTACCTGTTTCAGTTTTGCTGGGGAAGCCTGCCGCCTGTTTGATCGCTGCCGCGGTGAGCGCTAACCCTCGACTCCTCTTCAAGCCATGCTGCAGGACAGCTTCGAACTGGGCACACAGACAGGTTACCCTGCAAGAGAAACAATGACTCGTCAATCCACCTGGGGAAGGGAGTAGCAACCAGGGCAGCTCTAGCATCTCCAGGGAGTGAGCGAGCCGTCAGAGGTAAACCACAGCGTGAAGGTGGACGCGAGACATCTGGATTTACGGACTTGGTACCTGACCTGCGACGCTCCACAGGCCTCGCTGCATTTCTGTTCATTTCACATAATCAGGGATGCCCCGCACAGTCTCGTCCTATTCATCCAGCCGGTGAAGGCATGGTAACAATTCACAAGGAACAAGAGGAAAGGGAACTGGTGCCAGCCAGAGGAGCAGGGGTGACAATTTAAAAACCAATCAGTTCGGTGTGGGGAACGGTTGGGTGTTGATTATATTCAACTCACAAGTTTTTCTTTTTTTTTTGAGACAGAGTCTCACTCTGTCGCCCTGGCTAGAGTGCAGTGGCGTCAGCCTAGCTCACAGCAACCTCAAACTCCTGGGCTCAAGCAATCCTTCTGCCTCAGCCTCCCGAGTAGCTGGGATTACAGGCTGTGCCACCACACCCTCAGTTAATTTTTTCTATTTTTTAACAGAGATAAAGGTCTGAAAAAGGGTAAAATGTATAATGTCTCTTTAAAACCCCTCATCCTTTTTGGGAATTAAAACCTGCATTCCTGGCAGGGCGGGGTGGCTCACGCCTATAATCCTAGCTCTCTGGGAGGCCGAGGCGGGCGGATTGTTTGAGCTCAGGAGTTTGAGACCAGCCTGATCAAGAGCGAGACCCCATCTCTACTAAAAATAGAAATAAATTAATTGGACAACTAAAAATATATAGAGAGATTAGCCGGGCATGGTGGCGCATGCCTGTAGTCCCAGCTACTCGGGAGGCTGAGGCAGGAGGATCGCTTGAGCCCAGGAGTTTGAGGTTGCTGTGAGCTAGGATGACACCACTGCACTCTAGCCTGGGCAAAAGAGTGAGACTCTGCCTGCGGGGGCGCGGGGGGCGGGGGGAACCTGCATTCCTGCCGAAGGCCATTAATCAAAGGGCAGAAAGATGTTTTGTTCTGTGTTTTCGAGTATCTTGTTTTTTTTTTGTCACCCCCTTCCCCTCCCTCTGTTTTCTAGTATCTTAAACCACAGGAGATGGCTCAAAAGAATTGTCCAGAGGTCAGGAGATCATCTTCACTGGAGACAAAGTCTACCACCAACTACAGTTAAACAATAGCCCAAAGCCATGACATGTGACACTAGTCACAAAAACCCATTCCCAACCTCTGAAAACCCCCCTTATAAAGCCCTGTATTTTGGCTTAAAGGCAGAAAGGTAGTTTTTTTCAGATGCTAGTCTGCCACCCTCCTCATTTGCGAGCAAATTAATAAACTTCTCTTTCCTCTTCCTCCAACCACGTGTCCTTGTTCTTCATTCTCACTGATTTGGCCTCGTCTCGGGGATAAGTACCAAACTTTCAGTAACATCTTTAGCAGAGATGAGGTCTCACTCTTGCTCAGGTTGGTCTTGAACTCCCAAGCTCAAGCAATTCTCCCACCTCAGCCTCCTAGAGTTGCTAGGATAACAAGTGTGAGCCACCATGCCTGGCCTCCAATTCACAAATTTTAACTCTAATTCATATTACATAGAGTTTAAGGAACAACATTATATTTTCAGAGACTGAATTCACCAGCCTGCTAAATTGGAAACATTGGAAAATTTCATGGCCTGTCACACACAGTCAAAAAATTATATGAATTCTGATTCTTGTTCTTTATTTTGTTATAAGAGATTACATTGTGAACTCAGATCCAGAGTTGATGGAATTTTCAATTAAGTCACAATTACTGTGCATTTAATTGAAATGTTTCTCAATAACCAAAGAAATGGGAGTTTCAGGAACATGTCTACAAAGAGATGAGGTCACAGCAACTCTGCCCAATACTTAGCAAACCAGGACTCCTGGGCCCCTGCCCAATTGGGTCTGTGGACTTCAGAGTTCTTTCCATTCATTCATGCAACAAATGTTAAGAAATCCTGAACATCTCCCACGTGCCAGGCACTGTTCTAAGCTCTGAGGATACAAAGGTGGGAG
>NW_012148285.1:9151361-9152814 GCF_000956105.1 Propithecus coquereli | reverse complement strand
CCACGGCACTCACTCTAGCCAGGGCAACAGAGTGAGACTCTGTCTCAAAAAAAAATAAAAAGAAGAAAATAAAAGAATAGCCTGCAAATGCAACAATCAACCCTATAATCTCTGTCCCTATGCCAGGCTCCAGTGTACAGGTCAGTAACTGGCAGGCCAGCTCTAGATAAAACCTGGCCCCTAAGGGGAATAGAATGCAGACAAACAGCACAAACCCAGTCACCGCGTTTGGGTTACATCACCAGTACTATCTCCTAGGGGCCCACAGGTCACAACTAACCTAACATAGCAGAAAAACCCAGGTGGTGCTAGTCCTAATTAGCTCATTGTCTCCTTCCTTGCACTCTCCCCATGTCCCCTTTTCACCTCGACATTTGACCTAAGCCTGTACCTATTCAAGACTTAGCTCAAGTGTCCCCTCCTCCAGGAAGCCTTCCTGTGTGTTTCCTCATTGTGAGCTTCTTTGTGTGCAGCACTTGCCACTCCCTATGTGAATAGTCTGATGTCCACTGTCTTCTCTTGCTAACTGTGAGCCACCCCTGCACTTAGCACCACACCTGGCTACCGTGGAGAATGAGAACAAAATGGTCCCTCCCATCAGGAAACTCAGGTTATGAACTTAATATACATGTTGGTGAGAGATGCATCTCAAGGGATCTTGTATAATTTGTAATTCAAATCCAGGTCAGTTAAGACTAGCGAATTAAGGAGAACACACTTGTCCAAGCACACAAATCACCGCTTTAGCATGTGGTGGGCACACTATGGAAACACTGATTTATAACCATGTCATCCTAAGGTTTTCCACTGCTTCTTGGCTTTGCCCAGTTTTATGATAATTCCTGCAAAATAAAAGGGGCCCTGCTTTAGCGCAGCTCTTTATTTTCTCAGCTCAGACCCTACTCTTTCCCAGAATGCTCTCTGCTGAATGCTCGCTGGCTCCACTGTGGTGGGTTGGCTGCCTCCACGGCATTTTAGCAAATCAAACGTCCACTCCGAGTTAATGAATTGGGGACACGTTTTTAATGAAGTGGCGCACTTCATAACAATGAATGTTTTAATTAAAAAAAACATAACAAAGTCACTCCAAGTTCTTATTCAAGCCAGATGAATGGATAAATAAAATGTGGTATATCCATACAACAGAATACTATTTGGCAACAAAAAGGAATAAAGTACTGACACGTGCTATGACATGGATGAACCTTGAAAATACGCTAAAGGAAAGAAACCAGACCCCAAAAAACCACATACTGTATGATTCCATGAAATGTTCAGAAAAGGTAGATACAGATGGTCCCCAACTTAATGGTGGTATGACTTACAATTTTTCGACTTTACAATAGGATTAGCAGGACATAACCCCATCATAAGTTGAGGAGCATCTGCCTATATAGGTTGTGCAGGGCTGGCATTGGAAGCAGGGATTAACTATAAACTGACACAGGGAATT
>NW_012148285.1:9149323-9151311 GCF_000956105.1 Propithecus coquereli | reverse complement strand
TCTTTCCATTCATTCATGCAACAAATGTTAAGAAATCCTGAACATCTCCCACGTGCCAGGCACTGTTCTAAGCTCTGAGGATACAAAGGTGGGAGTGAGGCAGGAAAGGTCTCTGCCTTACCACGTTTGCATGGTTCTAGCAGAGGGAGGTACACAAATAAACTAACAAGACCATTTCGGTTAATGAGAACTTTGAAGAAAATAAAACAGGATGAGGTGGTAGGTGGAGATGGGACAGGGACAGGCTTCAATTCTGTGGCCTGAATGGAGGCAGCCTTGGAGGTATTCCAAAGACAGCAGGCTAGACAGATAGGCCCAGTGCAAAGGCCCCGTGGCCACCACCATACAGTTCAACCTTGCCTAACTGCAGGCATTTGCTGTTCCACCCACCCCTGCACCTGTAGTAACAATAATCCAGGTGTTTATCACTCTATGGGTGGTAAAATATTTTCAAACCCATTATTTCACTCACTCCTCCCATCAACATTACAATACGGGTAAGGCAGGTATTATTATCTCCATTTTATACCTGAAGAAGATGAGGTTTAAAGACATTTAAGTGACCTCCTGAAAACAGTGCATAATAAGCAGCAACATCTGTACTCCTCCCTACCCACGCCGTGCTGATCCAATGTAATTTCTACTACACTCCATACCACAAAGACAAAGATCCTTTATTCTAGGATAAACGTGCTCTCACTCCCATGCCCAATCTTTACTCATCATTCTGTCTACACCAGACAAACCTAACACAGCATCAGCAAATACACACCACTCATGTCTTTACACTGTATTCTGTGCCGGTGACAGACATTACTAATCCATCCCCACATTCTAGGCTTCCACTGCCAAACGATCAAAGTTGGCCCTCCACAAAAGGAAGCCTATTTGGCACCTAAAACCTAATACTTCCTCTCAACTACACTATTTGGTTTCCATCTTCTATCTTGTCTTTCCTGGATCCCCTGCACCTAGCTTGGTACCTGGTACGTAGTGTGAGCTCCACAAATGCCTTTCTAGTGGGTAAGTAAATGGGTGATTAAGCTTGAACCACAGGTCCCCCATATTCCCCCCATAATCCCCCATATTGAAACAACCCTCTATTATGGGCAGACATCACTCTTAAATATTAAATGTTCATATGCTAGTCTCTGCACATAGGCACATATTTAAGGCCTTCCCAAAAGCTGGGACACCCACCAAAACTATCTAAATACTACAGCAAACCAAAATGGTGGCATATAGCACGTATTAGTCCATTTTACCCTGCTATAAAAAAAATACCCAAGGCTGCGTAATTTATAAAGAAAAGAAGTTTATTTGGCTCATGGATCTGCAGGCAGGACAAGAAGCATGGCGCCAGCATCTGCTTCTGGTGAGGATTTCAGGAGCTTCCAAACAAGGTGGAAGGTGAAGAGGGAGCAGGTGCGTCACATGGCAAGAGTGGGACCAAGAAAGGGAGGAGAGGGTGCCAGGCTCTATTAAACACACTTAGCAAGAGGAGAAGGCAGTTCTCACGTGAACTAATAAAGCAAGAACTCACTCTATTGTGGGGAGGGCACCAAACCATTCATGAAGTGGCTTCCTCATGATCCAAACATCTCCCACCAGGCCCCACATTCAACATCAGGGATCAAATTTCAACATGAGATTTGGAGGGGCCAAACATCTAAGCCATATCGTAGCAAAATGGACCTGGACCAGGGCCCTGTCTCAGAGGGAGAAAAAAAAAAAAAAACCATGGGCTGTGTTTAGAGTTCTCCATAATTAATCGAAGCTTCTACCTTTAAAAGAATAGCCTAGGCTGGGCATGGTGGCTCACACCTGTAATCCTAGCACTCTGGGAGGCCAAGGCAGGTGGATCATTTGAACTCAGGAGCTCAAGACCAACCTGAGCAAGAGCGAGACTCCATCTCTACTAAAAAAATAGAAAAGAAATTAGCTGGACAACTAAAAATATATAGAAAAAATTAGCAGGGCATGGTGGC
>NW_012148285.1:9143380-9145574 GCF_000956105.1 Propithecus coquereli | reverse complement strand
GTAAAAATCACAGAGAAAAATACTGAAGAACCTGAAGACAAGAGACAGTACTCTAAAGCCAAAAATTTTAAAGGTTCCCAGAATTAATTACGTAAAATTTTAAAATGTTTACATGGCAAAAGAGATCATAAATACAGTGAAACAGTAAAAGAAGTGACAGATGGGAGAAAATCTTTATAGTACATGTAACTGAAAAAAAAAGTTAATATTCACAGAACATGAAGGTTTCTACAAATCAGTAAGAAAAAGACAAGCATTCAAAAAATAAAAAATAAAGAAGGTGAACAGACCAACTCCAAAAGGATGCAATATGGTTGGCCAATAAATATATGAAAAGATATTCAACATCAATAATAGCCAGGAAAGTATAGCAACACTAAGATACCAATTTAGGACTATGGACATTAAAACCAATCATCGTGCTAGCAAGAGTATGAAGAAATGGGGATTGTTGATGGGAATACGAATATGAATTGCTACATCTTTCTGCAAAGACATCAGGCAATATAATTCTTTTAAAGGCCCATACCCTTTGACTCAGCAATCCCACTTATAGGAATTTATCCTATAAAAATAAAGGCACTGTCTGTTCATGAACTAGACACGAACACACAGTTCATCAAAGGGATATACAGATGGCCAATAAGCCCATGAAAAGATATACATCATTAGCCATTAGGGAAATGCAAATTAAAACCACAATAAGGCCAGGAGCAGTCGCTCACGCCTGTAATCCTAGCACTTCGGAAGGCTGAGGTGGGAGGATTGAGGCAGAAGGATCATTTGAAACCAGGAGTTCAGGATCAGTCTGGGCAACATAGCAAGACTCTGTCTCTACAAAAACTTTTTAAAAAGTTTAGCTGGGCATGGTGACCCATGCCTGTAGTCCCAGCTACTTAGGAGGCTGAGGCAGGAGGATCACTTGAGCCCAGGAGTTTGAGATTGAAGTGAGCTATGATCACACCACTGCACACTAGCCTGGGTGACAGAACAAGACAGGGAGGGAGAGACCAGGAGGAAGGTGGGTGTGGTTACAAAAGAACAACACAAGGATCCTGTGATGATGAAACGAGTCTGTATCTTGATGGTGACAGTAGAAACAGGAACCTACATGGTGATAAAATCGCACAGAACTAAATACACACACACACAGTTCAAAAACTAGGGAAATCCAAAATACGGTCCCAGAGTTTGGTAAAATGTTACTATTGGGGAAAACTGAGTAAAGGGTAAAAAGGATCTTTCTGTATTTTTTTTTTTGAGACAGAGAGTCTCACTCTGTCATCCCAGGTAGAGTGTGGCGACGTTCAAAATACTACATAGGCATTTAAAAACAATGAGATGCCATATTTAATAAACCCCAGGAAGTACTTTTTTCCCCCACATTTTAACGTCTCTAAAATCAGGTCTGCCTCATAATTGATGAAATTGTACAATTAAAATTGGCATTGGTTTTTCTTTTTTTTTTTTTGAGACAGAGTCTCGCTCTGTTGCCCATGCTCGAGTGCCATGGCGTCAGCCTAGCTCACAGCAACCTCAAACTCGCAGGCTCAAGCAATCTTACTGCCTCAGCCTCTCGAGTAGCTAGGACTATAGGCATGTGCCACCATGCTCGGCTAATTTTTTCTATATATTTTTAGTTGTCCGGCTAATTTCCTTCTATTTTTGGTAGAAACGGGGTCTCGCTCTTGCTCAGGCTGGTCTCAAGTGATCCTCCCACCTCGGCCTCCCAGAGTGCTAGGATTACAGGCATGAGCCACCGCGCCCAGCCTGGTTTTTCTTTCTTAATCACACATAAAGATGCCACTGCTGGTAAGCTACACTATTATGTTATGATTAACCTAGAAAAATATCCACAATATGTATGAGGCCAGGTTTATTAAAAACAAAAAAGCAAGAGAGTAATATAAATAGTGTGATTCCCATTTGAAGGAAGAGGAGAAGAAAGAGTAAGAGAAGTGGGCTCTGATGAGAATTTCCTCTCAATTATCAAACCATCTACCACCATTTGGGTGGTCTACACATAAAGCAAAGATGATGAGGACTGAGGGCTGGGCACCTCATGCTCTCTGCATGACAGCACCAGCATGCAGCAGCCTCCCACACCCATCGCTGTGCAAAGCGTCCCAAGACCAGAAAAGCAAATTAGCACAGAGCCCTCAATTAGGCTTCCATGCCTTGGTCCACTCCCCCC
>NW_012148285.1:9129173-9133440 GCF_000956105.1 Propithecus coquereli | reverse complement strand
AATAACGTATCTAGTCTTTGAGGTAACTCCCACTGCCTGCTCAGTTCTTGGGCCATTAATTCTAGAAGGCAAAATATTCCAGAGACATCTTAAAGCTTCTTGCCAGACTAGTCTGACTGACAGAATATTCAATAATTCTAACGAGCCGTAAGAACGAGTCTTTGTTCTTTGGGGAAAACAGAACTAGGAAACGATGCCAACAGCAAGTGACAAGGAGAAGCATGCTTTTCAGAGCCCAGCAACTGCCACCACTTCCTCCCGGGGGGGTTTCTAGGAGACAATCTGAAGGGAAAAAAACAAGTCCTGCCTATCATGTCCCCTAACGTAAATGCTGTTTTATGCTTCACCCGAACACTGCCGCATCCCCCTGAATCAGTCTCGTCACAAGATCAAACACACTTCTCTCTCTCTCTCTCTCTCTCTCTCTCTCTCTCTCACACACACACACACACACACACACACACACACACACACATACATGCTTGCACACACTTTGGATTTCTGATGTTGTACAACACTTAACAGTGCATCACACAGGCCCCCCAAATCCAACAATAGTTTCAGTCCTCCTAGCACCCTCTCCCCCAAACTTCAGTTGTCCACCAATACCTAGGCAACTGTTGTCACATCTGGGGATATGTACTGTTATTTACTTATTTACCTTGAATTTGACTCACTTTGTTGGCTTAAACATGCCTGTTTTAAAAAGGAAAAGCTCTATTGCTGTTGTAAATGGAAAACTAGCATCACATAACATAAACGGAGTAGCCCTTAAAAGTAAATGCAATTAAAATAAAGTATTAAAGTCCAATCCCCTGCCATGGCCAGAGGAAGCCTCTGAGCCTGAAACCTGCACACTGTCTGTTTTCAAAAGAGAGAGAGGCGTTAGAGACATATTTACTATTTCAAACAAGCTGTCATTTTCATAGGTCAAAAATGATCAAATATTTGCAATTTCATTTAGTTCAGCTTAATACCATACCAAGTCTCTCCCCCAATACCATTGAGACTGGAAAGGAAATGAAATGAGAATAACCCAGCCATTAGGCAACTGAAGGGAATTTCATATCATGACATTTAACACATGACAAGATGTTAGGTTATTGCAGTGGTATGAATCTCTCATTTAGGGAAAGTGTGTGCTATAGAAACAAGAGGGGACATGGTGCTAGGGAATGAGGACCACACTGGGAACCAGAAGTCTGGGCTCCAATCCCCATTTCAACTATCTACAAACCATGAGATCCACTCACCCTACGTCTGTGCCCCCAGCACCAACACTTAGGAGATGACAATAAACACTGCGCAAATGACCAGCCCCCAAACTTTTATGCCTATAAAAGTAGGGAAATTGTCCCCTTCTTGCTTGCCTACGCCCCAGGGTGGTTACAAAGATTAAACAAAACTGATGACCTAGTCAAGAGCATTTTCAGACTGCACAGCGTTGTCACTAGAAAGAGATTATTATTACAACATGGCAGCCACAGCAAGCAATGGTTGGACATTCTGGCCACCCTGAATTCATTCTGCCTTTATAAGAGCACCCAGATCTTGTTTTAAAGGTTTATTTCTTCTTCCCTGGCTACAGTCTTGGAGGGATGGTAAATCCAAGTAGACATCTGTTCACTACAGAAGCCTAAGGAGTCCCAGAAAGCTCCTCCAGTCAAATCCTTCTGCTGGTGGCCAAGAGGTGGCCCAGTGACCTTAGGCAGGCCAACCAGATGCTTCCTCCCTGGAATGTCAATCTTGAGCAGAACAAGAGTCAGAAAGCAGCTAGTGTTTACTCCAGCAACAGAGCCTTAAATGGACCACCATTCCTGCTAGAGATCATTGCTAGAACTCCTGCTTCCAGCTTAGGAGTCTTCCAAAGCTACCCTGACTCCTTCCTGTTCCCAATCCTGGCCTGCCATCAATTCTCCAAGCTCAAAACATCCTCAGCTGGAGTAGATTTCTGTTGTTTGTTACCAAAGAGCCCTGGCAGACACCCCAGTGTATCATCTTTTCAAAGGCCCCTACTGATGGTCGTTCCAACCAGCTGGACTCTCCTGCCGCAACCACAGCCAACACTCACAGTCCTGCCCAGAACTTCTCTTGAGACAGTAAATTTAAAATGGCATTCACAGATAGCACTTGGCCTTCCAAAGGGGATTACTGGACAAACCCCTCCAACAATCAATTATTTCTTAGTAGATACTGGTTCTTAGACTCCTGGAGAAGACTGATGTGGGAAGAGACACACACAAGAAGCCTTACGTCCAAGAACTGTGCCCGGAGTTACATGGAAAGAACTCCCCCAACTTCAACTGCTCCTCTGAGAGCAAAAGCAAACATCTGCAAGGCTCACAAATTCATGTCTGCCCTTCCATTCTATTTGCGATCTACTACCTGCATCACCAGGAAGCCATGGACAGGTGTCACAGGTGAATAATGAGTGTCACCAGCCTGACTTCATTCCCCAAGGGGCAGAGACCTCCTGAAATGGGATGAAACCAACATCCCTACATGTCTGCATATCTGGCACTTTTACACACATATCTCACTTAATCTGCATGGCTGCCAAGGCAGGCCTAATCCTCAGGACCAGGGAGGTTAAGTGGCCCAGCTGGAGAGGGCAAGGGCCAGGATTCCAAGCCAGGCCTTGAGAGCCCATGTGATCTCACTCCAGCCTGCCCAGGGCATATCGACAGCCCCTAGACATAGCCCACAGCATCCCATTCTGTAGTCACTGCCTTCCTGGACTGTCTTCCCCAGTGGCTAGAAAGCCACTAAGAAGTAGAAATGTGTCTGAAATGCTTGGAAAGCCCCAATGTCCAGCACAGACCCTGACACCAAGCAGGCATTCAATAACTTACTATTGAACAAATGATGATCCAATAAATATTTATTGAGCACTTACTATGTGTCAGATGCTGGAGACATAAGTGTGGGCAAAACAGGCTCAATTCCAGTTTGTCATCTAGTTGAGCAGACAGGTATAATTAATCCATCATGCAACTGTGTAATTTTACACGGATTTATAGACTACAACGGTATAGAGCAAGGGTCAGCAGAGTGTAGGCCTTGGGACAAATACATCCCTTTACAGAAGTTTGTAGAGCCAGGAAAACAGGTCCACGATTGGATTGTTGGGGGAGGGGAGTGGTGCCAGGAATCTGAAGAGTTCCCTGAAAAAATAGCAAAAAGCTTTAAAAACAAAAGACAACAAAGGCCAGGAGGCTGGAGCAGAGAGCAGGGGAAATCACGAGGGGCCTCCGGGCCATGTGAAAGTGTGGGGCTTTCTCCCAAGAGCAAAGAGAAGCCAGAGGGGAGGTGCTATGCGGCAGAGTGGTGAGGGGATCAGCACTCTGCACAACTCTCTCAATGCCATGGAAGCGGGACAAGAACGAATGCAGGGAGCTGTCTACAAGCTCTAGCAGCTGTCCCATGACGGATGTTGGGGATGGGGAAGGAAGTGAGCAGATGTGAGCTAAATTCCAGCGCTGGACCCTCTGTCAGGGTTGAGTTAGAGAAGCAACTCATCCATCTTGTCAGTTCTCACAGGAGTTCCTTTTTCTTTTTTTTTTTGAGACAGAGTCTCACTCTGTCACCAGGGCTAGAGTGCCATGGTGTCAGCCTAGCTCACAGCAACCTCAAACTCCTGGGCTCAAGCGATCCTCCTGCCTCAGCCTCCCCAGTAGCTGGGACTACAGGTGTGCACCACTACACCCGGCTAATTTTTTCTATTTTCAGTAAAGACAGGGTCTCCCTCTTGCTTAGGCTGGTCTCAAACTCCTGTCCTCAAGCAATCCTCCCACCTCGGCATCCAAGAGTGCTAGGATTACAGGCATGAGCCACCGCAACTGGCCTCAGAAGTTACTTTTACATGTTCACTGACTTTCTCTCTTGAGATTAAATTTTCTCACTAAACAGGGAGGATGGTATGCCCTTTGTAACATGAAGGTGGTGCCACCTTTAGCCAAATACATTTTAAAGATGAGACTGAGACTCTGATACTGAGACAGAATCTCCTGAGATGGGGAAAAGCAATTTAAAATAAAAAACCAAGCCTTAAAACCAATTTAGTCACTAAATGTGATATAACAGAAAGAAAAGACTGTAGAACCCAAGACATTAGGGTCCATCTTCCAACTGTAACATTTCAAGATGTCTAGCCCAGGCTGTATCATTTTTCCTCTGTGAGTTTCTCTTTTCTCTCAGTAAAGAAAGAATCCTATTACTGCTCTTCCTGAGGCTGTCCTGAAAACTAAGCAATAACATAAATAAAGAG
>NW_012148285.1:9125700-9129123 GCF_000956105.1 Propithecus coquereli | reverse complement strand
AGGCTGGTCTCGAACTCCTGGCCTCAAGTGGTCCTCCTGCCTCAGCCACACAAAGTGCTGGGATTACAGGAGTGAAGCTCCATGCCCAGCCTATGTTAATCACCTTAATATGTCAAGAAAAAAATATAACCAGTTCATCAATGTTTGATTTCACTGACAGTATTACCTACAAGACCTGAGCAGACAATGCCTTGGAATTCCACATCAAGCCAACCTCTAACTCAGATGCAACATAGAAACAGCAAATGGTACACAAATGTGCAAATGGTACACAAATGGCCAAAATTTAAGAAAATAATACCCTAATGGATAGGGTTCAAATACTTCCCCAGGACAGCAAATTCCAGCCTCACCTCCCAACACACACAACACATGCATCCATGCATCCCACCACTTGCTATTCCTTCTGCCTAAAGTTCCCATCCCACTCATCTGACGACTAACAACCCTGCTGTCACCTCTACACTATCTAATTATCATTACGGGTCACCATAATTGTACACAACTTACATGTCCACCTCCCAGACTCAATTTTGAGTTCCTTGAAGACAGCAACCATCTCATCCAATTTGGGTCCCCAATGCCACACGGTGCTCTATAAACAAATATCTGTTGAATGGGATAAGTAATGAGGCAATCTTTCTAGCTGTTAATTTGTAATAATTACCAAAAAAAAATAAATCAGCTATATCTAGCCATAAAAAGGAAATGTATTGAGTTTATTAAGTTCTTCCTGGATGTGCCAAGCAAATATTACCACAGCTAATCCTCACTATAACCCCAGGAAGTGGGCACCATTATCATCATCTGGTTTCCTTGATGGCGTAAGAGTGGCTTAGAAAAGCTAGAAATTGCACAGCTGGTCATTGGTGTTTGTGGCTAAAGTGGGTGTGAAGGTAAGAATGTCTGACGCCAAAGCTCATACTTCATGCTCACTGCTCTCTCCACTACCAGGATGGTGATGATGATGATGATGATGACGATGATGATAATGACAAGGATGGTGCTAACATATTGTTTACTATGGGCCAGGCAGTGCTCTCAACAGCTATCAACATAAATAAGATAAATATTTATTAAAATTCAGGTATGGAAATAGGCTCAGATTTGTTAAATGTCCTAGAGTTCCCCATTTGCTAAAAATAATCTTTTGCCAAGAGGAAATCAATTCATTTGATCAATACAATAAAATATAAGAGTATGCAACATGGAACTACCTACTATGGAGCCTCGAAGTAGAAATAAAGTACTCCAGATAAGGGAGATGGAGAAACCAACTAATAAATCCCAGGACTTTTTGCCAAGATGACAAGAATTATAACATCCAGTCAACATCTCAAACTAATAAGAGGCTGGTAAGAAACCTGTGACGTGGTGAAGATAAAAATCACATGATAAACATTCACAGATGTTTAAAAGAGGAAAAATTCTTGGAAAAGCCATAAAGTTTCGTAAGTGTCCAGGGGAATACATGTGACAGTTTTCAACTGGGAACACCAAAGGGCAGCTGGTTTTTAGCTTCCTGAAAAATTCAGAACTGTTTCTAATCCCTCAACAGTACAGAAAAACCACCAAAGCAATCACTCTTCCCTGGCATAGTATGAAAGGAAGAGAACACTCCCCCTTGATTTCTTCTGACATAGTCACCTGAAAGGTTCACAAAAATTGACAATGTCTAACCATTCTGAGACAAATACCTTAAGCCAACTCACTGCCACCCATGTGGCAAAGAGACTCAGTGCATGGTGAATGTCTACCAAGTGTCAGGACCCTTTACATGTGGTTATAATGACACTAACGACAGCTAACAATTACTGGAAACTTACCTTCTGCCAGGCAATGTTCCAAGGGCTGCACATGATGACAAGCCTATGAAATGAATATTACTGGTACTACTCTCATTTTACAGATGAGGAAATTGAGGCACAAGAAAGAAACTTGCCCAAAATCACAACACTTGAAACTGGCAAAACCAGGATTCCAACTCCACGCTCCAAACCCCATGCGCATTCTACGTCCCCTCAGTTTTCATTACTATTTATAACTCCAAGGAAAACTTCCAGACTGTTGTTCCGTAATTCCACATGGGAAGAAAATGCTTCTGTGGGACAATAACGTATCTAGTCTTTGAGGTAACTCCCACTGCCTGCTCAGTTCTTGGGCCATTAATTCTAGAAGGCAAAATATTCCAGAGACATCTTAAAGCTTCTTGCCAGACTAGTCTGACTGACAGAATATTCAATAATTCTAACGAGCCGTAAGAACGAGTCTTTGTTCTTTGGGGAAAACAGAACTAGGAAACGATGCCAACAGCAAGTGACGAGGAGAAGCATGCTTTTCAGAGCCCAGCAACTGCCACCACTTCCTCCCGGGGGGGTTTCTAGGAGACAATCTGAAGGGAAAAAAACAAGTCCTGCCTATCATGTCCCCTAACGTAAATGCTGTTTTATGCTTCACCCGAACACTGCCGCATCCCCCTGAATCAGTCTCGTCACAAGATCAAACACACTTCTCTCTCTCTCTCTCTCTCTCTCTCTCTCTCTCTCACACACACACACACACACACACACACACACACACACACATACATGCTTGCACACACTTTGGATTTCTGATGTTGTACAACACTTAACAGTGCATCACACAGGCCCCCCAAATCCAACAATAGTTTCAGTCCTCCTAGCACCCTCTCCCCCAAACTTCAGTTGTCCACCAATACCTAGGCAACTGTTGTCACATCTGGGGATATGTACTGTTATTTACTTATTTACCTTGAATTTGACTCACTTTGTTGGCTTAAACATGCCTGTTTTAAAAAGGAAAAGCTCTATTGCTGTTGTAAATGGAAAACTAGCATCACATAACATAAACGGAGTAGCCCTTAAAAGTAAATGCAATTAAAATAAAGTATTAAAGTCCAATCCCCTGCCATGGCCAGAGGAAGCCTCTGAGCCTGAAACCTGCACACTGTCTGTTTTCAAAAGAGAGAGAGGCGTTAGAGACATATTTACTATTTCAAACAAGCTGTCATTTTCATAGGTCAAAAATGATCAAATATTTGCAATTTCATTTAGTTCAGCTTAATACCATACCAAGTCTCTCCCCCAATACCATTGAGACTGGAAAGGAAATGAAATGAGAATAACCCAGCCATTAGGCAACTGAAGGGAATTTCATATCATGACATTTAACACATGACAAGATGTTAGGTTATTGCAGTGGTATGAATCTCTCATTTAGGGAAAGTGTGTGCTATAGAAACAAGAGGGGACATGGTGCTAGGGAATGAGGACCACACTGGGAACCAGAAGTCTGGGCTCCAATCCCCATTTCAACTATCTACAAACCATGAGATCCACTCACCCTACGTCTGTGCCCCCAGCACCAACACTTAGGAGATGACAATAAACACTGCGCAAATGA
>NW_012148285.1:9103084-9117935 GCF_000956105.1 Propithecus coquereli | reverse complement strand
GGGAGGCTGAGGCAGGAGGATCGCTTGAGCCCAGGAGTTTGAGGTTGCTGTGAGCTAGGCTGACGCCACGGCACTCTAGCCCGGGCAACACAGCGAGATCCTGTCTCAAAAAAAAAAAAAATGCTTGGGACCAGAAGTATTTCGGATTTTTTTCAATTTTGGAATATTTGCATTATATACTTACTCGTTGAGCATTCCTAATCCTAAGATCCGAAATCTGAAATGCTCCAATGAGCATTTCCTTTGAGTATCAGGTTGTCACTCAAAAAATTTTGGATTTTGTAGCATTTTGAATTTCGGATTTTTGGATTAAGGACACTCGACCTGTGTAAGAACACATTAATCTAACATCCCGAGAAGGATTGCCTCTCCCAGGAAGTGGACAGCACAATTACGAAGAAAAATGATAAAGTCAAGTCATGGATACATACACATGTACACACCATACACACGCACAAACATACACACACATAAACCAACCTAGCCAGGGAAGGGTGAGGCCTTCTCAATTGTCTCTGTACCCCAGGCCCGGGAACAACGATTGGACTGGAAGCCTTGGTGTCCGCCAGAATCGGCAGGAAAACTTTTTGAAAATGCAAAGTCCCAAGCAACTCCCCCTACACACACACACATACACACGCTGTGATTCAGTAGATCTAGGATGGGACTTGGAATCTGCATCATTATCAAGCCCACATGATTCTGATGCCAGTGGACCCTGGATCCCCAAAGGAGAAACCCTGTGCTGACCAAGGCCAGGCCCCATAGTAGGCCCTTAGGAAAAGCTGAAATGGTAAGTCAGTCTAATGATCTGCGTCACAAACATATACTGAGACTCTAATGAGTGACAGGCACAAAATGCTTGTGCAAAACACTGAGACGTATAATAAAAAAATAATGGAGAAGCAGCCCTTCTGCCATCAAAGCTCACAAGCTTCATGGTAGCACAGATCTATAAACACTTGACTACAGTACAATGTAATACACACACTCACCCGGATAACAAATCCTTACTGAGCACCTTCCAGATGCTTCCAGGCACTACAGATATATCAGTAAACAAGACAGCAAAACATCCCTGCCTGCACAGAGCTGACATGATAGTGACAGGAGACAGATAACAGACAAAATAAAAAAGCATAATGTATAGTCTGTTAGGTGGTGATAAGTGTTATGGAGAAAGACTAAGCAAAGAAGGAAGGGATACGGGGGTGTCATTTTAAATCTGCACCAGTTTCAAATAATCCCCGTAGCTCTATTCAACACAGCTCTACATGCTTTGCTCGTAGCTGTTAAAGTTTCACAGAAGAACATGGGTATGAAAGGACAGACAAGGGAATGACTGACTCAGCTGGGTGGGTTGGGGTGAGAGGGTTGGGGACAAGGATGGTTTCCAGGATGAGATGAATGCTGAGTAAGTAAGTTCCCTTCCCTTTCCTTCCCATGCAGGAATGTTCCTCCTGCCGCTCTGAGGGCTGCAGAGCGTGAATCAGTTCTGACTGACTTCGCAAAGCATTTCCAGCAAGGACTGGACGCCTGTGTGTCTCTTACCTTTGCCAAAACGTATGTGTCTCCTTCCAGCTCACGTTATAAGCTTACGCAATTCTATCAGCCTTTCCTGGGTCGTGAATGTCAATGGCAATCTTTAGGACTTTTTTTTAATCATAAAAGGAACATATGATCACAGTAAAAAACATGAAAAATACCAGATAGCATAAAGATTCCCAATATTCTTACTCCCAACACTACCTCTGTTCACATTTTGGTGTGTTTTTTTGACAGAGTTGTTGTTTAACATAGCTGGGACCACACTGCATCTGTATTATTTTGTATCCTGCTCTTTTTATTTTTACAACATATGCATTTTCACTATATGTATAATTTTTAATTACTATATATGCATTTTTCTGTGTAAAACAAATCTATATGAACATCATTTTTAACAGCTATATAACATTCCATCCGATTGACATACTATATTAACCATTTCCCAATTGTTGGGCATTTAGGTTTCCAAGTTTTCATAATTATAAATTACACTGAAAATAACTTTATACAGAAAGGTATTTCAAGTAGTTCCCTAAGAATAGACTCCTAGAAGGAGAACTACGGGAAACCGGAAATGTGTTAGACAAGTAGTAACTGCACACATGATCCACGGTTGGCCCAGATTTAACCACCGCACCTCCCGGCTGCAGAGGCAGAACACAGAAGCTGGCCATCTTTCTCCACCTTTTCAGTCTTAATGGTAAATGGTTTCAGAAGCGACATATTTACCTGCTGTCAGAATCTGAGGCGATCTCCTTTCTCCCTCCAAAGCGGATCTGGCACTGCACAGAAAAAGAAGCTGCTGAGATCAGCTGTTGGGATGGCACAGAAAACATCACAAAACAGCCTGTGTGGGCCTTCGGGGTCAGGAGGGGTACACGGGGGCCAGAAACTCCAGGATCAGCGCATCCCTGTGCTCTGGGTGTCAGCACAAGACTTAAGGAGGTGGACACCCCGGCCTTCAGGCTGCCAGTTAAAGGAAACCTTTATCTCCCACTTGCACAGAAGCGAGCCTTGTGGGAAAACAATGCTAACAGGAAAACAAATGCACACAGCGTCTGCACGTGGTCTAGGAAGCTGCACCTATCTGTCAGCAGCTGACTCTCTGTAACACAGAGCTCTTAACAGGCAATAATTAAAACTGCCACAAATCGACGATGACAGTTCCCGTTGACAGAGCCCCAAAGTTGTTATGACTGGGTATAAAACTACAACAGCATAAATCAAGCTTCAAACAAGTCATCTGGCTGTGCTGAATGACATTTTACTCAGGGTGGGTAAAAACCAAAGCAAACTACTCTCTTTTTCTTTTTTCAAAATTGTGGTAAAATATAGAATATGAAGTTTGCCATTGTAACCATTTTCAGGTATAAAATTCAATTCACAATGCTGTGTAACCATCCCACCACTATTCACTGCTCTCTTTTAGAAGTATAGAATCTCTGCTATGGCTAGGAGGCTTACAAGATTCCTAAACATATTACCAAAACCTGCGCGCGTGCGCATGTGTGTGTGTGTGTGTGTGTGTGTATAAAAATGACACATCTGTCAAAACACATTAAACTGTATACTTAATGGTATATTTTATTATATGCAAATTATATGTCAACAAAGGTTATTTTTGAAAGACATATACAATACTTTAACCCCCACCAAAATAATAGTAACAGCAGATGCTCTGGGCATAAGCTCCAATTTATTTCTCTAAAATGCTACAAATAAAGTAGCTCAACTTGCCTCCTCATCTCCTTGTTATATTTTCCATTTCTGGAGCGAAGAACAAGCAAACTAAAAACATGGGCCCCATATTTATTATGGACCAGGCTCTGCCCAGGCCCTTTACCTACCTTAACAATCTGATTCCCTCCGCAGCCCCGTGGAGATATGTGACCCGATTACAGGGGAGGAGAGGAGAAGAGCACACTCGGCTGGAGAGATGAAGCTAGTATTCAACTCAGCTATGTCGGAGCCCAAAGCCTTTCCAGGCCTGGGCAGATGCTAAATTCTCTGGGCTCGCTTCAACACTTAACGCACACCCATATTAAAGTACTTACCTCCCTATACTATAATTATATACACATAATTGTCAGTTGCCCCTTCCCAAAAGTGAGCTCCTAGAATTCCCAGGTTTGGATCCTGGCTCTGCCACTTACTGACTATGACGCCTTGAGCAAGTTATTGGGCCTCTCTGAGCTTCAGTCCATTCATCTGTAAAATGAAACTAATTGCAGGAACTATCTCACAGGGTGGTTGAAAGGATTAAATGTAAAGCACTCACAGAGAGCCTGGCACACAGTGAATGTGCCATAAATGACAGCTAACAGTAGGTGCATCTGGCACACTCAGGCGAGCACACTGATTCCAGTCTCGAGTCCAAGCTCACTTTCAAGCTCAGCCATAGCCGGGCACCGGAAACAGCACCAACCGATCACAGCGGAGGCCACCTGGAGGGGCCACACAGCTGCTGGCAGCAACAGAGGATCCGGGGCATGGCCTCGTTCCTCTTCTTGTGCTCATGGGTCCTGACTCCAAACCACCACCTCTGCACCCTAAGAGTTGCCCTAAAACACAACTGCTTGGAAATGAGACTTTGAAACCCACATCAATGCCCTTCTTAAAGCGACATCACTGAAGGGTGGGGTCCTCCAGAGGGCTTAGGAAATTCAAGATAGAGGAACTCCTCCATCCCAACTCCGACCATACTCCCTGCTCTGTTATTTCCTGGGGGAAACTATTATGTAGCTTCACTATTCCCAGATACAAAGTGGGAGTAAGTCTGTGTCTATAAAAGGGAAGAAATGACTTCTACATTAATTACTTGACACTATTACTCAGCCCAAGAGGCAAACGTATGCTTTCCTCTTACCTGTTTCACTGCATCCAGCAGTCGCTCCAGCAGAAATTGTCTTTTGTCATTGTTCTGTGATCCTAAAATGCAATGAGGCTTAATTAGTTCTCCTCGAGTTAGCCTTCCATTAAGACTTCTGACATCATGGTACATTTTGGTACACTGAGTTGCTGTCCCTAACTAGGATCAGTCCTTTGCTACTGATTTTTAACAAAATCAACAGGATGACCAGTACCAATAATCCATATCATTATGATGAAGTTTGACCATTTGCCTATTACTGCATCACAGGAAAACAGCTAAACTAATTTTCCCCAAATGTGAAGAACACATCCAGAATGCTCTAACTAAGGCTTTCTCAACCACGGCACTATTGACATTGTAGGATGGTTAGCAACATCCCTGGCCTCTATCCACTAAATGCCATTAGCACACACATACCCCTGAGTTGTAACAACGAAAATGTCTCCAGATATTATCAAATGTCCCCCGGGGAGCAAAACCACCCCCAGTTGACAACCAGCAGTCTAAAATAAAACATAAGTTTAACCAGCGTAGCAGGCACTGCTTGCTAGCTGATCTCACCATCACCTCCAACATCCTTTTCCCAAGCCACCTTCAGCAATTCAAGCTGAAAAACCTAATTACTCCTTTTCTCAGCAGCCGAGGCTGACCTTAAGAAGTTTGGCCAATAAAAAGAAAGCAGGAGTGCACTAGGAGATCTATGGGAAAGTTAGGCCTTTTTGATATAAAGAAGAGCTATGAAGACCTATGAAGGGCATCATTCCTTCCTCATCCTCCACTCCTTAATCATAAACCTGTTGGGTGAGGCCAGAGTAGCATTTGCCACCATGACGCCATGTGCCTGAGGGACAGGCCTGGAGAATCACAAGACACCAGCCCTGATATCCCTGAGTTGCTAAACCAAGACTATAAACAACCTAACCGTCACAAAATAAATAACCCCATTTGTTCAAACCACTGGACACTGGACTGTTACTTGCCACCAAAAGCATTCCAACCTGATACACATGACATGTGCTGAACTCCCACTGAAGGTCTGGGGCAAGGGCACTTCAGAGTACCAGGCGGACAGTTGTCAGAGCTACAACTGATGCTCTGCGAGAAGCCCAGTGACTCCGATCAGCAGAAATGCGGCTCTGTTATATTTGATTATGATGCACCAGACACAAAGCACAGACATTTCAAAGGACAGTCAAATTCAAAGTCACAAGAGCAGATGCTGCACACCACAGGCATTGAATTGCCATCAAGCTGCTTCCCTCTAGAGCAACTACACGAGGGCAGCACCAGGCCGTAGCAGCAGGACATGATCTCAGAGGCAGTCAGTGATTCCTCCAAGTCAAGCCAGGGCCAGTCCGTGGATAACAACGGCCACCATGTGCTGGGTCCTTCCCAGAAGCTGAGCTCTCTGCACGTATCATCTCCTCCGATCCTCACGACCACCCTACAAGCCTACATAACATAGATGGGGAAGATGAAGCTCAGAGAAGTCAAGTAACTGTGTGCTTTGATCCACTCAGGATTTATTTAACTTCTACTATGTGCCAGGCGACATTCTAAGTGCTGGGACACAGGAGTTAAATGGTATAAAAGAGCCATCTTTTCGTGGAGCTAAAATTCTATTAGAAAGAAACAAATAGTGTGTAAGTAAACTAATCAATGAATTGGTGTTAGAGAGACATACTAGGAATAAAAACAAGAGTGGTAAGATAGGGGAGAAGCAAGAAGGCCGCTTCACCCAAGGTGGCCCCTGGGGGCCTCTCTGCAAGGTGACATGTGAGCTGAGCCCCTCATAAAGACAAGGAGCAGCTATGCAAGGATACAGCAGGCCAGTGCTCCAGGCAGGGCAAACAGCGAGGGGAGAGGTTCAGAGGCAGGACACGGGTTGCTCTGGTCTTCCAGGACTAGAAGGAAGTCTATGGTGACTTGAGCGAAAAGCAAAACAGGGGAAGGGAAGAACAGGCGGGCAGGCACACAGGGTCATGTGGACCATGATCAAGGGTTCAGATTCTGTTCAAATTTGAATACTATTATAACTGGTAGAACTGTGATCCTGACTGAGGACCAGGCCACTCTAAAGCCCATGTTAACACCACGATACCAAGGATCCTGCCGTACTCCAGGCCTGGCAATGAATACTCCGAGATACTCGGAGATACTCTGAGACACAAACACAGTAAAACAACCACTCCTCGAATATTACCATTATTTTGTTTTCTGGAAGAGGTTTCAATAAAGGACAGCCTACACACCACTCCCACCAGATGTGAGGCTGTCATGAAGTGTCATTCAGGATAGTTACAGATCCCACCTGCCCACGGCCCTCCAGCACCTCTCTTGATACCTGTGTCTATCAACAAACCCTGCTCTTTGTTTAGCAGGAGGTTTGGTTTCTGTTCTTTCCTAACCTAAAAGGCTTGCTTTCTTCCTTTTTTCAAGCACTAGACCCAAAAATCCTACTTGCCCTTGGCCAATGCCAATTGGAAACTTAACAAGGTTTCCCCCCTGGAAATGTCTCTACTATTTTTTCTCATCATAAAAGTAATTCAGGTGAAAAAAATAATAACAAATCAGGATAAAGTGTACAAAGAAAATAAAAATCTCCATCATCTCACTACTGATCTTTTTTTAATGCAGTGCTTCTCAAATTGTAATGTGCCCAGAGATCCCCTGGGGATCTGGTTAAAAGGCAGGTTCTGATTCAGAAGGTTGAGGGCGGGGCCTGAGACTCTATGTCTCACAAGCTCCTAGGTGACGCTGACACTGCTGGTTCCTGACCCACACTTGAATAGCAAGGGTTTAGCACCTACTCTTCCTGATATGCGCAATGATCCTAGACATTCTCTATGGTATTTAGCTGTACTGCTTGCTCTAGATGAGATGTCAGCAGCCTCCTCTGCCTTATTCTGCAAAGCCTCTTTTCATGATGGGGAAAAAAGACTGTTCTCTATGTAAAACAACCTGAGGTTGTGCAGGTCTCAACCCGGGGCTCACGCTCCCTGGCTGTGATCTCTCTCCGCAGGCAAGAAGCGCTTGAGTGAGACATCGTGACCTCACGAGGGGCACCTGTGTCCATCTTGCCCCTGAACAGGGCTTGAGAAAATAGAGTCTCGCAGGATGCAGGGAGCACAGGTAGCCTCAGGGCCACTCATCAACTGCACGAGGTGCCCGGAGAGGCCTCTGGCCATAAGGAACACTGCGCGGTAAGTCACAAGGCATGACTTCTCATCCTGGCCGGGCTGCTTGCTAGCCATGTGAGAGGGACAGTCACTTCCCTTGTCCGGGCACTGGTTTCTGTATGAGATCATGCCCTCCTAGCTCTGCAGTCTGTGAATGTGGGAACTCTGCAGAGAAAGGCAGGCAGAGTAATCAATGCTATCGCTCTTTCCTACCTTCTCCCAGTGACAAAGAGGAGAATACAGCACCCCCACCAGGGCCCAGAAGAATCCTTCAAATGCTGCATCCACCCAGAGAGGCGCAGTGAATTGATGCCCACCTACTGGGTCTCTAGTTGGGACTTAGTTGGGCTAAGTTATTAAATGACTGACCCATTTAATCCTTGACAAAGAAGGAAAAGTGGCTCCGTTCAACAGAGAGAACTGAGGCCCAGAGAGGAAAAGACCTTTGCCCAAGGCTAGACCCACGGGAGGCAGTGGAAGAGATTCAATTCCAAGTCCACTGGCTCCTGGCTCTGCCTTCTGCTAAATCCTGCTCAACTTTGACTTCTACAACAAACCCACAGCAACAGCCCACTGCAAATTCAGGAGCTATTTCTTGGTGACACACGAGTGACCAAACTCCAGCCTTCCTGCTTCCTCTCTTCTCCAAGGGCAGCCCCCAGCCAATACCGTGAACCAGGCGAGCCAGAACAGACTCCTGTTTCAATTTCTTGTTAGATCACCATCACAATGAAAATAGAAACTGTAATGGCACCCCAGGGAATATCCCACCCTGGGGTCCCCAAACGTGTCTGAGAAATGTAATTATCCCCTAACTCCCTAACTCAGAAACCACACCTGCATGTGAAAATCAGTCACGTGGTTCAGGCATATTCCTGTTGTCTTTGTCTTTAATGTTCACAATCCTCAGGATCTAATGTTTAATTTAATGTTTGGATCCTTAGGGTCCTACTGTAATGTTTACCACGAACCTCTAGCCTTCCACTTGGGGTCTCCCCTCAAGCTACAGTGGCCTCCTGGGGAGAGAGCAGAAGGTAAGAATGGAGCAGGGGATGGAATCCTACTCCAACAGCCATACGATCACGGCAGGTTACTTAACCTCTCTGCTTCAGGCTCCTCATCGGAGAAGCTACCTCTTAGGATCATTAATGAGTGAACGTATTTGGCGCACCTAGAACCGTGCCTGGTGTGAGGGAGAAAAGAAAAAGAAGGCAACGTTCTCTGGGTGCCCACTGTGTGCAAGGAGTTCTGCCCAAGGTCACACGGCAAGGCAAGTGCTGCACTGGAGGCTGACTCTGGAAGGCAAGTGTTCCTTCCATCACCCCACACTGCCATCCCGCCGGGCGCCCAGGAGAGGCTTACTGAAAAAGCAGGAACATGAGCCGTGCTTTCAAAAATGAGAACCAGAACAGGCAAATCCATGGAGATAACACAGATAGGTGACAACTGCTTCATGGCTACAGGGTTTCCTTTGGGTTGGAAGTAGATAGAGGCGGTGGTTGCACAATAATGCAAATGCACTAAATGCCACTGAATTGATCACTAAACCATGGTTAATACTATGTTATGTGAGTTTCACCTCAATAAAAAAATATTTTTGGGCCGGGCGCGGTGGCTCACACCTGTAATCCTAGCACTCTGGGAGGCCAAGGCAAGAGGATTGCTTGAGCTCAGGAGTTCAAGACCAGCCTGAGCAAAGAGCGAGACCCCATCTCTACTAAAAATACAAAGAAATTAGCCAAACAACTAAAAATAGAAAAAATTAGCCGGGCATGGTGGTGCGTGCCTGTGGTCCCAGCTACCTGGGAGGCTGAGGCAGGAGGATCGCTTGAGCCCAGGAGTTTGAGGTTGCTGTGAGCTAGGCTGGTACCATGGCACTCTAGCCCAGGCAAGAGAGTGAGACTCCGTCTCAAAAAAAAAAAAAAAATAATATATAGATGTATATATAATTCTTTTTTTTTATGAAAAGGACTGCAACAGATAGATACTGGCCAAAAGAACATTCCAAGCCAAAGGAACAACTGCAGTAGGATTCCCCCAAGGGTGGGACAAGCCACTTCCAGAGAGCACCCAGTCCCCACATTGAATCACACACTAGGGAAGGTGCTCCCTGCTCACTTCTCTTTCATATTTCTGAAGATACTGAGGGGAATGTCCCCCTGATGCTAGGAGGTCCCTAACATCTAGATCAGTCACGGTCCTAACAGGAAACAACAGACACACTCAAGGGGAGTCCAAAGGGGCTCACTTACGTAAGCCTCATTACCCAAGAGTGGGTGTAGATAAGCAATTCTCAACCAGGGTGATTTTGCCCCCCAGGGGACATTTGGCAATGTCAGGAGACATTTCTGGTTAGCAAAACTCGGAGGGTGCTACTGGCATCCAGTGGGTGGAGAGGCCAGGGGCCCTACTAAACATGCTACAGTGCACAGGCCACCCCTGACAAACAAGAATTATCTAGCCCATAATGCTGCAGTTGGGAAATTCTGCCATAAAGTAAGTCTGACTATCCCATTTCACAGACGATGACACGGAGGCACCGAAAGACTACATAACTTAAACCTCCACTTGTGCTCTGAATCCTGTCTCCTCACCTGCTCAAGAACATGCTCCAGCAATTGTCCCTCTCATCCCACATCATCGGTTTCTCCTTCTCACTACAAAATTCCAACAGCATACAAGGATATCGTAATGTCTCCCCCAATTTAATAAAACCCACGCCTTGCGTCCACATGCCCCTCCAGCTGCCAGCCCATTTCTGGCTGCCCTGTCCAGCGTGGCTCTTCCTTCACGGGACTTGTCAAGCCCTCTGTGACAGCCACCCCTGCCCTGACTGCTTCCTAGCTCTGGCCCTTTTGCTCCGATCCCCTTCACCCTGCACTGAACTATCTACGCAGTGGCCAGAACATCCGGAAGCATACATGAATACACAATAATGACATATTACAGGACAGACACAATGATATTCTGTGATTCATTCAATGTGCCCTGCAAAAAACTGCAATGCACATAGCATTTCTATTAAGCCATGCACATGCATCTCTGGCAGGTTGTCTTAGATGACTTGGGTTTCTCATTTTTGCTGAATAAACCTGCACCTTTAGCACGCCCTAGAATGGGAGTCAGCAAACTCTTTCTGTAAAAAGCCACACAGTCAATATTTTAGGCCCTGCAGGCCAGAGGGTTGCTGTCACAACCACTCAACCCTGCCACCATAGTGTGAAAGCAGCCCTAGACAGTATGTTAATGAACAGCCTTTGGGCTGGATTTAACGGACCACTGCCCTAGCAGAAGTAATGAAGGAAGGGGGCAGGGTTAAAAATTAAAACAATAGTGTCTGTGTTTGCAGACCTTACAGCCATCGTGCAGTTAGACTTTTACACGTCAGAGTTCGCCAGCAGGCTGGAAACCAGGCCCTCATCATAATCACATTCCCACCTCCCTCACCCTCTAAGACCCCACATATAAAGCCTTGCAGGGAACAAGCTGTCACTGCAGAATTCACACTCAATTACCTTCGCAGGCATCTGGGATGCTTGGCGCTATTGGCCCAATGACGAGTTTAGTGGGATTGATGTTGTTTAACTTCCGCCCCATCCCCCCAAATCCACTACCGTTCCAAACAAAGACACAGGAAGAAAGCAGAAGGGAAGGAGGAGCGAGCAGAAAGGACTGCTCAACATATGCCACAGGCACGTCCAAGATTAAGATGGACCCCCGCGATGCCCACTGGGTCAGGCGGAGCATGGAAATGAGCAGGGTGAGCAGGCGATGTGGCAACGGCGAGAGCTGCGCAGGTGCCCCTTTAGGGATGGCAGCTGCTACTCATCGGTGGCTAACGGTACCTCACGGCAACACCAGCAATGCCCATCTCCTGGTTTTTTTCATCAGAGGCTGGAAATCCAGAGTTTGATGTCAATTAGTCGGCACCTAATTAAACTCTTGTGAGAGCAGTGTTCCCGCTGACTCTGCATGAACCAAATACAACACACCTGGGGCCAGATCTGACGTCAATTTAAGCTTCACATCTACCTGGAAGGTGGCTGCTGGCAGCTCCACTGAAAAGAATTGAGCCTTGAAGACATTGATCATTTGCCCAAGGGACAGCTTAGAGGTGACAGACCCAACACTTTACCCCAAAGCGTGTGCCTTCCAACCTCCACAAAACCAAGGTAACCCCCTGGATGGCTCAATTTCAGCACAGAAAAAGGACTCTCTTGCCAAAGGGCCACCAGAGAAAAACCAACCTCCTGATGGCTGGCTCAGATGTTACCTTCTCAGAGAAACTTTCCTGCTGAGAGTTCTCCGTGGGCACAACGGCTCTCCACACTGTGCTTCTGTAGCCCTCCAGCCCCACCACACCCCTGGTGCAATCCCTACCATGGAAAGGATTATGGGGACATAAACTGGCTCCCTGCCCACCCCCTGGCTTGTGAGCCCTCTTGGGGATGGAAAGGAACTTCACTGAACCCCCACTCACAGAAGGAATCCACAATTGCTGAATCTAGACTCTAGTGGGGTTCATTTCTGTGATTCCGCAAGTGGCTGCTTTAGATGGAGAGGACCAGACCAGGCCAGGACACAACAGCTGCCCCGGGCATGTAATGAGCAGGGCGAGGCAGTGCCTTTGTCTGCTCAAGCATTAATTACCGCATGCACAGATAAAATGGACATTCTTCCCAAAGTCAGGGCGCTGGCTCCCAGTATTGTGGGGTGAAGTGGCACAGCAGGGCCAGGACAAAAGGACAGACTTGCTGCCACCACACAATGTAAAGAGGCAGGCTCTGCCTCGAGATAGAGGGGCTCAGGCCATCCAATGTGGGCTTATAATGTCTAAGATCAAGACAAAATCAGTGAGCAAAGAATAGGACCATCAATTTACTCTAGAGCAGGGGTCAGCAAACATTTTCTGTAAAGAGCAAAACAGTAAATATTTTAGGCTTTGCACGCTGTGTGGTCTCTGTCACAGTTACTCAATTTGCCATTGTAGCATGAAAGCAGCCATAGACAATAGTAAATGAATGGATGTGGCTGCATTCCAATAAAACTTTACTTACAAAACAGGGGGCCAGCCCAGTTTGCCAATCCTTGCTGTAGGAAAAAAAACACTAAAAAGCAGTGCGCAAATACTTTAAAGAGAAAGTATACCTTCCCTTATGATTGAAGAAATGCAAATGATATACTTACCACCACATGGCACCATTATTTGTGTAACTACTAAATTAACCAAAAAACATTTAAAATGAAATTCCCCAATGCTGGTAAAGCTATGATAATCAGGCACACACCACTGGTAATAATATACTGATGCAGTAAGTTCCGAAAAGGAATGTGGCAATGCAAACCAAAAGCTACAAAAATATCAAAATACCTTTTTCACACCTTGCAAATTAAGCTAAGGAGGAACAGGGGAAATGAGAAAAGGAACAAACAACTATTCCACTAGTCCCTTCATCTTCCAGATATTGAGGAAGGAACTACACAGTCATTGCTTGCTTTAAATTTTATTTTCTGATGAAAGAATTAAGAGTCAGAAGGTTCAATAATTTGAACCCAAGCCCAAGTTCTTCAACAGGGAGTTAAACCCAGGATTGTCTACATCCAAAACTTTTTTCACAATACAATGCCTGACTGTAGAGGGCATCATGGGCACAAATACTTTTACTGTAGTCTCCTAGTAAAGGGGTCAGTAAACTACAGCCCCCAAGCGAAATCCAGCTGCTGCCTACTTTCTAAATAAAGTTTTATTGGAACACAGCTACATTCTTTCATTTACATATTGCCTGCGGCTGCTTTCATACCACAACAAGAGGTGAATACTTGGGGCAGAGACCAGATAGCCCATAAAGCAGAAAATATTTACTGTCTGGCCCTTCACAGAAAGCATTTGCCAATCCCATCCTAAAACATCATAAATGGAATTTACTTTCTTTAGTTACAATGGGAGAAAGGTTAAATAACTGCAGTACATCGATCTGGTGGAATGTTATGTTGCCTTTTTTAATAATTGCGAAAAGAAGGAACATGGACAAATACAATAATGTAAGTGGACATCCTAATTCAAATGTAGACACAATGCAATTATGTAAAATGCACATACAGTATATGCTTTGAACAAAGGCAAAAGTGGAATACCTAAAAATTTCAATATTTAATGTGCTAGGAAGGTATATTTAAAGGTATATTCTGTTTTCACAATAGTATTTAATTTCATTTTAGTTTTTTGGGTTTTTTTTAAAGTTCTAGAAGGAAAGAACAGATTCCAAGAAATGCAGATGCAGGCAAAGAAAAATGAAATGGAGTGGGCAAGGCTCCCACCCTGGAGGAAGCAGGATGCTGTCCAGGCGGGCAGAGGAAACGCTACCTGCCAGGCCTCTGAAAGGCTCCTGGATCAGCCAGCAAAAGTCTGCAGGGAAAGGATCCTCGCTCCCCCTACAGGCTTCAGACTGCTCCACCCCTCACCCAGCCTGCTGCCACAGCCTCTCCCACCTCAGAAAAAGGCAATTCTCACCCCTTCCATCTGCACGGGCACAAAAACTACCTGAGTCCCCTGCCTCATGGGGTCTCTGCTCTGACACCACCTTCCCGGTGAGGCCCTCCTGACCACTCTATCCAAAATTACAACAGCCCTCCCCCTGTAGTTCATCCTCCATCCAGACAATTTAGTAGGACAGACTCCACACTTGGGCTCTGGACTGGGCTTTTGATCCAGACCTGGCCAAGCAGAGTCACTGTGAGGGTTCTAGGATGACCACTTGGCCAGCCAGACCCCTGTGTGTCAGCCTCAGGACTTTCGCTGGAGCACTTCGGTAAGAGGCCCACTCTTTGCTCAGGGATTGCTACATTACAGGATGTGGCCCAAGAGCTGCTGGTAGTCATCTTGCCTCCGTGGAGGAGAGGCTGCCTGTGTATGAAGCCAACAGAGAGGAAAGCAGAGCTAAGAGCTAGACAGAAAGACAGTCTGATAGTCCCTAAGCACCTGAATCCAGCTGAGCCTGAAGCCAGCCCCTATCCCTAGACTTTTATATTACAAGACACTACAAATCCCCATGTTGCTGAAATCAGTTTGATCACCTTCTGCCACATTCCATTGAAAAAAGTGCTGGCTAACACACCGAGCATTACTCCAGCAAAACCTCCATGGTATGTTCATTCAACTTGCTTCAATAGACACCATCAGTACAGCGCTTTGACAAGTGATAGCAGATGTACCAAATAATCATCCAGTAACTGTTTGCTGAATGGTGAACCC
>NW_012148285.1:9100555-9102249 GCF_000956105.1 Propithecus coquereli | reverse complement strand
CTCCCTGAAATTTTAACACCACATATATACTGTATATCTGTGTATGCACTACATGCATATCTGTGCTTTATACATAAGCATAAATTTTTAAATCCCCTGAGAACCAATTTCCATCCCTTGTGGCTGGTATCACCACCACGGAGAATGCATGGCCTATGTATACACAAGATGATGGCAGATGGAAGGCACTTTATCTGGAATTATGTCCACATTGCCATAATTTACCGAAGTCCATAAAATCTTGGATTTTAATTCTGAATTTTAAGAGCTCTAAGAACTTGACTTCCTATTGGTTACCCAGACACAGTCGTGCAGCAGGGAAGCAGGAGGGTCAGCGCCAGTGGGATTTAGACCACCGCCACCTGCTAGCACAGGAAGTGGTCGAATGTTTGCTGACAGTGGAACACTTACTTCTCACATTCCACCATAATAGATCAATCCAGTGCCTTTGTGAGAGGGGAAAAAAAATGTTGATAGCATCACTTTCCAGCTTTGAATGAAAACCACAAATATTCTTTTTCCATTCACTTGTCTCAGCCGGTTCTTTATTCTAAGTACGAGCCACTGCTGGAAAGGTTCCAGTCAATGCCAAGGAGAAAACCATGACCTTCAACATTCCAGAAAAATAAGAAAACACTGCCAAAATGTACATAAACATCAGGCAAGAAACAGCAGTAAATCACCCACTAAGCCCAAAACTCTGATACATCAGGCCCTAAGAGCTCGTCTGTCCCACTAATTATTTGACCTGTGTGGCCTGCTTTTCTCCACCCTTGAAACAGGGATTTCGGGGTCTTTCTAACTTCAGAAGAATTCCTGAAAAAATAATTACTGATGGAAAGGAACACTAAGAACTTTCAAGTATAAAGTCTTACAAAAGACAAAGGTTGAGAATAATAATGACTTTCTGGCTCTACAAGTTCTACTTTCCCACTAAGAGCAAAAGCATTATCTGGAAATCAGAATTCCTTAGCCTGAAGAAGCTGGCAAGCAAGTATTCCTATCTATGGGGTTCTTTAAAGAAAATAAACAAATCGTGACCACTACCACCCTTAAGACAACCACCCACACGCATCTGGCAAGTATCTTTCTGGCAAGTATCTGATAATTTATTCACTTTTACAGACACATATGAATAAATGAATGTTGTCTTGTGTATGTTTTAATTTGTATAAGATATATATTTTAGCTATAATTCTACACCCTGCCTTTTTTACAGAACACTGAGAGATGGCCATGGTGACGTGTATAAATCCATATTATTCCTTTTAACATCTTTGAGGTTTCCCATCATGTGACCATACATACCACATAATGTTTGTCCACTCCCCTATTAATGGTCATCTCAGTAGTTTCTGGCCTCCTGATACCCATTTATCTTGTGCATGCATTACCTAGGGCCATTCCACTTCCTGATTGTTTGCACTTAATGTATTCAGCCGTGAACCCAACTGACCTCTGACTCTACGCAAACATTTTCAAATCAAAATTACAGCAGATCTCAACACAGTATTCTTGGCACCGAAAAAATCAGAAAAAAAAAAAACAAAAAGCCATCAGACTCTAATTGCCAATGTAGAGGATATACAAGAGACTGACAAACACGTTAAGCCACACCAACAGACACAATCAGCAAAATCCTGCATCCGGCAAAGAAAACTTAAGGTAAATGACTGTTTTCTTAAAAAAAAAAA
>NW_012148285.1:9089188-9097454 GCF_000956105.1 Propithecus coquereli | reverse complement strand
AAAAGAGTGAGACTCTGTCTCAAAAAAAAAAAAAAAAGAATCCTATGTTTTAGAGATACATATGAAAATATTTACAGGTGAAAATGATATGGTATCTGGGACTGGCTGCAAAATAACCTAGGGAGGGGGTGGGAAGTAGGTAGGGATACAGACAAAACGGTCATGAGCTAATAACAGTGTAAGCCATGTGAGGGTACATGGGAGATCATTATACTATTTTCTCCACTTTCATGACGTTTGAAATTTTCTATTTAAAAAAAAAAGAGAAAGCGAGAGACAGAAGAAAGAGAGGAAGTATTTCCATGCCACATTATTTTATCATATGCCAATTATCACCACAATTGAGGAAGCCCACTTTGAACTGAGTTCTCAAGAAATGATTAAATATACCTTGGGACTTCCCCTTCCATCCTCAACTATCACTTTTTTGCCTCAATTACAATCTTTCCAAAGGAAGGCTTTCATCCTTAATGCTTTTTCCTAAAAAGCCATTTGCTTGTTTCCTTTTATAATTTGTTTGGCTTTAGACCTAATGATTTTTTAATTAAATTTAAAAACTTCCTGAGTTTTGATACTAAGTTGTTCCTTGAAAGATAAACTGACCAATTTCCCTTGACTTGGCAATTTCATTTCCTCCTGTGATGAAGGCAGAAGACAAAATGGTCCAGAACTGTGAGCTTATGGCAGAGACTCCTTGGTCACATTAAAAGAAAAGGATTTTCAGAGAGTGCCTGGTCCCAGCCCTTGTCCCAGAACTGGGCCAAGAAACAACCCCACCCCCACCCCACATGGGTCTTTATGGAAACTACAACAACAGCTGTCGGATCCTGACAATGTACTCTGTGAGAGGCACAACACCAATCACTTTACCTGAGTCGTATTACTTAATGACTACAACAAGCCAAGGAGACAGGCACTATTATGTATCCCTATTTTGCTGGGACTCAGAAACTTCAAGTGACTTACTTTAAATCACACTGCTTTATGTGGCAGAGCCAAGATTTGAACCCAGGAAGTCTGGCCCCAGAGCCTGCACTTATACCAAGCTACAACACCTCCTGGTGGAAGCCAGCTCATGGCATCTTTGTTGTGCTATCACCGATGTTCAAGGATCAGAAAAACAAAAGGTGGACTACCTCCCAGAAAATCCCCCCTCACCACCCCATCATTGGGACCATCAATTTCATAAATCTTGCTCTTGAACAGCAAAACCAAAAGGCATAAAACTTGTTTTTAAAAATTCCACAACGATAACTTAAAAGGCAAAATTGAAGACGGGTACCCCCTCCACCTGGCCCCCTCTCGCTCTCCAGAAACGCCTGGGTGGAAGGCTAGCGCCAAGTGGGCTGGTGCAGGGATTCCTCAGAAGCAATTCCACGGTGAGGGAAAAACGGGCACTAAGAGGGTAGGCGGGTCCTCCTAAGTAAATCCAGATCCAGAGTGGCCAAAAAGACAGTGAGCTGAGAGGCTTCCCTGAGTCACTCCCATCTCCACCCAGGAATGACTTAGCACCAAAACACCAATAGGACTCTTCCGAGGAAAGGAGGGTGAACACCCAGTCAGAGTCAAAGGACTAAACTTCAGAAACACTGAGGACTAGCTGTCCCACATCCCTGCACTGCCAGCCTCCCCTCCGAAATCCCCTCTCTGGTGGGAGGGAGAAGTTTGGACTGGGAAGGGCAAAGCAACGGTCCCCAGAGGGCCAGGCATTGGACAAGAAGGGAAGGGCTGCAGGACAGGACAGGAGAGACCTTAAGTGATGAGCTAGGATGAGAAATGGAAGGAGCTGGAGTATGAGAAAGAATAATGAAATGTAAAACCAAGGACCGGAGAGGGAAGCTGAGAGGGTAACTGGGAACAACTGGTGACTGGAACGGCAAAGCACTGGGGGACAGAGGTGGGGGAATAAGAGGGACGGGGAAGACAAAGGGGTTGTAGAACTGAGAGTTCTCTGGGGACAGGGAACTACTGGGATCACGGGGGTTCAGAGGTCAGCAAACTAAGAGTCCAGAGACACTTTGCCAGTGGGGAAACTGAAGTGACTGGAGACAAGGGGCCTGGGTAGGGGGAATGACTGGGAAGCCGGGGGACCGGGAACTGGAGCTGGCACTCGGCAGGTCTAGGAGCTGGGAGGGACTGAGGCACGGGAGGTCTCAGAACCTGGGGGTCTGGGGACTGGGCAAGGGGGTGGGACTGGAGGGACTGGGGGGCAGGGGTCTGGGAGCTGGTTGTAACTGACGGACAGGAGCAGGAGACTAGGAGTGCCCGGCCTCGGGGGGATCAGAGAACTGCAGATGACCAGGGGCCAGCCAGGAACCGGGTACCGGCGGCCAGGGGTCAGGAAACGGAGCGATGGGGCGGGGGTCTGCGAGCCAGCGGGGCGCGGGGACTGAGGGGCCAGAGTGTGCAGCAGCAGCGGCAGGAGCCGGAGCGGCCGGGGAGGGTGACAGCAGCGGGGCCGCCACTCACCGCTCATGGTGCAGCTCCCCGGGCCGGTGCCTGCGCCGTGCCGCCGCCACAGCCGCTTCTGCAGCCCCAAGCTCCAGACAGGCCGGGAGACAGCGTGCCCCGCCCCGGCCGCCCCGCCCCGGAAGTAGAGCGCCACCGCCGAGGCCCCGCCCCCCGACCCGGAACGAAAACACCGGCGCAGGCTTGAGGCGGGCGGGCGCACGACCTGGGCACGAGAGCAAGACTAGGAAGTGAGACTGAGACGATTTTGCGGGGAACAGGGAGGGCTCCCGGCAGACCCGAGAATCCGCGGGGAGGCGCGGCTGTCCCCAAGTCCCCGAGACCCTTCTCCGCCCTCCTGGAGCCCACGTCTCTGTCGGGGCCCCTGACACAAGCAATGAGACGGCATCGTACCAGAGAGGGATATGAGCTGGAAGGGGAATTTTAAAAGAGCAGTAGGCCGAAGCATGGGCACAGGGCAGATGGGCAGTCCCGGAGGGTCTCTCTGAGGAGGCGGCTTTTGAGCCCCGACCTAGGTGATGAGAGGGAGCCGGCCCCCGGGGGATGGACAAGTCCCCAGGAAAAGTGTCCAGAAGGTAACGGCAAGTACAAAGGCCCTGCCTGGAGGGGTTGGCTGGAGCGAGAGGGTGAGTGAGCAAAGGGTGGTGAGAGGAAGGAGATTGAAGAGGTGGGGGGAGGGCCTTGCAGGCCAGGGTGAGGAGTCTGGACTTTTCCCCCTAACCGTAGGTAGGTAGAGGAGTGGGAGGCCATTGCAACAGTTCAAGCAGGGGAGTGACACGATCTGAATTAGGTTTTAAGGCATCACTCTTCCTGGGATGAGAATGAATTCTAATGGAGCTGGGTGGAGAAAAAGCAGCTTGGTTAGGAGGCTATTGCAGTTGTCCTGGCAAGAGATAATAGTGCCCGGGGCTACGGTGGTGGCCGGTGGAGATGCATAAGGTAAAGGATTGAGTATGAACACTTTCACAACTTCCTTATGAAGTCCAGTTTATTGCCCAGGGAGGAAAAGGGACCAGAAAGGTTGAAGGAGTATTTCCCGACTTGTTTCGCCCACACCCAGAGTGAAAAAACACATTTACATCACAACCCAATACACATATGCATACCTTTAAGAAGATGTTTAACAAAACAATTCTGTAGGTAATATATTCTCTTCTATTTTTTTCCTTTCTTTTTTTTTAATGCTGACTGAGACTTGATCCACTAATAAGTGTTGATCCACAATTGAAAACAGTGGATTGAAGACTAAGCCCCACTGGGAAATAGAGCCAGAATTCCAGCCCAGTTCTGTGTGACCCCACAGCCCTGTGGTCTTCCTGCTACATTGCCGCTCAACACATAATCTCCACCCTCCCATCCCCCCAGAATTTACCTTTCAGGAAGCAATTCAGCAGAGGCCCAGAGCTCTGCAGTGTTATTTATAGGCGTGAAAAAGTGGAAAGCACCAAAGCCCCACTGCAGAAGAATAGTTAAGTAAATCATGGCCCAGCACACAAGGAATGTCTTGCAGTGGTTGAAAATGCCAGTTTTAAAGCCTGGAAATACGGGGCAATGCCAATAACAATACACTAAGTGAAAAAAGCTGCATGCAAGATAGTCTTATGCCATGATTACAATTGTATCAAAATACAGCTATGTATCAGGACTACGAGAGAATGTAAAAATAAGTTTGATTGATGAGATTGTTTTTCCCATTTTCAAAATTATACTTTATAGTTGTTGTTAATTTGTCATTCCAGTTAAAGAGTCGGTGTGTCTGATTTCTCCTAGACAACCTAGTTTAGGTCTGCCTGCCTCTGTAACTTTGGGAAAGCATCACATACCTGCTTCACGGAGTTGTCATGAGCTATTCCTTCTCATCGCACCCTGCACTTTATAGCACTTGAGGCAGGATAATTTATTGAAATCCTAATTTGTGTGTGGTATCATAGGAAATGTATTTGGTCTTTGTCTCTGGTTCCAGTCACAGAGCCCCTAAAACTCTTGGAATTTCCTACATGTTAGGAAGGTCTTTGTTATTCGTTATGCGCCCCTTTTGATCACACCTGAGTTTATGTTAATGAGGTGACTTAGATGAAAATGCCTGCTTAGAGGATTGGAACTTTGAGCCCCACTCACCCACTGATTTCTTGACTTGACTTGGGTAGGGGGAGGAGGGACTGGAGATTAACCTCTATAAAAACTCAGACTGCAAGATTTAAGGGGCTTCTGAATTGCTGAGCTCCTAGAGGGTGCTGCCCCCTGCAAGAGGGCATGGAAGCTCTGCGCCCCTTCCCCCATACCTCTCCCTATGTACCTCTACATCTGTATCCTTTATAATAAACCGATAAATGTAAGTGAAGTGTTTCCCTGAGTTCTGTGAGCAGTTCTGGCAAATTTTCAAACCCGAGGAGGGAAATCACGTGAAACCCAGTTTATAGCCAGTTGGTGAGAAGCACAAGTCACAAACAGGGACTCTCAATGGGCATCTGAAATGAGGCGCAGGCTTGTGGGACTGAGCCTTTAACCTGTGGGATCTGACACTATCTCCAAGTAGATGGTGTCAGAATTGAATTGAATTATGGAACACCCAGTTGGTGTCCGCTGGAGAGTTGCCTGGTGTGTGGGGAAAACAACCCACACATCTGGTCAGAGAAGAGTTCTATATTGAATGTGAGTAGAGAGAAAAAACAACTTGTCTTTTCCTTTATGTTGTGCTTTATATTTTCTACCACCAACCACCCACCTTAAGTACAGTTGACCCTTGAAAGACATGGGTTTGAACTGCACGGGTCCACTTTTGTTGGATTTTTTTCAACCAAACAGATCAAAAATACACATTCAGGCCAGGTATGCTGGCTCATACCTATAATCCTAGCACTCTGGGAGGGCGAGGCAGGAGGATCGCTTGAGCTCGGGAGTTCCAGACCAGCCTGAGCAAGAGCAAGACCCCATCTCTATTTTTAAGGTTATAAAAAGAAAGAAAATACATATTCACAAGACACGAAACCCGTATATACACAGGGCCAACGTCAGGACTGTGTATGTGCCAATTTGGTATACTAGGTGGAGGTGCTCTTGAAAGCAGCCCTTCCCCCTGCCATATACCAAGGGACAACTACATTGTAATTCCTTCCTCCTGTGGTTTTAGCAGAGAAGACCAAGAATCAAAGCCTAAGGTGAACAGCTCTTCTTGGGCTTTTGAAAAATCTACACTCTTTGAGAGGAAGAGGAGAAAAGGGGCCTGTGTGAAGTTAGGGACCATATTCTGAGGCCGTACAATAGGAAAGTAGTGTGTGCCTACTCTCAGACAGAGACCAGACCTCAGGAGGACTAAATGACCATCATAACAGAAATTATGTGTGTATATATATGAATTCTTAACTCATTTAATCCTTAAAACAATCTTATGAGTAGATACTATTATTATTCTCATTTTACAGGTGGGAAAACTGAGGCCTGGAGTAGTTAAGTAACTTTCTCATAGTCACCCAAGGTCTATAATTTCCTAATAACAGAGGCAGGATTCAAACCCAGGCAGTCTGGCTCCAAGAGCCAATCCCTTAACCACCATGCTATATTGTCACCTGTGGTACTGAGGGGCCCCAAATGGAGCCATGAGGGGCCCAAAATAGGCAAAAAGTTCCCACCCAAGTTCCCCATATCCCAAACATGCACAAAAGCTACAGAGCCCCAAGACCTTGAGGTTCGATGCTGTGGTGCCAGTAGGCATCTTAACGATGACCCGTCAACAGATGGCCTGAGGGCATCCCTTGTATTGCCTTTCCATAAGACCCCAGGACCTTTGCACAACCCTAGGAACGGAACTCTCCCTCAGTAATGACAAAGATTGTATCCCAAGAGGAAGAGAACTCAGAAATGGAATTAAATTGATGTGTAAAGAAAAAAAGAAATAGATCAGGCTATCTGGGTTTAAATCCTGGTTCTGCCACTGCTATGGTTTGAATGTGTCCCCTCCAAAATTCAGGTGTTGCCAATGTGATAGTATTGAGAGGTGGGTCCTTTAAGAGGTGATTGGGAGTAAGAGCCCTGTGAAAGAGGCTTCACGCAGCATTCAGCTGGGGTGTTCTTCCACTCTTCCTCCACGTGAGGACACAGCAAAAAGGCCTTTACCAGATGCCAGCACGTTGATCTTGGACTTCCCAGCTTCCAGAACTGAGAGAAAATAAATTCCTGTTCTTTATGCATTACCCGGTGTCAGGTATTCTGTTCTATCAACACAAGTGAACTAAGACAGCCATTTACTATGTTACCTTGCTCTGAGTCAGTTTCTGTCGTCATCTGTACAATGAAGATAATAACACCCACCTACCTTACAGTTTTTTGTGTGCATTGAGTTCCTACAGGCAAAGCACTTAGAACAGTCCCTGCACATTAGTAAGGCTATATAGGTGTTAGCTATGGTTATTACTATGCACTGATATTTGGGCTGCACACAGCACCTAGTACACCTTTACCACAGTTTGCAATCACACACCTACTTGTATGACTATGGTAATGCCTGATGTCTCCATGAAGCTAGAAGCTCCCAAGGCCAAGAACCACCTAAGCACTACACACTGGCTTAGTCTGGCCCATTCTAGGCTTCTGCTACTTACAGAAGTACCTAGGATAACCTTGCTTTCCTTTAACAATACAGAGAAAAATCCAGTCTGTCCAGAAATGTATATGTGCATGTACAGGAGAGAGTACATCTCTCCCACGGAAATGGGTGACTCTGGGATCTACAGATTGCCATGCTTTGTTATCAGTGAGTCAAGAATTTAATCATGAAACCAAGGAAGTTTCCACAGTTAAGGTCCCAACAATAAGGCAGAAAAATATATGTAACATAAAGAATTTCCATAATTAGAGAACACAAAATTATATCAGCAACTGAAAAATAGTCATCCTAAAGAGACCTAATGCATCATCTCTTCCCTCTGTCAAAAGATTTTTCAAAGTAGCTCTCTATCAGTTGAAATGGTTAATTACCTAGTAGAAATTGATTTCTCTGTCCCTGTAACACTCAAAGCAGCTGACAGGCTATTACAATAGTCATTTGTTTTCGTGGTGACAAGAATGGTTGCACCTTCCTCCATGGCTGGGAGTGGAAAGAAATGGTCAGAATCGACCTTTGGTTTGCTCTTGACACAGTCTTCACAGATACATTCTTCTACTGTGTACCCCAGGCCTCTTGGAAGAGCAATTTCATCACCAGTCTTGCTGTGGTCCAAGTCAGCGTTAGCCACGTTCAGGAGAACCGATCCTGATTGTACAGAAACAGAAACATTAACCTAAACTTCACAGTCATTTATGTCATTTATGGTCGTGACAGTCTTAGCAGTACACATCAAGACTCAAAAGAATTTGAGACAGATCTTTGGTTTTTTTTTTTTAATTTTAGAGATAGGGTCTCACTATGTTGCCCATGCTGGACTCAACCTCCTGGGCTCAAGGGATCCTCCCACCTCAGAGCAACTAGGACTGCAGGTGCGTGCCACTGTACCCAGCTTGAGACAGAGCTTTTCAGACAAAAAGAATATGTCCTGGCTAGGCATGGTGGCTCATGTCTGTAATCATAGAACTCTGGGAGGCTAAAATAAGAGGATGGCTTAAGGTCAGGAGTTTGAGACCAGTCTGAGCAATGGTGAGACTCCATCTCTACAAAAAATAGAAAAATTAGCCGGTCATCATGGCACATGCCTGTAGTCCCAGCTACTCAGGAGGCTGAGGCAGGAGGATCATTCGAGCCCAGGAGCTTGAGGTTGCAGTGAGCTGTGATGATGAAACTGCACTCTAGCCTGGGTGACAGAGC
>NW_012148285.1:9085509-9088353 GCF_000956105.1 Propithecus coquereli | reverse complement strand
ATTTTATAACACATTAAAAAAATTGTAAAAGAATCTTTTGTGATCACATAAGGAAGGAGTGAGTCTCCATTATGTCTCCATTATATACGTGTGCAGTTAAGTTTTACAGCTTCCTAACATTCCCCAATATAACTCCATCTTCCAAAACGTCACACTTAAATTCACTCTCAAAATAAGCCAGACACAGAAAGAAAAATACTGTATGATCTCACTTATATGTGGAATCTAAAAAAGTTAAATACATAGAGGCAGAGAGTAGAATGATGGTTTCCTGGGTAGGAATGTGGGGGAAATGGGCAGATGTTGGTCAAAGGACACAAGGTTGCGGTTATGTAGGATAAATAAATCTAGAGATCTCATGTAGCGCGATGACTATAGTTAACAATACTGTATGGGATACTGTCAGTTTGTTTTTTTCTTTTGTTTTTGAGATAGTCTCACTCCGTTACCCTGACTAGAGTGCTGTGGCGTCAGCCTAACTCATAGCAACCTCAAACTCCTGGGCTCCAGTGATCACCCTGCCTCAGCCTCCGAGTAGCTGGGACTACAGGTACGCACCACCACACTCGGCTAGTTTTTTCTATTTCTGGTAGAGATGGGGTCTCGCTCTTGCTCAGGCTGGTTTCGAACCCCTGACCTCGAGCAATCCTCCCACTTCGGCCTCCCAGAGTGCTAGGATTACAGGCGTGAGCCACCATGCCTGGCCCCCGTCAATTTGTTAAAAGTAGATTTCAGGTGCTCTCACCACAACCAAAAAAAGGGGGTGACTATGTGGAGATAGATATGTTAATTTGCTTGGCTGTAGTAATCATTCACTATGTATATATATATATCAAAACATATTGTACGCCTTAAATATATGCAATTTTTATTTTATGTAAAATAATATTCACTCTCCACCTGTCTATCAGACCCCAGGAGGAAGGGAAAAAAATGCGTAAATTATGTGAATAGTCATCTCCGTCTCCTCCTGCACTAGAAAGCAAATGAGGTGGCTGCTTTACAGGTTATGCGTGGAAAATCAATGCATAAAGAAATAGGGCAACTGCTGCTATGCATTTGAGAATCAGATCATGGGCAGAGGTGCTACAGGAAATATTTTTATCTTAAGAGACCCTTAAGTAGAGCATTCACTTCTCTGGGACTGGTTCTCTATTGCTTAATAAAGATAATTATTTTTGAGATGATTGCTCATTCATCCAGGAGCAATTAGTTACTCATTTCTAACATTTTTAAATAGGCAAAGGTTCACCCAAGTAAACAACATTTATATTTCTATTAAAAACATGGCCATAGATCTTGCCAAATATGCCCTTCCTGATAGCAGTGGACTTGGCTAGCAGTTTCTGGTAGCATGACATTTAATCAATGTGCTCACTTTATAGTCAAAGAGACAGATGTTTCCCAAGGAAGCCTCAGCTCTTCAGTACAGTAATTACCAAGGGAAGAATTTAGGGGAAGACTGGCATTGGAGGAAACCTGCAAAGGTATTAACACCAGGATGAAGATGTCTACCGTGAAGTTCATTTAACATAACAATCCTCTAACATATTCCAAAGGTCTGTAACCGAATGAAATAGACGTTAGAAAAAGACAAGGAACTGAAACTCACAATAGCCACCTCTTGGACACAGATTTCAAAGACTCACTGTCAGACCAACCTGTGTTTTTAAATTCATCCTTTGAGAGTTCAGAGCTCATCTTCCTTAGTAAGAACATTAGCACGAAAATTGCCAAAGAAACTGTCAAGCTCAGGCCCAAACAGGTCCAGAGAATCGCATTTGTTCCTTTCACTGAATTGGTCACATCTTTATTAAAAGAACGTCAGAGAGATAATGAGCTGATAGCATAATATTCACATCAAGTATGGATTCTTTGCCATGCAATCCCCCTAATTCATCAGCATAGACTTTTAAATTCTAAATACCACTTAATTAGAAGCACTGACAAAAATCTATGTTGCTAATAGTGCTGAGAAAAACTGGGTTCGGTTTGGAATAATTACTTTGTTCCTGTAGACATTTTAATCATTGCCTTGTTTCTTTTCTCTTTTCGATTCAGAACATCTCACCATCCTTCCCGTAAGGTTTATTTTCTGAATAAACAGTCAATATAGAGAGCCTACTTCACACCAATGAAAAATCGTTCAAGCGGTATTACTTACTTGCATTACAATAACGCTGACAAATTAGAGGAGGAGTATCAGAACATCGGAGGTGACAAGGTTTGCAAGCATGCAGCAAACTGTCAAAATATTCATTTTGGAAACACTGCCGGGCCATCTGGAACATGATCGCAAAAAGAAACAAGGGAGCTACAGAAAGAACAGCGTGGAAGGACAAGCAAAATCTCGCCAAGGATTCCCCAGCAATGTAGCGACAGCAGCTAGAATTCCAGGAGAAAAAAGAACTTCACCTTGCTTTGTTGGTTCTTATGGGGGCTGCTTGCGGCGTGGCTAAGGATTTGAATATCCCCTCTAATTGAAGCTTTTGAGTTTGAGGCTTCGGGTGGAGTAAGAGAAGTGGTATAAATATCATGGCAAACTATACCTGAAACAGAAACTGCTAAATTTATAGAGGAAATTTCTCAGCCAGGTGATAGTTGCAAGATGTAGACAAGTCCGCAGCATCAAACAGAAGGCCCAGTAACCATTTTTAGATCATCTGTTTATAATCTTACTATGTGACAGGTCCGAGGGAGAGGGACAAGCTCTGTGCCCCTTAGGAACTTAAAATATAACAGGGAAAATAGAAATATACTCACATAACCACAAATGATGGTAGTAACTGACAGAATGTGAGAGAGGAAAGACAGTATCAAACATGACTACCAGGGTTTTTTTTG
>NW_012148285.1:9073338-9084290 GCF_000956105.1 Propithecus coquereli | reverse complement strand
GGTTCAGAGCTAAATCGGCAAGAGGGCTGAGGGGAAGATAGGTTTGGGGCATTATAATATTGTTATTAAAGTGATCCCTGTTCCATGGTTGAAGATACGGATGAGCAGATAGAAAAATCATCCATAGTCCAAGTACCCAGAAATAATCACCATTAGCGTTTGGTGTATCCCAAAGGTCCTGGTGTCTACTTGTTTGTCCAACCCCTGATACACGTCATCCTAGAAGAGTTTATCGCTACCTAGCTAGCTCAAGTTATATACTGCACTTTCCCTTTTACATAAATGGATCACTTCAGTTGGTGCTTACCCATAATGAATGAGACACCTGTATCGAGATGTCCAGAGGTGTGTCACACATGCTGGACTCACTTAAAATGCGAGAAAATGACAAACTCCAAACTCAGTGCAGCGATTATCTCTGGGGTAGGTGGAGGGGAAGGGAGGGGAGCACAAAAGAGGCTTCACCTGTATTGGTTCGTGTTTTATTTATTAAGCTGAATGGTGGGTACATTGTTATTTTTTGTGTTTTCCTCTTGTTGTATTTTTGTTATTCTTTATACCTTTTCATATTTTTTAAATGGTGCGTAATAAATGTTAAAATACTGATAATGAAATAAAATGTGGGATTAAAAACAACACTTTTTTAAAATGTAGGACTTGAGCCTAGAAAAGAGTTTGAAGTTAGGTATCGATCAAAACTTCAAGTTCCTCTAGGGGTCCTGGCAGTGAGGCAAGTGGCTGAGGCTGTCTGGGTGGGACAGCAGGAAGCTAACGCAGCTGGCCGGGGGCGCCGGGGTGGGGGTGGGGGGGCGGCACTCCCTCAAGTCCTGCCGGATGCCTTTGGAAGAGAAGCAAAGGACATAGCAAAAGCATGATTAGAAGAGAAGATTAGTAGGGAGAAGAGCTGGGTGCAGTGGCTCACACCTGTAATCCCAGCACTTTGGGAGGCCAAGGCATGAGGATCGCTTAAGGCCAGGAGACCCAGACTCTGCAAAATTTTTGAAAATTAGCCGGGCGTGGTGCGCATGCCTGTAGTCCCAGCTACTCGGGAGGCTGAGGCAGGAGGATTGCTTAAGCCCAGGAGTTTGAGGCTACAGTGAGCTGTGATTATGCCACTGCACTCCAGCCTCGGCAACAGAGTGAGACCCTGTAGGGAGAGGATGGGGATTATCTCCCATAACAGCAAAGCAAGAAGAGATTTTGAGGATGGGATGGGCAGTAGGGTCCAACTCTACAGGAAGATCAGAGGTGATGCACTAGGGAAGTAGGTCCTTGGTGGCCTCTAAGTGTGTCAGTGGGTAGAAGCCAGCTTGTCGGTATTTAAGGAGTGGTGAGGAAGAAGAGGCAGCCCGCATGAGCTGTGCCAGGAAGCCAGGAGAACGCAGGAAGCATAAAGTTTTGCGAACTCTTTGGAAAGAAAGCACTGTGGTGTCTGGCAGGTGTACTTGCTCAGGGGCTTGCTTGAAGTCACACGTCCGAGAAAGTTCACTGCAGCATTATGTATATTCACTAAAGCATGGGACAAACTGTCCATCCATGGGGGCCTCACAAGGGAATACTGCACAGCCATCAGAAAGAATGAGACAGGTGTGTTTTCACATGAAAGATACATCACAGGGGCTGGGCACGGTGGCTCACGCCTGTAATCCCAGAGCTTTGGGAGGCTGAGGCAGAAGGATCGCTTGAGGCCAGAAGTTAAAAGTTGCAGTGAGCTTGCATCACCACATTCCAGCACAGAGTGAGACCCTGACTCTAAAAAATAAGAAGAATAAATAAAATAAAATAAAATTCATACCCATATTAACCAATTATTAACTGATTCTTCCACTGATGCCTGAAATGTTGCCAAGAGACACTGGCCTAGGTAAGTGGGGCCCGCCTGTTTACTCCTCCTTGTGGGGGTGACAGGTTAATTCTGATTCTCCTGCATGACAGGTAAGAAGATAAAGAAGCACAGGCTGTCTAAGAGACAGAGATAAATGGGCAGAAGAGGTTGGAAGATGTCATACTAGACATGACTCTTTCCATAAGAAATAACGTAAGGGCTTAAATGAAAAGGGAATTTACTGGCTTTATAGCTGAAAAGTCCAACGGCAGAATCAGATTTAGAAATCTGGCCCGGTCAAGTCCAACAGTGTCCTGGTTTCTCTCTCACTGACTCAGCGGTGACCTCTCTGGTCTTGGCTCTGTTCCCAGGTCCAATTCATGATCACAAGAGAGCTGCAACACCTCAGATATCACACACCCTTGTTTCTTCTGAACTCATGGTTTTAGACGTGTGAACTCCCAAACCTACGTATGTATCCAACTCCGACCTTGCCCGAAATCCAGACCCATATCAACTGCCTACTCAGTACCTCCACTTTGAAGTCTAATCAGTGTCTCAAACTTTACTATATTAAAGTAGCTTTGGATTCTCCAAGAGAAGAACATATACTGCCTTTATCAAACCTACTTCATCATAGAATCCCTTTTTACAAGGATCACCTGTGAGCATGCAGGAACATAAACTTTGTGGAACACGATTTGGGAAAAATTAGGTCAGGCTATCTCCACAATTCCCTCCAGTTCTCAAAGACTGTGATTTGGGGATTTAGCAGAGCAGCAGTAAAACAGATGGAGCATGATTTTAAAACAAGGATTTTTAAAACTTTCATGAGGGGGTGCTGGTGTAATAACATCGCTAAAAGAATCCGTGTCTGACGTCGCACGACGTAGAACAGAGGGGAAGCCAGTTCCCGAGTCAGCCTCAAGCTTCGGCTGTCACTCACAGCTCTAAGGAAGCAAAGCGGTGCTGCCTCAAACTGCCAAAGCCATTAGTAGCTTGTTCTGCGAGGAAAACTCCATCCAACTAAAGATGTGTTTTCCGAAATGACTAAACTGTCAACAAGTTTTGTTTTTGTTTTTTTTTTAAGACAAGGTCTCACTCTGTCACCCCAGCTACAGTGGCATGCCATCATCATAGCTCACTGCAACCTCAAGCTCCTAGGCTCAAGCGATCGATCCTCCTCCCTTGGCCTCCCAAAGTGCTAGGATTTAAAGGCATGAGCCACCGAGCCCAGCTGCTGTGGGAAAGTTTTTACAGCAGAACATTTTGACCTTTAGCCCTTAACTCAAAACCAAAAGTACACAATTCCTTCTTAGGACTTTGATAGATTTTTCCCTTGGAAAGAGACATCTAGGCCTATATTAGTCACCATTCTCCAGAGAAACAGAACCAACAGTGTATATACACATATACACACACACACATACACCCATAGATAGAAAAAAGATCTATTATAAGGAATTGGCTCACATGATTACATCCCGAGATTCAGCAAGCCGGAGACCCAGGAGAGCCAACGTGTAAGTTCCAACCCAAGAGCCAGTGACTTGAGACCCAAGGGGAGCTGCTCTTTCAGTTCACGTCTGAAGGCAAGAAGAGATCAACGTCCCAGAACTGAGGCGTTCTCTCACTCTCAGAAGGGTCAGCCCTTTGGTTCTTTTTGTACCTTTAGCCGACTGGGTAAGGCCTGTGCCCATTAGGGCGGGAGGTAGGGCCATCTGCTTTTCTCAGTCTCCCAATGCAAATGTTAATCTCGTCCAAAAACACCCCCACAGACACACCAAGAATAATGTTTGACCTAACATCTGGGCACCCTGTGTCCCAGTCAAGATGACACATAAAATAAACCATCTCAAGGATTGACTACACACGCAATGCTTGCCTTCCCTTGACTTCCTTGAATGACCTGTGTGCTGCCTTGTGCTATACTGACTTGGTTACTCTGGGAGCTATGTTTCCCAGGATGCCCACCCCTGTATGGTTCCACGATAGGGTTGGCTAGAAGAGGAACATGCATGAGGCCTGGAAAGCAGATGGGATGCAGCACCACTGTTCTCTGGAGGATGTCGTTGTCACATGTGGGTACGGATGGCTGCAAAGGTGCCCAGTGGATTCAAGCATGTCTCCATTCTCCTTCTGCTCCATGTCCAGCTCTTCTCCCCAGCTGCTGGCCTTGCTGACCAGCAGTGGCCTGAGCCCTGCCACTGAATGCCTGGCTGAGCCACAGAGGCAGGAGTTGTACAGAGGCAACCTAGACCACACCGTGAACTTCCCCATCATGGCTGCACTCTGGCAATTGGATATTCCTGACCTCTCAAACTGACTGGTTGATGACTCTTCTGGTCCTCACCTCCCCCTCCCAGACCTTCACCTCCCCAGATCCTCCCGAGATTGTGTAAGGTCTAATTCCTATAATTAGACCAGCAATTGTGTAAGATTTAATTCCTTCCCTGATCCTGTAATTAACATTCATGGCGGCTCAGCTCCCTGGACCAACACTGACTGATGTCCCCTCTTTAACCTTGATGTTTTGAACCTACAGTTTAAATATTCACACAAAACTGTTCAGATTCTGCCCACAGAATGGCACAGCAGTATGCACTAGGCACAAGTCTCGAAGCCAGGAAAATCGGAATCCCGGCTCTAACACAGTAGAGCCTTGGGCAAGGGGCTTAACCTTTCTGTTCCTTGTCCAGAACAGTATAAATGACAATAGTGCCAACTTTCTGCATTGTTGTGAGGATTAAATGAGACAATTTATGGAGTGGATAAATTTATGTACAGAAAATTTATGAGCACAGTTTCTGGGCCCAGAGTAAGCGCTCAGCAAACATGAGTGATTTTGTTATTACTAATGAGAAGCTCAGAGTCAGCCAGTCTCAGGGAAGGTTGTTTTTCCAGGGCTGAATAAAACAGTATAATAAGAGGGCGGCCCCACATAAATGGGGGTTAAAAGTGAACCGAGGCTATTCAGAAACTAAAGACAGGAAAATATTAAGCATTATGTGCTGGAATGGCAAGGAAAGATGCCACAGGAAGGCTGGGCAAGACTGGAGGGCAGGGTGGATGAGAGTTTGAAAAATGAGTTAAGGCAAGGAATTAGTGCTAAGGTAAATGGTAACAGGCAAACGCTAGATGACTGATACGTAGCATTGGAGCGGGCACACTGGCCTAAAGAAAGCTGCAAGTCCAGACCAAAACCCTTACCTTTTCTCAAAGTATAGAAATGTCGTCTAGAAATTCAAAGACCATTGCAATACAGCATCTATAGGTAGATGTTTTCTCTATTTTTGAGACAGGATCTCATTCTGTCACCCAGGCTGGAGTTCAGTAGTGCGATTATAGCTCACTGTAAACTCAAATTCCCAGGCTCAAAAGATCCTCCTGCCTCAGCCTCCCGAGTAGCTGGGACTACAGGTACACACCACCACGCCCGGCTATTTTTTCTATTTTTAGTAGAGACAGAACCTTGCTCTTGCTCAGGCTGGTCTTGAACGCCTGAGTTTAAATGATCCTCCTGCCTCGGCCTCCCAGAGTGCTAGGATTACAGGCATAAGCCACTGCGCCCGGCCTGTAACTTGTTTTTGATCAAGGAAATGGGATCTGGAGGGACATGTGTCATTTGAAGGCAGAAGCTTTCTGAGCCACATCCTCCTTCCCTCTGCCATGGTGACTGGCGATGCTCCGTGGGCCTGGGTTCTAACAGGAGGACCATGTGGAGCACAGTCCCAGCTGACCCGGGAGGGACACTGTTATGGACTGTTTGTGTCCCCCAAAGAGTCCTGTATTAAAGCTCTAACCTCCAATGTGTTGGTATTTGGAGACGGGACTTTTGAGAAGTGATTAGGTTTAGATGAAGTCATGAGGGTGGAGCTCTCGTAATGGGACTAGTGTCCTCATAAGAAGAGGCAGAAAGAGAGATCCCTCTCTCAATGACCACACAGAGGAAAACGCCAAGTGAGGAAAACGCGAGAAGGTGGCTGTCTCCAAGCCAGAAAGCGAGCCCTCACCAAACACTGAATCGCCGCCACCTTGATCTGGGACTTTCCTGTCTCCAGAACTGTGAGAAAGAAATTTCTGCTGCGTAAGCCACCCAGTCTATGGTATTTTGTTACAGTAGCCTGAGGAGACGAAGACAGACATGCTACGTGGATGGGAAGTAAACCCCGAGATTTGGGTGCCGTTTGTTACTGCAACAGAACCTCACCTACCCTGACTGATGCAGAGTCCAAAGCCGTTATATTAACCTTCTGCAAGATTGTCCTTTACTTCTACTAAAAACTTCTTTATGGTAACTGTACACTCCTGAGCAAGCCCTTTCTAGTGCACTGCAATCTGCAGTGAAAGAAGCCTCCAAAGAACACAAAACTAACAAGAACACAAAGGAAGCCAAAACACTGGCCCTCCTTAAACTGCATTCGGGTTCGTTTCTTCAACGTGAAACAGCCAGAGGGAAGCGGGCCTTGTGCTCAGGGGAACGGGGGGGAGATGAAACAGCTCCCAGCCAGGATCTAATGAAGCAGGATGCTCAGACGCCCTGCTGGGCGAGTCCTGCCAAGGCGGAGACCAGCGCAAAGCCCATCTTCCCCTCTTCCTCTCTTACTCAGATCTCTGCGCACTCCTCAGAAGCCTGGTTTGCTTGTGAACAAGAAAAGGCTAATTTGATATGGGGCCAATGCTCGAGGCTCTCTGCTAGTGTTCCGGGAAGATTCCCTTTGGAGATCAGCCCCTCTGAACTGCTTTCTCTCACGCTTGATCAGAAGTGCCACATTCTGTCAGCTCTTTAGAATTTTTCAAAGTAGCTTTACTCTGATTTCCAGGGTGTCTTGACTGTTCACAACTGTAAGGCTCCCCTGTCAGGGAAGGTTGATTTCCTTTTCTTTTTTTCAAGACTTAATTTTTTTTTTGGAGCAGTCTTAGATTCACCGCAAAACTGAGAAGGTACAGAGATTTCCCATATGGCCCCTCTGCTCACATGGGCACAGCGCCCCTTGTCGATATCCCCATCAGAGTGCAGAGTTCGTGCGTCTGGTACAATCAGTGAACCTACACTGACGCATCACTGTCACCGCAAGTCCTTAGCGTACGTTCAGTTTCACTTCTGGTGTTGTGCATTCTGTGAATTTAGACAAACCTATGTATCCGGTGCTATGTATCCGTTATTATAGAATCATATAGAGTATTTTCACTACCCCAAAAATCCCCTGCGCTCTGCCTGTATCTCTCCCCACCCAACCCTTGGCAGCCACTGATCTTTCTGCTGTGTCCATAGTTTTGCCTTTTCCAGAATGTCACAGAGTTGGAATCATACAGTATGTAGCCTTTTCAGATTGCCTTCTGTCACTTAGTGATGTGCATTTAGATTTCTTCCATGCCTTTTCACGGCTTGATAACTCATTTCTTTTTAACATTGAGTAATAGTCTATCATCTGGATGTACCACAGTTTATTTATCCATTCTCCTACTGAAGGACAAGTTTTGGAAACTGTAAGTAAAGCTGCTATAAATTTTGATTTTCTTTTTCCTAGTCACTGACTTCTCCCTGTGACACTTTCTGTCTCCACTTTAAGCATCAACCACCACAAGGCATAGAACATGCTGAGAGTGGCAGCTGCATCGTCAGATGATTTGAGAGGCAGAGAAAAATCCCTCCATTTGATAAAGTTGATCATGTGTCTACTGTATACCAGACGTTATGCCAAGCACCAAGGTGCAACAGTGAGTTCATTTGAGATGTCGTTCCTGTCCTAATGGCATTTATAATCTGGTGGGGGAAACCCAAAAAATTAATGTAATAAATAAAGTACATGCAATTGTGAAAATATTACTAAGGAGAAAGCATGATGCTAAGATTGAAACTGAAAACAGGTGAGGGCAGAGGGGAAAGAAACTCCAGTGTTAGTTGGGGTCTTCCAAGAAGCACTTGCCAAGGGGGGGGTAAAACGGGGAAGGGGGAAAAATCTCAAAAGAATAAGGGGAAGAAGCCAAAGAAGGAGGAAGAACCTGAAGGAAAACAGAAACTTTCTTTTCTTTACAGTTTACCCAGTCTCCAGATAGAGGTGTCCACCGCCAGGGGGTAGGAGGAGGAAGGTGCCTTGGGGCTTGTGCTCAGGGCAACTGTGCCCCCAAACCGCACCCCCCACCCAGTACCTGTGAATGGGATCTTACTTGGAAATAGAATCTCTGCAAATATAGTCAAGTTAAATCAGGTCATGCTGGATTGCAGTGGGCCCTAATCGAATACGACTAGTGTCCTTGAAAGGAGAGAAGAGACACAGAAACAGGGCAGAAGGCCACATGGAGATGGGGCAGGGAGCAGAGTGCTGCGGCTGCAAGCCAGGGGACACCAACGACTGCCAGCAACCACCAGGAGCGAGACGAGACAGGGAAGGATTCTCCCCCAAAACCAGACACAGCATGGCCCTGCTGACACCTGCATTGCATACTTCTGGCTTCCAGAATGATGAGAGAATGAATTTCTGTTGTTTTGAACCACCAAATGTGTAATATTCTGTTATGACGGTGCCAGGTAGTAATAAAAAATGCCCAGGAAGTAACATTTAGTCTGAGACCCACCAGGTCAAGAGAAGGCAGCCATGTGACCCACCTGGGAACAGTGTTCTGGGCAAAGGGAACAGCAAAGGCAATGCCCCTGAGGCAAGGAAGGGCTCCGTTGAGCTGGCAGACCTGGACGAGGCCCTGTGTGCTGGAGCATGTTGGAGCTGGGAACGGAGAGGTGAGCGGGGCACCGCGCAGGTAGGGCGCTGTGGGATTAGGGGTCAGGGTTTTAGCCCAGGCGCTCTGGGAAGCCATGGTGCATTTTAAGCAAGGGTGTGTTGTGACCCAATTTACAACATAGAAACGACTTCACTTAACTCCATGGTGACGTGGAACATGGACTTGATGCTGAACTGCAGGAGTTTTTTTTCTAATGACACTGCCTTAGCCTAAATTTCCTGGAAAACAGAGCCTTAGGCAAGGATGAAAATGCTAATGCTTTATTTGGAAGGTGCAAGCAAGGCAGCAACAGTGAGAAAAGGGGGGAGTGAAGAAAGGGAAGATGTGAAGTAATGCAAATAATGAGGGTTTGGGGCTGAATTGCCCCCGCCATTCATAGGCGGAGCTTCTAACCCTCAGTACCTCTGAATGGGACCCTATGAGGAGCCTGGGCCTGTAAAGGGTGATTAAGTTAATGAGGCTGTTAGGGTGAGCCCTAATCCAATGTGAGAGCCAGCAGGATGCACAGAGAGTCTGCAAGCCAGGGAGAGAGGTCTCACCTGAAACCACACCTGCCGACACCTTGCTCCCGGACTTCCAGCCCCCAGAACTGTGACAAAATAAATTTCTGTTGTTTAAGCTGCCCAGTCCGTGGAGTTTTGTTCTGGCAGCCTGAGCCGACTAACATCACGAGTTGCCTCAACAAGTGATTCAGGGTGAGCCGTGTTGAGACAAGGCAGGCGCTGTCTGCACCACACGCTGGACCTTTCCAGGTGCGCTACGGCCTTGGTTAGATAGCGTTCCCCTCTCCACCTTACCCAGAGTCACGTCCACCTGGAGCCTCAGCATGCGACCGTATTTAGAAATGGGGTCTTTGCAGATGTGATTAGTTAACACGTTGACTGCCACACTAGAAAAAAAATTTTTTCCCTGGGGCCGTGGTGTTTTATTACGAAGATGGAATTAAAAGCTTCAAAAATAAAACAATCCTTTCTAATTTAATGAAAATTTTGTTATTTTTATTGTTTTCTGTGCCTGAGTTATATGCAACATGATCCACGTTTTTTTGAATTAAATTGTCAATGTTAGTTGTAACAATAAGAACATCAACAAGTAAGATTTTCATGAACCATCTGCACGCAGGGTTTTGCTTCACAAGGCCCCGGGCTCAAAACTAGCAAGTTAAATACAACTCACGTGGCAGTTAATGTGTTAAGGATCTCAAGGTAAAATTATCCTGTATTTGGGGGGTATGATGTAATAAGAAATAATATATTTGGCCTCTGTCCCAGGTTCCTGACACAGAGCTCCTATAACTTCTGTAATTTCCCAGGTGATAAGAAAATCTTACAGAGCCCCTAAATCCCTGAGAATGTCTTGGGTGATAGGATAGCATCTTTTGAGTCACTAATGAGGTGACTCTCCATGGGCTCATGGAGACCTTCAGGATGGGGGCTGCTTACCAGAAAGACCACGCCATGGTTAGCAGCTTGGAAGTTCAGGTCCACTCCCATCCCCTGGGAGGAAGAGGGGCTGGAGACAGAGTTAATAATCCATCACACCCGTGTGATGAAGCCTCCACGAAAATCCCTAAGCACAGGGTTCATAGAGCTTCCGGGTTGGTGAACACATCCATGTGCTGGGAAGGTGGTACATCCCAACTCCTCAGGGACAGAAGCTCCTCCGCTTGGAACCCTTCCAGAACTTGCCCTATGTACCTCTTCATCTGGCTGTTCATCTGTTTACTTTGTAATATCCTTTATAATAAACCCCAAGAACATCCATTCAATCCTTCAATCATCAGATTTCTACTGAGCGCCGGCTACCTGCCAGACACCGTGCAAAGTGGAGAAGTGAACAAGATGGTTACGGTGTTTGCCTCGGGGAGCTCAGCTTAGCGGGGAAGAAAGGCTTGAGCAAGTAGTTAATTACAAGTCATTCTTTCCAGGTGATGGGGTGTTCCATGGGGATCTTGTAGGAGGGGTTTTCATCTACCATCGACCCAGCAGTGAAGAGATGCATTAACATCCCCTTATATTGGAAACACTAATGTTTTCACACCAGAACTTTTGATTACTTTTAATCACCTCGGATCTGTGGATATTCCCTTTTAATCCACATTAGATTAAGCAAGTCCCCATTCAAATGTGATTTAGCAACAAAAAGTTCATTAGGGAGATGATTACACATCAGAATACTGAAAGCAATGATTTCATTTCTTCTCCGGATCATCCCAAACTTAAGTTTGTTTTTTTAATTCGCACAATAAATATTTGACACAATATTTTGAAAACTGAAGAGTGAAAAATGTGTCAGAATAAGAACCAAATTTAAGAACATACATCAAAATGTTCTAAAATAGGCCGGGCACGGTGGCTCACACCTGTAATCCTAGCACTCTGGGAGG
>NW_012148285.1:9067587-9069677 GCF_000956105.1 Propithecus coquereli | reverse complement strand
CGGCTAATTTTTTCTATATATATTTTTTTAGTTGTCCAGCTAATTTCTTTCTATTTTTAGAAGAGACGGGGTCTCGCTCTTGCTCAGGCTGGAGATTACCCTCTTAAAGTGTATAATTTGGTGGTTTTTAGCATATTCACAGAGTTCTACATCAATCACCACTATCTAATTCCAGAAAGTTTTCATCACGCCAAAAATAAACTTTGTATCCATTAGTAATCACTCTCCACTCCCCCCTCCTCCAGCCCCTGAGAACCACTAATCTACTTTCTGTATCTATGGATTTGCTTTGTCTGGCTATTTCCTATACATTTCAAGGTCATCCATGTTGTAGCATGGATCAGTAACTTCATTCCTTTCTATGGCTGAATAATAGTCCATTATATGGACGTATCAAATTTTGTTCAATCGTCAGTTCATGGACTTTCGGATCAGTTCTACGTTTTAGCTATTATGAATAATGCTGCTATGAGCATTCATGTACGAGTCTTTATGCGAATATATGTTTCCAATTCTCTCAGGTATATACATCTAGTAGCAGAATTTCCAGGCCATGTGTTAACGTATGTTTAACTTTTTGAGGAACTGCCATCATTTCATTTGATTATTCACTATGGTTTTCATCTTAATCAACAATTCCTTGCTTTCACTACTACCAGGCATTGAAAGGTACCTCATTCAGAGCCAGAGATCAGTGTTTCCTAAAATGAATTTTAAGGAACACTAGTCCCAAAAGTTGTTCCATGAGAAAAAGATATCACATTCAAAAGTTTGGGGAAACAATACATGCCATATATTGCAGAGTTATAATGCATGTTCACATATTAAATGTTCTGTAGAAGACAGAACATAGAAGACAACGTGGACTCCAGTATTTCCCAAATGTATTTGATCACTGACTCCTTTTCACAGAACATCTGTTAACAGAACTGGTATTTTAAGGAACCCATTTTGAGAAACGCTATCATGTACACACCATACACTAAAATGTACATGCATTTGTGACTAATCAAGATGTTTCTCCAGCCAAAGAACGATTCATCCCCTTTAAGGAATCTTAGCGTCTTGGGGAAGAGGTAAGTTTAACGCAAATATAATATTTACTTGCTTGAACTCCTGGAAGCAGCAGTGCCCACAGTCACTAACTGTGGAATTTTCAGATACACGGGCCAATCAATGTATTCCTATTCCTTTAAATAAAAGTGAGTTTGTTTTTGGTCTCTTGTGCCTGAAAGAGTCCTGGCCAATATGGCCGAGCTACTTCTGGATTTCTCTGATGGTCACTCACGCCCATCAATGTGTTATTGACCAATACGGAAGATTCAGAAACAAGTTGAAAGCATTTGCCTGAGAGAAGTGAAAATAGAGAGGTGGAAACAGGGCCAGAGCTGCTGTTCTCCATAAAAGTCTTGCATTAGGATTTAACCCTTAAACTATGAGCATGTATAACTTAAAATAAAACCCAAATTAAATTTAAAATTGCACATTAACCACATGCATTTCTCTATGTATATATGTGTCTGCAAATGCATTGAAACTATCTGGAAGGAGACACATCGAGATAGTAACACCGGTGCCTGATGGAATGTGAGAAACTGGGGTTCCAGTTGGGGGAGTTGGGGGAGGTGGAAGAGTGGAGAGTCAGCAACACAATCATTTTATTCATATTAGTTTAAGTGCACACAACGTGAAGGTATACATGTGTAACTAAAGGGTATTTTAGAAGATTTCACTTTTTTTATGAGACAGTCTCACTCTGTCGCCCTGGGTAGAGTGCAGTGGCATCATCATAGCTCACTGCAACCTCAAAGTCCTGAACTCAAGCGATCCTCCCGCCTCAGCCTCCCAGAGTGCTAGGAGTACAGGCGTGAGCCACCGCGCCCAGCCAGATTTTACTTTTGAATAAAATAAAACAGTGGAGACGGTTCTCCTCTCCTATGAGGTCAGGTCGTTGAATTCTCATGGCGTGGGTACAGTCCCCAGTCTGTGAAACCTCCAGAGAATCTTCCTGCCAAACAGCCTCCCAGTGATTCTAGGAGGCCAAAGACCTGCAACTACTACTGAGATGGATTCAGAAACAGATACACTAC
>NW_012148285.1:9065404-9067537 GCF_000956105.1 Propithecus coquereli | reverse complement strand
AGCTGGGACTACAGGTGCACACCACCATGCCTGGCTAATTTTTTTATTTCTGCTTTTTTTTGTAGAGACAGGGTCTTGCTCTTGCTCAGGCTGGTCTCGAACTCCTGACCTCAAGCGATCCTCCCGCCTCAGCCTCCCAGAGTGCTCAGATTACCGGCGTAGACACCATGCCTGGCTAAGGCATATATATTAGAAAGGAAGAAATAAAACTGTTTGTATTCACAGAGATATGATTGTCTACATAAGAAAATCCCAAGGAAACTACCAAAAAGATTTCTAGAATCAATAAGTGAGTTAGTGTAGCATGGGCTATAAGCTCAACACATAAAAATCCATTGTGCATCTGTGTACTGCAAGTGTATAATTAGAAACTGAGACTCAAAAAATGATACATTTACAATAGCTCTCCATCAACAAATAAAATATTTAGATAAAAACCCGACAAAACCTGTACAGGATATGAATGCTGAAAACTACAAAACATCGATGATAGAAATCAAAGAAGACCTAAATAAATGGAGAAATATACTCTGTACCTGACTGACTCAACATAGTAAAAATGTCAGTTCTCTCCAAATTGATGTATAGATTTAAGGCAATTCCAATCAATCCAGTAGGATTTCTTATACACACAAACAAGCTGATTCTAAAAATTCATATGGAAAGGCAATGGAACTAGAATAGCTAAAACAATTTTGAAAAAGAGTAAAGTTGGGACATATTTGAAACACAGACTTGGGGGGGACCAAGGGCAACATATGTAACCTAAACATCTGTACCCCCATAATATGCTGAAATAAAAGAAAAAGAAAAAAAAAACACGTAAAAAAAAAAGAATAAAGTTGGAGGAATTGTGCTAACCAATTATAAGACTTATTATAACACTACAGTAATTAAGACAGTGTGGTACTGGTGAAGAAGCAGATATATATTAAGAGAACAGAATAGAGAGCCAGAAATAGACCCATGTAAATATAGCCAATTCTTTTTTTAAAAAAAGCCTCACTCTGTCACCTGGGCTAGAGTGCAGTAGTATCATTATAGCTTGCTGCAAGCCCAAACTCCTGGGCCCAAGTGATTCTTGGCCTCAAGAGATCCTCCTGCCTCACCTCAGGAGGGGGCCATAGCACTCAGCCAACATTGCTGATATTTAACTGCAGGAGGAAGAAGGACCCACGAGAAAGACAGAATTGGAGGTGCTGGGGATCGAACCCAGGGCCTCATGCATGCTAAGCATGCGCTCTACCACTGAGCTACACCCCCTGAGAGCTCTTATCCTTTCTTTTTAAAATATAATGATTGGTAGAGCTTATTTGGCTCCTGATTCACACAAACTATTAAAAAGATATTTATGAGATAATTCAGAGACATTCAAATATGGGCTAGAGTATTAGAAGATACCATGGAATTACTATCCATTTTGTTAGGGGTGATTATGTAAGAGAAACGTTCATAATTTGTAGAGCTGTACATTGAAGTGGGTAAGGATGAATAGCTATGATGTCTGAGGTTTGCTTTAAAATACCTGAGCAAAAATGAGGGGGCAGAAAGATTCACGGTCACAGTCATTTATAACCTTTCCTGTCTAGGGGCCAGAAAGCCCTAGAACTACTGCCTCTGACTGAATGTGAAAATCGGGTTCCTAGCGTGACTCTGAAGGTGACTGTCCCTCTCTCTGGGACACAGAATGCAATGTTGCCTGTCATGCTGCTTCTTTTGCTTTGACTTTTGAATGCACACTTTCTTTTCCTGACCCTTGCTCTCACTTAGATGGAAGAGCAACTTCAAACCACTGGAATAGTGACATCATGGAGTCAGGTGATTTGGAATCCCGTCCAAGCCCCTTTACTAGTCATGTGGCTTGGGTCAAATTTCTTTAACTTGTCTGAGCTTTGGTTACTTCCTCCATGGAAGAGAAAGGATAATGATATTACGTATTACTTGAGTTGCTGGGAAGATGCAATAATACTTGCGATAATGGCGATGAGCAGTGGGAGTGGTCCGCCCAGAGAGAAAGAGTGTTTTATCACGATGGCATTTAGATTGCCTTGGGACACCCCTGGAGGTCAGTGCCTGGCACTCAGGAAGGACTCAATAGATGGTGGTCATTTTATTTTCTTTTTCTTTTTTTTT
>NW_012148285.1:9050161-9056454 GCF_000956105.1 Propithecus coquereli | reverse complement strand
TGGAAGGAGGCCAGCATGCCAGGCAAGGTGGGCAGCCAGGAACCAGCTTTCTTAGAGCCCTGGAGGCCAAGGGAAGGAGTTTGGATTCTTCCTATGTGCAATGGGAAGGAAGTCATTGAAGGATTTTAAGCAGAACAGTGACAAGATCTGATTTGTGTTTTTATAAGCTCACTCTGCCTGTGTTGTGAGAACAGATTGCTGTAGGGAAAGAGGCAAAGCCACAGTTAGGAGGGCACTGCTGCCCCCACCCAGATGAGACCACCGTGGCCGAGGCGGGGTGCTGATAAAACAGACATGCAGAAGAGCCAAAAGATGTGAGATATATTTGAGAGGAGACCCAGTAGGATTTACTGAGAGTTTTAGAAATGACATAACGAGAGAATAAATTAGAGAGGTCAGCGATGAATGAGAGAGCTGTGGGAGTTTGGGAGAGTGAAGGATGATGCCTGAGATTTTTATTTGAGAGCCCAGAGGAGGGAGGTGTCACACACCCACCGAAGGGACTAGGGCTGGGGAAGTCTCACTGCCAGGTGAGGACTGAGCCCTGACACGAGTTGGAACCTGCATTTGGAAACCCCCATCAGGCACATTTATTTAAAGGGGCTAAGTAGAAACAATGAAATCCTGTCTCTGGTCGTTATTTCACATGTACCATTCAGAAGGGCAACATTCCTTCCTCGCACATTGGCTGGCATTCAGCAACTGCCCTGGTAGCTCAGAGTTCTAACGAGGTGGGCAGAGCAGACTCCAGCCCCAGCCGCCACTTGGGCCGAGTATTGTGACTTTGCATGGATGTCCGGGGCTGTCCATTCAATGTGAGGTAAGATCATTGCAAAGACCCCAACGTGGCCCACCACTGAGCTAGAAAGTCCCCCAGCAAAGACCCAGTCCTCTCAACTCTAGGTAGTACCCCAAAGAGACCAAACATCATTCCTTACAAGCAAGCAGACTTAACCTGCTAGAAAGCTCCATTGCCTGGACCCTCCCTATACCTGGAAAAGTGTCACTGGCTAATACTCATGCCACCTCCCACCTGACTTTACTCCTCTTGAATTCCCCAGGTTGGGCCACAGATGTAGATTTTATTGAGTGGCCTCTATGCTATGACCTCTCTCTGCTTTACCGATTTTTAAAAAATGAATCAGAAGATAAGAACGAAGGCCTTAGGGTCAGACAGACCAGGATTCAAAATCCAGGTTTCACGTCTTGCTTGCTGTATAACTTTCAACGAGTTCCTAATGTCTCTGAGAGCCTCCTAGTCCTGTTGGGTCAAATAAGAATATTAAGTGCCCAGCTGGAGGGCCCTGGGGGCTCAGTGAGCTAGCGTAGGTGAGGTCTCAGTGGCGCGGTGGCTGGCACATGGTCAGAGTCTGGTCCCTGTTTGGCTCGTCCGAGGCAAACCGAGACAGGCAGGCCGACAGCTCACATTTCCAGGCGGACAGCGCAGCTATGTCCACGCTGACGGACAGCCGGCGTCTGGGCGCTGCTGCTCCCCCGTGGTTTCGCTACTTCCAAAATCCTGAGGACTCACAGCTGTCTTGGCAATAATTGGTGCTGCCTAAGTGAGGAGGCAGGGCCAGCTGTAGAACCCTCCTGGGAGCATGGCCAACAGGGTCCCCCCACCCCCATAGCCCCCCTCCGCTGTGCCTGGTGCCCCTGGGGTGAAGCCAACTAAGGACGGACACCGGAAGCCTGTTGAGAGCAGGAGAAGCCGTCAGAAAGTGGCCTGGAGGGGCCTGGGAGGAGGTTTCTTGGGCAGTCCCTGGGTAATGCCAGTACAGGATCAGATACTCAGTCATTACCTGCCAAGGGACAGTGCTAGAGACCATTTTCCATCCAGATGGCTACTGAGAGAAGGCCCCCAGGGAGTGGTCATTTTAGAGATGCAATGTGGGTTAGTGGGAAGAGCCCACCGAGGCAGGTTCAAGCTCCAGTTCTCCCACTTACAGGCCATGAGACCTTGAGACATTCCCCTTCCCTCCCCGAGTCTCAGCGACCTCTGCCGTGACATAGAGAGAGCCTCCCACCACCCGATGTCAGTGCTCATCAAGACAAGATCTCTCGAGAGGGACGTGCACACATCAGCATGGGTATTATTCAGGGAAGCAACATCCAAGTGGAAGACAGGCAGAGGAAAGATGCGAATATAGTAAGCGAACAGACAGCAATTTCCTGCCTGTCTTTGGAATGAGTAAAAAATAAGTGAAAACGTATGGTTGGGGCAAAACTTTTGGGTCTGTGGGGACTCTGCAGTGGACCAGAAGAGGCCTGGGGCTGGCTGAGTCATCCGTGTGGGTGATCGTCTTTTCCTGTCTGCGAAACAAGAGTGGAGCTCCAGCGGGTGCACATGGAGTGGGATTAAACGTTGCCCCAAGCGGGCTCCAAATGGATGGCTTCCCAAACGGCATCTCTGAGTAACTTTCCACTGCCTCTATCCCAAAGAACTGGGAGCAGAGACGGCAATTTCTTTATTTTTCCTTCTCTTTTCGCAAAAGCCTGCAGCACCCAGGTAGCCTCCCTTCCAAGTACTGACCAGGCCCAACCCTGCTTAGCTCCCAAGATCAGGCATGTTCAGGGTGGGATGGTTATGGACTGGTGAATTCCTCAACCCAAAGATCACATCTCTCTAAATCCTGAAATCTTTACAGATGACATGATTTGCTTCAAAATAACGTGGTAGAACCAGAGGTGGGTGGAGGTATAGATTAGCCCCGGTCGGCCTGACTCTGATGGGTGATGGGTATGTGGGAGATTTTTTTTTTAACTAATAAAAGTTTGTTGCTTTTAAATAATTGGAAGTTTTTTTTAAATGTAATATCCAATACCCAATAGGTATCAAAAGTCTTTTTAAAGTTAATATCCTTTAACCAAGCAATTCCACTTTTAGGAATTTAGCATGAAGTGTTGCAATGTGCATTAGTAGAAAGAGCTGTACAGTTTATAATTGCAAAAAAAAAATGGGAAATAACCAAAGTAGAAAGAAATTGGGAACAATTCACAATAAGGGACTGCTTAAAGATTATGGAATAGAATACTAGGCAGCTGTTAAACAAGATGATGCGAAAGCAAATAATAAACTAAGAAAAAGTATTTGCATTCTCTATTACAAAGGAATAATTTCCCTCACATATAAAAAGCTACTTTTCATATCAATCAACAACTCACACACACACACAAAATAATCCAAGAATATGAAAAAGAAATGTGTGTATTTGCATAGATGAGCAAAGATCACAATTTGATAACGCACCCTATCAAGAATGAAAATTAGTATGACTTGTGTGGAGAGAACTTAGCAATTATCTATTGCTATTGCTATATTGATCCAGCAACGCCACTTCTAGCAATTTGTTCAAAGAGCATAAAACAGAGAATGAACGAGGTTATCAGTGCAGTGTTGTGATAGCAAAAGACTGGAAACCACCTCCAAGTCCGCCAGGGGATTCTGGGTAAGTAAATTGTGCTGGAATAAATCCAGCAGACACATGAACGGGGACAAAAGCAACCGTGACAGCACAACCACCCTAACTTGACCCTGAGGATCCACACGGAATGGAGTTGGGGTTCAAGCCAGTCTTTGTAGATTCCAAGGGCAGAGAGACCCCAAATAGCATTCGGGGATATGTAAATGCTGAAGTGGATTTTTGTGTTTTAACATAGAAAGATGGACATAATGCACTGGTAAACGAGGGGCAGGGGAGTCACAGAATAGTATCAAGGCATGATCTAAAATTTGAATACCATGTATATGTGTTAGGATATGCATAGGAAAAAAACTAGAAGAGTGTAAGCCAAGCCATGAAAGCAATTATTAAGTGCCAATGAAGTGCTAGGTGCTGAGAACACAGAGATAAATCAGAAATTAGAATGTAAATTCCATGAAGGAAGAGAACTTTTGTTCTCTGTATAGTCCCAGTGTCTGGCACATAATATGTGCTCAATAAATATTTATGGAATGGACAAAAGAAAGGAAGAGAGGGAGGGAGGGTTAGAAAAGTGTCCCTGTCCCCAAGTTGCTTATAGACCGGTTTGGACACAGGTGTGCGGGCAGAGTGCAGAGGACTGTGGGAGAAAAGGGCTCTGAGGGGTGGGGGCTTTGCACGCACTCTCTCTCCTCCTTACGTAGCATCCTCCCTTCCACACGAGAGAAGTCATGTGCAAAGTCACTGGCCACAGAGCCCATCTTCAAACTCAAGGCTTGTCCGGCTGCAAGGAGCTCTCTTATCTCAGGACAAACGAGAACTAGATTATTCTGGCTGAGTTGGAGGCCAGAGCGCCAGTAGAGAATACACTGTCCCTTTAAACTGGATTTTACAGAGCTAGAAACTTTGGGGAAATGAAAGCATTTGTCAACCTGCGGGGGAAATTGGCTTCAAACAATTCAAAGGTGACACCCAATGTTGCTCTAGGGAACTGCACAGAAATCCTAAATGGTTGGTGTTCCAGGAGAGAACACGTCCAGAGGGAGTGAGGCTGGCCCTCTCCTTTCCCTGTTTTCCAGTCGGTTCCATGAGGCTCTCAGAGAGGCTGGGGTGCACGTGGAGATCATGCTAGGCCTTCGTTAAAAGATCCTCTAACTCAAAAGCAAGCCCCAAACGAGACTAGCTGCATTCTTCTCGGGGCTGCTACTAATAGATGTATCTTTTCTCTGCCTGAATAAGCTGTTGATGATTTATTTATCTGGGTTCTTCTCTGATTTCTTTCTGATAGCACTTGCTTAACTATGGTTGCATTTGAACAGCAGAAGTGGCAGGAGGAGATGGAGATTTGGGCTAAAACTCTGGCTGAGGCTGAGGAGGACCTGGGAGGTCTTAGTAGGAACCTGCTCTGCCCCTCACCAGCGAGGTAGCCCTGGCCACATCGCTTCACCTCGCTGAGCTTCCGTTTTCTCCCTTGCAAAATGGAGATGATGATACTTATGCTGTGAGGTTGCCAAGTTAATTCAACAAGGTCAATGACGTACACATAATAAAACAGAAAAAGCTTAGTAAGCATTGATGTCATTACTATTAAGGCTGACATTTACGGAGCCTTTACCAAAGCCTTTGACAATCACTGCATTTCTCAGTGCTCACAGCAAACCTATGAAGTAGCTACTACTTCCATCCACATTGTGCAGGGGGAATAACTGACGCCCAGAGATAATGATCAAGGTCATGTACTAACAACTGGACAAGCCGGGATTCAGACCCAGGCCGTCTGCCTTCAGAGTGCCCCTCCCTGTGACACGTTATTCTACGGTGGCTCCACTATGATTGTTAAGAGACCATGCAAGATTAAATGTACCCAGTTTTCAAACAGAGCAAAGGATCTGAAAAGACATTTCTCTAAGGAAGATATACAAATAGCTAATAAGCACAAGAAAAGATGCTCAATTTCATTAGCCATCAGGGAAATGTAAATATAGAACACAAAGAGCTACTACCACTTCAGACACATTGGATGGCTTTAAAAAAGAGAGAGAGAGAAAATAACAAATGTTATAAGGATGTGGAGAAATTGGAACCCTCATGCATTGCTGGTGGGAATGTTAAACAGTGTAGCCGCTGTGGATAATCAATTGGCAGTTCCTCCCAAGGTTAAACATAAAATTCCATGTGACCCAGCAATTTCACTTCTAGGTTTATGCCCAAGAGAACCAAAAACATCTGTCTGCTCAAAATCTTGTGCACGAATGTTCGTGGAGGCATTACTCTCTGCACCCTCAGTATGCTCTGAGACAGCCAAAAAGCAGAAATAACCCAAATGGCCATCAACTGGTGAATGGATGCACAAAATGTGTTACATAAAATGGAATATTATTCAGCTACAAAAAGGAGTGAAGCGCTGGTACATGCTATACATGGATGAACCGTGAAACATCATGCTCAGTGAAAGACAGTCAGAAAGGACCACATGTTACGTAATCACATTTATATGAAATGTTCAGAATAGGCAAATCCACAGTAATGGCAGATCAGCGGTTGCCAGGGGCCGGGGGGCTGGGGCTGAAGAGGAAATGGTCAGTGACTGCTCATGGGTACAGAGTTTCTTTGGGGGATGATGAAGGGTTCTAAAATCCATGGTGGTGATGACCACACAACTCTGAATATAGTAAAAGCCATTGAATTGTTCACTTTAAAGGGGTGAATGGTATGGTATGTGAATTACATCTCAACAAAGCTGTTTTTAAAGAAAAGACGAAATGTACAAGTAAACTTTAAGGCCTTTGTATTTGTCACATAGCTCGCACACACTACATAATCCTCACTGAGACACACGTCACAATTTTTCTTTTTTTTTTTTTTTTTTTT
>NW_012148285.1:9033365-9035975 GCF_000956105.1 Propithecus coquereli | reverse complement strand
GAACCACAACGCAGAATATTATTAATATTTTAGCCAAAACTAAGACATTTTCAATACTTCCTTTGTGAGAAAGAACAAGAAATTGCTGATATCAGAATGAATCTCATTGTGTAGAATACATAATCCATCATGTGCCTTTTCATTAAAGTTACAGAGTTTTAATTCCAGAGGATGGGTTCAGTCATTCTCCACTTATCTTTTTCTCATCTTCATAAAATCCCAATAGCCCAAATATGGATGGAGAGGTCAAGTAAGTTATAGGACTTTGACAGCAAAGTAAGAATTGCTTCTAGGGAGGAAGTTGTCTTTGTTGGTAAAGCTGACATGATGAAGGCTTGGGCTAGAAAGTGAGGCCCCTCTTCTTCTCTGGCCTTAAGGGCCATGGGACCAAGGCTTCAAAGGAGAGGGAAACAGAAAAATAGAAAAAGAAGAAGGTGGGCTTCCAGAGGGAATCCTAGAGGGAGAGAATGAGGTTGCAAGCGGGGAAGAAGAGGAAATAAGAAGCTGGTAAGATGGTGTAAGGCGATGCCACTTCTCATGTGACTCCACTCCACAATTTCCCCTAAAATCTCCACTTGGTCGGCTGCTGTGGAAACGGAACAAGAGACTGAATCCACATTGGGTTCGACATGCTATGGGAAAGAGAAGACATAATAAACCAGAACCCAAGAGGTGGGGGAGGCAGGAAAATATAAACCTCCCAGGAAGAGCGGAGATCAAAGGGACGATCTTGGATTTCCACAGATCTTGGGGTGTAGGAAAGAAGGTGTTTCTTAGACAATTTTATATTTCATCTAGATCTATTGCAACCATTACAATGGATGGTTTGGGAAACAGATGAATTCCTAGAAATTGGCACAAAAAAGGAACAGAGACCAGGTGCAGTGGCTCATGTCTATAATTCCAGCACTTTTGGAGGCTGAAGTGGGAGGATCGCTTGAGGCCAGGAGTTTGAGACCAGCCTGCGCAACATAGGGAGACATCATCTCTATTAAAAATAGAAAAACTTAGCCACGTATGGTGGGGTATGCCTGTTGCCCCAGCTACTCAGGAGGCTGAGGCAGGAGGATTGCTTAAGCCAGGAGTTTGAGACCAGCCTGGACAACATAGCAGGACTTCATCTCTACAAAAAAAATTTAGAAAAAAGGAAAGAGTATTAAAATAAACTTTTGAGTATTAAAGAAATTTAAGAGCAACCAAGCCCTCCCTCCCCCAAAAAAGTTCAGGTGCAGATGGTTCTACAAGTGGATTCCAAAGTGGTACAGATGACATGATATTTGTGTAACCTTCATTCCAAAACCAGATAAGATAAACATAAGACACTTATAGGTCCATTTCACTTATGAGTATAGAGGTCAAAATTCTAAACAAAATAATGTTTAACTAAATCCAACAATGTATTAAGAAAATAGTATATATTTATACTAGTTTCCTAGGGCCGATTAATAAAGTACCACGAGCTGAGCACAGTGGCTCACACCTGTAATCCCAGCACTTTGGGAGGCTGAGGCAGGAGGATCACTTGAGGCCAGGAGTTTGCTATCAGCTTGGACAACACAGTGAGACCCCACCCCTGCAAAAATTTTTTTTAAAAAATTAGCCAAGTGTGGTGATGCACACTTATAGTCCTAGCTGCTCAGGAGGCTGAAGTGGGAGGATCGCTTGAGCTCAGGCATTCACGGTTGCAGTGAGCTTTGATTACGCCACTGTACTCCAGCCTGGGTGACAGAGCAAGACCCTGTCCCAAAATAAATTAACAAATAAATAAAGTACCACAAATTAAGTGGCTTAAAACATATTGTCTCAACATTATGGAGGCTAGAAGTCTGAAATCAAGGTGTCAGCAGAGCCACACTTCCTCTGAAATCTATAAGGGAGAATCCTTTCTTGCCTCTTCCTGTCTTCCGGTGGTTTGTTGGCAATACTTGGCATCCCTCAGCTTGAGGCTGCCACACTTCAATTTCTGAATCTGTTGTCACATGCTGTTCTTGCCTTTGTGTATCTGTCTTCACATGGGGTTTTCCTCTTCTTGTAAGGACACCAGTCATATAGGATTAGGGCCTACCCTGATGACCTCCTGTTAACTTGATTATATTTGCAAATATTCTATTTGCAAATAAGGTCCCACTCAGAGGTATCAGGGGTTAGGACTTCAACATATGTTTTTGGAGGACACTATTCAAACCATAACAATTATGATCAAGTAGGGATTATCTCAGGAATGCAGGGATGGCTCAACCTAAGAAAATCTATCATTGTTATTCATCACACTGATAGGCTAAAAAGGGTAAATCATATAATTATCACAATTCATGCAGAGAAAGCATTTGATATCATTCAACCAAGAATATTAAGCCAGGCCAGGGCCAGTGGCTCATGTCTGTAATCCCAGAACTTTGGAAGGCTGAGGTGGGAGGATCACTGAGGCCAGGAGTTTGAGACCAGCCTGGGCAACATAGCAAAACCCATCTCTAAAAAAAGAAAAAATTTTTTTTTGAGACAGAGTCTCCCTGTGTTGCCCTAAAAATAGAAAGAAATTAATTGGACAACTAAAAATATATAGAAAAAACTAGCCGGACATGGTGGCGCATGCCTGTAGTCCCAGCTACT
>NW_012148285.1:9031529-9033315 GCF_000956105.1 Propithecus coquereli | reverse complement strand
TGTGGTTTCAGCAGCCATTGATGTTTGACGTCATGATCCAGCAAGTCATTAGGAGTGATTTTATATTTCTATTTGGTGAGGTCATTAGGTGACCAACCCCTCCTGGTTCACCTGGGACTTCCTCTGTTTTAGCACCTTCACTCACGTGTCCCAGGAAACCACTCAGTCCTAGGCGAACCAGGGCAGTCGGTCAACACGGGAAGTCATGTTTTTAGGAAGTGATTCTTCTGCCCCCCCATCCCACCTTCCCTTTGCCATAACTGGAGAAGTCGGAGTCAGGATGTGGGTAACAGATCAGAGAATGCAGGGTTAGGGCTTCCATATCAAGCAGCAGACCTGGGTGTAGTTGACACCCAAGTGGTTGCCTACCTAGCATCCATTTCCACCTTCTTGGATATCCTGGTTTTTGCTTAGGTAGTGATCCCTACCTGCAGCCCACGTGATTCAGGGCAGCCGAGGGCTGCCCCAGCTCTGGGAACTGGCTTTAACCTTCCAGAGCCCGCGGAGCCACAAGGGGTGATTTGCCAGGGCCAATTTGGAAAACATTTCATCATTCTTTCTTCTTGACTTACCGTAACATTCAACCATTTTAAGCATACAATTCAATGATTTTTAGTAAATTACTGAATTTTGCAACCATCACCACAATATATAATAGTTCCAGAACTTTTCATCCCCCCAAGAAGCTCTCTCACGCCCATTTATAGGCAACTCCATTCCTATCCCTAACCCCAGGCAACCACTTATCTGCTTTCTGTCTCTATGGATTTGTCTTTCCTGAACATTTCATATAGCTGAAATCATACAACATATGGTCTTTCATGACTGTTTTTTTTATTTAGCATGTTTTCAAGGTTCATCAATGTTGTAGTTTGTTATCAGTTCTTTATTCCTTTTTATTTTTCAATAGTATTACATTAACTAGATAGATCGAATTTTGCTTATCCATGCATCAGTTGATGGACACTCAAGTTGTTTCTACTTTTTTGGCAATTATGGATAATGCTCCCATAAACATTTCCGTACAAGTCCTTGTGTGAACATATGTCTTCATTCCTCTCTGTCACAAATATCTAGAAGTGAAACTGCTGGATCAATTTATGTTTACATTTTGAATAACCTTCCCAACTGCTTTCCAAAGTGACTGTACCATTTTAGGTTCCTGCCAGCAATGTACCAAGGGTTCCTATTTCTCTATATCCTCACCATTTGTTACTCTGTCTTTTTGAATACAGCCATCCTGGTGGATATGAAATGGTATCTCATTGTGGTTCTAATTTGCATTTCTATAACGATGAATGCTGTTTAGCATCTTTTCATGAAACATTTCCTCACTCTCAAGAGGAGGCATGAAGAAACAATAGTCTTCCTTCTAAAGTGATGTGAGGTCCAGAATCTGCCCATCACACCAGGCTGGAGCGGACCCAGAGGAGGGCAGAGCTCAGTACACCATAAAGGAACAGGGTCAGATCCCTGATCAAACAGGACATGAAGTCCATCCAACCTCCAGACTTCTTCAGCTACAGGAGCCAATAAATCCTTTGTATTGTTTAAACCAACTTGAGTTGGATTTTCTGTTATTTGCATTTTATTGAGCATACTAGAGCAAGACAAACTTCCTTACTGATTCCAAGGCAAATACTGAGCATTTGGAATCAACTTTGCATGCCTGCTGAGGTCAAGGCTAAGAACTGAATCCGTGCACTACACATGTAAGGAGGCAGCTATTGATAACTGCAGCAGAGACCTCGAGGAATTAGAGAGGATGGTTCAGAAAGGGAATGAG
>NW_012148285.1:9029186-9031479 GCF_000956105.1 Propithecus coquereli | reverse complement strand
GGGCAACACAGTGAGACTCTGTCTCAAAAAAAAAAAAAATCTGCCCCAAAGGTAACCCAGAGGACAATCCTGGGTTTTGTGTGAGTGTTTGTGTTTTATATTATTTTTAACTGACAAATAATTGTATATGTTTATGTGGCACAATGTTATATTTGGATATATGTATACATTGTGGAATGATTAAATCAAGTCAATTAACATACCCATCACCTCATATACTTGTTTTTTTATAGTGTGTTTAGGTTTTTTTGTTTTTTGTTTTTGTTTTTGTTTTTTGAGATAAGGTCTCACTCTGTCGCCCAGCCAGAATGCAGTGGTGTCATCATAGCTCACTGCAACCTCAAACTCCCGGGCTCAAGCGATCCTCCTGCCTCAGCCTCCTGAGTAGCTGGGACCACAGGTGTGTGCCACCACACCCATTTTTTTTGTAGAGACAGGGTCTTGCTCTTGCTCAGGCTGGTCTCAAACTCCTGACCTCAAGCAATCCATGTCCTCCCAAGGTGCTAGGATTACAGGCATAAGCCACTGTGCCCAGCTAGTTTTTTTTTTAATTGTGGTAAAATATACATAACATATAATTTACCCTTAGTGACATTTAACACATTCACCATCATCATGATCTAATTTCAGAATATTTTCATCACTCCCAACAGTCTGTCTTTCATGGCCCTGAGTTTCACAAAAAAAGAGGCTCCTATCTGATCCAGAAATATGTTGCCTTTAGAAAGGTGGGCTGCAGATGAAAATAAAAAAGGAAGGAAAAAAGGAAGGAGAAAGAAGCACGTGGTTGCATATCGCATGTTAGCGCCTGGGGTCCAGGGCATGCCTGCACCGCCAACAGCAAGGCTGGCTTGTCTGTCCTGTGACCTCAAAAAGCCCTTTGCTATCAGCTCAGTGCAAACAGAAAGCCCCTGCTGCCTGGGGCCCCACTGTCATTTCCCACTCGGGTAAAAAGCATTTCATCCTAATATCCCACACTGAGAGCTTGCAGCAGGAAAACCCTCCTGAGTTTGCAGCTCCCCTCCCCTGACCCCCCAACACAGCTAGGATGCGGTAGAAGAGGCTTCGGAAAGGAAGTGCATCCCTGAGCCCCCAGGACTCCATTGGGGGGGGCCCTCTCCTGCACTCCTTGAGCAGCTTATGGCTTTAAAGACTCACACATAATCACGGCAGCGTCCACGCCTGGCCTGTCTCTTATTAGCAAGAAGGGAAGTGAGAACCGCCAGTGTTCAAAGCCTTCCTTCCTGTCCCCAGGGTGTTGGCGTAGCCAGGTTGAGGGTAAACTGAGAAAACAGAGACACTGCAGCAAGTTTGTCCATAAGATAATTGTGCCCGGGTGAAAGTCCGGCCTTTTTCTGAAATGACATTGTTAGGATTTATATGCTCTTTCTTTTATGAAAGGACGTTGAAAGTAGATGGGAGGTTTTATTTTGTTTTATTTTGGCAAAATGAAAAGTTGACTTTGTCCTAACCTTTTGGAAAATTTGCTGATCTGTGAAATTCTTGTGACTAAGAGCGGCGATGAGGAGCTGTTCGTGGTGCTCCACTAGAGCATTGGACTTCTGCTCATTGTTTCAATGACGGGACATGTCAGTGTGTCACAAAGTAAACAGCAGCATCATAAACCCTCATCTACCATCGCTGGGCAGCAAACATTATCAATAAAGGGCCAAGCTTGCTTTACCTTTACCCTTGCCTACTTCCTCCTGGATTATTTCAAAGCAAAACCCAGATATCCTATCATTTCAACTGTAAATATTTCAGTGTATATCTCTAAACGATAAGGACTCTTTTTGAGAAAACATAACTGTAATATGATAGTCCAGTAATTTCTTAGCATCATTAAATATCCTGTTAGGGTTCAAATTTCTCTCTCTCTTTTAATTTGTTCAAATCAGAATCTAAATGAGGTCCCTACGTTGCAATTAGTTGATAAGTCTCTCTTAATATATAGGTTCTTTCTCCATCTTTGTTTTTGCCTCCTTCCAATTTATTTGTTGAAGAAGTAGATCATTTGTCCTAAAGAGTTTCCACAGTGGAGTCATTTCAAACACCTTAAAGTCTTTTGTAATTCCTATGAATTGGTAGTTGGAGCTACAGGCTCGTTTGTATTTAGGTTCAATTTTTTCAAATTTGTTTTTCTTTTTTTTTAAATAAAATGTATTTTCTTAAAAAATAGTAGAGGGCCAGGCATGGTGGCTCATGCCTATAATCCTAGCACTCTGAGAGGCCGAGGCGGGAGGATCGCTCAAGGTCAGGAGTTCGAGACCAGCCTGAGCAAGAGTGAGACCCC
>NW_012148285.1:9028271-9029136 GCF_000956105.1 Propithecus coquereli | reverse complement strand
GCCTCCCAGAGAGCTAGGATTACAGGCGTGAGCCACCGCGCCCAGCCTACGTCACAATTTTTAAATCTGGGACAGCAGAGTCTCACAGACCAGTGCTGTTCCCAGAGCTCTAAAACAGGCACCAGCTGGGGGCCGAGGACTTGTTCTCGGCATGTGTCAGGCCTGGAGTCAGTTACTCGAGGGCTGGGCGCCGGGCAGAGCCTATTTGGCCATGGTAGTAGTAGGAGGTCTCTCTTCTGGGCACCTCCATTAATTGCTGACAGCCTGTCTTTATTGCCGTTGGCAGCAGTATTTTACTATCATGATGAAAGATCTGCAAGGTTCATGGTTTCGCTGAACAATTCGACCAGTGCATGATGTAGTTGATTTCCTGCACCTGATTACAGTTACAAACAGTCCTGTCCTGTTCCTGATGCAATCTCTCCTTGGCTCTGGAAAGTTGGAGGAGGGGTCAGGCCTTTACCTTGTTTACCAGCAATTCACCTGCCTGCCCCTCAGCAGAGCTTAACACTAAGGACTTTCTCCCCAGAGGCCAGATGAAACTTACCAAAGCAGAAAGCAAAGGCCTCTGCCTGATCTAGTGGGAGAGTCAGTATCATTAGCTATCAGGGCAATGCAAACCTAAATCACAAAGAACTTTTCCCAAGCGTCCTCCTTCCTGTGTGAGGGGCAGGTAGGGATGCTGTTATCCTCCTCTAGGGGACAAATCCACATCGCAGATCCTGTGAATGCTGCTTCCAGGAGTGGGGCAGGGCCCAGCCTACCAGGATATAAGCTGTAACTCAAAAAATAGAAAATTAGCCAGGCATGGTGGCTCACACCTATAGCCCCAGCTACTGGGGAGGCTGAGGCAGGAGGATCACTT
>NW_012148285.1:9013026-9014496 GCF_000956105.1 Propithecus coquereli | reverse complement strand
GGCTGAGGCAGTAGGATCACTTGAGCCCAGGAGTTTGAGGTTGCTGTGAGCTAAGATGACGCCACGGCACTCTAGCCCAGGCGACAGAGCAAGATCCTGTCTCAAAAACTTATAAAAATAAAAATTTAGAATGTTAGGCTGGGCTTGGTGGCTCACACCTATAATTCCTGTGCTTTGGGAGGCTGAGGCAGGAGGATCACTTAAAGCCAAGAGTTTGGGGGTCTCGCTATGTTGCCCAGGCTAGTAGCAAACTTCTGGCCTCAAGTGATCCTGGGCAACATAGTAAGACCCCATCTGTACGAAAAATTAAAAAATTGGCCAGGTGTGTGGTTCATACGCGTAGTCTCAGCTATTCAGAAGGCTGAAGCAGGAGGATCTTTGTGCCCAGGAGTTTAAGGCTGCAGTGAACTGTGTTCATGTCACTGCACCCCAACCTGGGTGACAGAGCAAGATAACAACAACAACGAAAAGATTGTTATACCAATGAGCAATATAACAAAGTAGTCCCCCTTCTAGAATTATGTCATGGGGCATTTTTATTCCACAAACACTTATTGAGTGGTTACCATGTACTAAGCGCTGTGCTAAATGCTCTTCTTACCTGGCACCCTTTAATACCCTTTACAGCCTTATGCGATATGTTCCATTATGAACCCCACTTTATAGATGCACACCGTAAAGTATGCTTCCCCACTGTGAGCTACGTGGCCCTGAAGATCATATTCCCCTTTCTGAAAAACAAGAGCCTGACCTCTGCCATCAGCACAATGAGTTTTCTGCTCTATGTCAGAGGCCACTGGAGGGCACCATTCCTATTCAGTGAGCCGCGACACACGGGTCAGCAGAAACCAGGCAGGGAAGTTTGCAAAGAGGAAGATTGACAGGCCGTGGCTGTCATCATGTCCTCTTTCTCATGAGGATTCTGGTTCTAGGCGGAACCCCAACTTTCTTATTTATAGCTGTTGTCTCCCCAGCTGAAGGGGAGCTCTGTTTATGCATTCATGTGGCAGATGACTCACCCAGAGGCTAAAAAGCTGACTGATGAGCCCTGGTGAGCCCTCGGGAAGAACTAAAACTGGTGACGCCGACTGCTCTCAAAGCCAGCGAAGCCATTCACGCACAGTGGATGGATGCCCAGAAAACTCTGGGTCCCACTCTTAGAGATGCCTATTCCTGGGGCTTCTATTCTTTTCAGAGGACCTCTGCACAGCCTCCTCACCCTTGCTGCAAGACCACTGTTGCTTCCTGGCTTCCAGGCTACACCAGTCTACTGTGAAAACTTGGGTTCTAATCCCAGCTCTGCCGGTTACTAGTTGTGTGAACTCCAGGAAGGTATTGAGCCTCTTTCTAAGCTTTAGTTTACTCATCTGGTAAAATGGAATCAATAAAAGTAGGGAGCTACTACCTATGAGGGAGCTACTTTTTTTTTTTTTTTTTTTTGAGACAGAATCTCACTCTCTTGCCTGGGCT
>NW_012148285.1:9006814-9012777 GCF_000956105.1 Propithecus coquereli | reverse complement strand
TCCCACTTCAGCCTCCCAGAATGCTGGGATTACAGGCATGAGCCACCATGCCGGCCCTAGGCATTTTAATACATGTATATAATGCATAATAATCAAATCAGGGTGATTGGAGTAGCCATTGTTTCAAACATTTATCTTTTCTTTATGTTGGGAACATTCCAATTCTCATTTCGTTTTGAAGACTTCTCTATGGATCACAACAGGGAGAAAGGAAAAAAAATCTCAAGTCTGAGAAAGTGGTTTTATTACTCAAGGTTCTCCAGAGAAACAGAACCAATAGGATTCTTTGGGCGATTGATAGATTGCTTATATTTTATTGTAAAGAAGTGGCTCACGTGATTATGAAGGCTAAAAAGTCCCAAGATCTGCAGTCGGAAAGTGGGAGACCCAGGAGAGCTGATGGTGTAAGTTACAGCCCAAGTCCAAGTCTGGAGGCAGGAGACCAATGTCCCAGCTCGAACACAAGTAGGGAGAGCAAATTCTCCCTTAGCCTTTCTGTTCATCTGGCCTCCAGTGGATTAGATGAGGCCCACCCACATTGGGGAGGGCCATCTGCTTTCCTGAGCCCACCGATTCAAGTTTAATCTCATCCAGAAACACCCTTCATAGACACACCCAGAATAATGTTTAATCAAACATTTAGGCACCCTATACACCACGAAGTTGACACATAAAATTAGCCACCACAGAGATAAAGCTTTCGAAGGCCAAGAGTACTTGGAAAGCATTCAGCCCAGCTTCTACTTATTTCTGTGGGTGGCCTCTCCACTCCTGCTCCTGCTCCTACACCCAGAGCCCCACCCAGCAACAGAAAATGCACGCCCGCGCGCACGCGCATACACACACACACACACACACACACACACACACACACACACAGCTGTGGTCACAGCCAAGGAGTCACCCAGCCAGAACAATAGGAGTAAGTGGGACTCCCTTCGGCAATCCCACCCTCCTCCCCACCCAGGATCTATAGGTTACTCACCCTCAGCCCATAGGGCAAAGCCTGCCAGGACCACTGCCAATTCTCTAGGAAAACAAGAGAAGCATCTGGAAGTGGCTGAGAAATCCCGAGGGCCTGCCACCAGACACTGTTGGGAGGTGTCTAGTCACCATGGCTGAACCTAAATACCTCTTGGGGGTAGATCTGGGGGACAGCTGCCAGACAGCTGCCAGCTGTGTGTGTGTGCGTGTGTGCCCATTCAGGATCAGCTCAGGACTGGCACCTTCCGTCCTCAATCTCTGTCAATTGTCATCCCACAGACCACCCAACTCAAAACAGCAGCACACACATCACCACCCCCTGTTACAGGTTGGTTTGCGGTCCCCTAACAAAGATATGTTAAAGCCCTAACCCTAAGTACCTGTGAATATGACCTTATTTGGAAATAGAGTCTTTGCAGATGTGATGAGGTTAACATGAGGTCATTAGGGTGGGCCCTGATCCAATAACTGGTGACCTTACAAGAAGAGGAAAATTTGGACACACACAAACACAAGAGAGAAGGTCATTTGAGGATGAAATCAGAGATCAGAACAATGCTTCTGCAAGCCCAGAATGCCAAGAGTTGGCTGCCATCACCAGAAGCTAGCAGAGGCAAGGAAGGATTCTTCCCTCTAAGAATGGCTCCAGGGACCCATTGTTGACACTTTCTGAGCCAGAAGCCCACCTGAGTCCCATCATCCATGGAAAGGATGCGGAATAAACCAGTACAAACATGACCTACAGGACTACCACTTCAGAAAACACAATAGGGGTGCTTTCAAAGAAAAGGGAAGTCACTCAAAACAGAGAGGAAGAGGCAAAATGCGAATAGTATGCCCCAAACCACTAATGGCCAAATCCCTGGACAATATCAACAGGTATGTTTAGAGCACCTGCTCTGTGAATGCATCAGAGTGCAAATTCAGTGCCAGCTGTTGAGCTGATCTTCTGCTTGTTCCACATAAAGGCCCTTACTGATTGTGCTCAAAACAAGTTCAGTTGTCCCTGGCCTAGAGAAGCTGGAACCCAGAACAAAATTAACAGAACTGAAACAAGTTTTCTCCGCATATAGTTTTTGGGATAGCTCTGCCATCTCGAATGTTCTACTGCAAATGTCCACAGGAAGATCCTAAATGTGCTGACCACAATGATGACAGTGGCAACAAGAATAATAGGTAATATTTACTGAAGGACTCGTCTTATATGCTAGGTGCATGCTAAGCATTTTTACATTCATTTTCTCATTTAATCCTCACAAAAAACCCTGAAAGGAAGCTATTATTAATATTATGTTTCTTTATAGACAAGAATCTGATAGACAGAAATTCGATGACTCACCCAAGGTCATAAAGCTGGTATGTGATAGAGCCAAGTTTATCGAGTCTAGGGCTTTAGACCACTGTTTTCTGCTGTCTTCCCAGAACCGGTCCATCCACCTGTGACAGGTGAAGCAAAAGAAATGTCATGTAGACATAAGAAGAGCATGAACCAGTGCACTGTGACCAAGCCATTTTCATTTAAATGTCATTGCCAAGATCTAGACAAGTCTTTTGTGTTGCCACTACCTCTAACAGCTCAAGGCTGAAAGACCACAGGCAAGTGGAGACAAAACCGAAATGTATCTTTAGAAACAACATTAAATAACAACGGTGCAAATATTCATCTAGGAAGTATCAGAAACTACGAGGCAAATTATCATTGTCCAAATTTATGTTTCATTAGAAATTGAATTACGGAGACACTAAGCGTATTGTACACAAACAAAACTTTCAAATGAATATATTTGTCTGGTTTGCTAATTGGAAATCAGCCAGTCTTTCTGCCAGGCAATTAGCAACAGACTCTAATTGCCTGGCTGGAAATAAAGGGCCATCCTGCCCTCAGTCTGATGTTGCTGCTGTTATTGGCTTAGAGACATGAGCAGTATTTAGGAACAGCCAGGAGGATTAGCACCCACCAGCCAGGCTAATCTGACAAAGGCAATTTAAACCCCAAAGAAACAAGATACAATTATAATTTATAGGGGTAAAGGCATAAAATGTGTTTCTGAGCACGACACCAATACTAGCCCTCGCTGCCTTAGCAGTATAAGCAGTATTCCTGCTCCAGGGGGCATCTGGCAACGTGAATTGAAAGTCTCTGAAAAATAGATATTCTTTGGTCCAGAAGTTCACATCCAGAAATTTATTTTACAGAATTAAGGAAGTGTTCAAAGATTTGGTTACAAGAATGTTTGTCATCATGTTGTTTAAACATAGTATAAAATGTCTTGGGTTGGAATTTCAGCTCTGCTACATGGTAGCTTTGGGTATTTCACTACTTTGAGCCTGGTCACCTCCCCAGGGGATAATCCCAAACCCACAGAGTACCTGCGTGCATTAAAAGAGACGTGTAAGCAAAACGCGGAGCACAGCATCTGTCTCATAAAAGCAGCCCGCTGAATGGGCGCTATTCGCTATTTGTGTGACTATTGTTCCACCTACCCAGGGACTGAATTCTGAGTGTCTTGGTAAACACCCGGAGTCAGTTGTTGATCACGCCCAGTGTAGGTAAGCAGGACAGAAGAGCAAGGCTATTTCCGGGTTAGTCCCACACTGGCGGCCCCCAAGCATCCTCCCTTCATGGCTTCCTCAGGGTCCGCTCACACTGTCCAGTGTGGTCATCCGGCCGACGGGCTGTTCCAGTGCTTCCTCCTCCCTCCCGAGAACCCACAGATGGATCTTTCATTCATTTCGCTCAATACTCACTACGTACGTTCATTTCCTAGGGCTGCCTAACAAATTACCACCAACCGGGTGGCTGAAGACAACAGAAATTTATTCTCTCACAGTTCTGGAGGCCGCCACGCTCCCTCCGACCAGACAGGTGGCTGGAGCCAGGCGCCAGGGCCTTACTGGCCACAATGAAGATGTTGACCTTTATCCTGTGAGATGGGAGATCATCTCCTACAGCATTTTCAGCAGAGGAATGACCAAAAATGACTGCATTACTGTGCAGAGAGCAGGTGACAGGCTCCAAAGCAGAGGCGGGGAGCTTAGCCAGGCCACCACATTGAGGTGCTGCAGGATTTGACTTTCCAGCTTTACTGCATTTTATTCCACAACCCTCCCTTCTCCCGGCCCCACTCCCTTCTTGACATTCTTTCTGTTCCTGGAATGAGCTTAAACCAGTGTCTTTGCAGGATGTGAGCCTGTATTTCTAACAAGCCTGCCAGTAAATCTGGTAGTATTAAAACCCGAGAACCACTGCCCTCCGGTCTGTTGAGAACAAAGTCTCCCAGCATCAGAGAGGGCAGGCTCTGTTCCTGGAGTGACTCCACATAGAAGAGGATTAACGGTGTTACATAATTCACAGGGCTCATCTCTCATTGTCTTCCAACCTTCACTCACCATCACCATCCTAGACCCTGTGCTGGGTCCCAGTTGGCTGCTGCCGGATAATTAAGTTGTTTTAAATAAATAAAATCTTATTCTGCTCCAAGAATGATGGCCATTTCACTTCCCCAAAGTCTAGTAAGTGAATTATGCATAGTTCAATTACACAGGCTTCAAATTGACCATCCCTCCGTCTGCTGGGATGTTCCTCTGTGTTCCTTGGTTTATTTTTAATCCATCTGATCAGAGAAAAGCTTAATCATTAAAGTAAAACTTTGGAAGACATTCTTTACAAGGGCTGGCTTGTACAGTTTCTGCTTGAGTCCCTGTGCCAGAACCCCCCCATCCCACCCCCCGATGTTACGTTATGCGTAAGCAAGGGTGGGGAGAGAGAGCTTTGCAGCCTGACACACCTGAGTTCAAGTCACCCGACCTCTCTGAACCGTTCTGTTTACTCCTTTTTTTTTTTTTTTTGAGACAGAGTCTCACTGTGTTGCTCCGGCTAGAGTGCCGTGGCGTCATCCTAGCTCACAGCAACCTGAAACTCCTGGGCTCAAGCAATCCTTCTGCCTCAGCCTCCTGAGTAGCTGGGACTACAGGCATGCGCCACCATGCCCGGCTAATTTTTTTTTCTATATATTTTTAGTTGTCCGATTAATTTCTTTCTATTTTTAGTAGAGACGGATCTCGCTCTTGCTCAGGCTGGTTTCGAACTCCTGAGCTCAAACAATCCATCCACCTCGGCCTCCCAGAGAGCTAGGATTACAGGCGTGAGCCACCACACCGGCCTATTTACTCCTTTTGACAGTGGAGAGAACACATGCAGACCTTCAGGGCTCTTGTGATGTTAAAGATAAATACATTTTAAAGTAACATTAAAGGTAATAACCATAAGATCTGGCAATTTCACTTCTAAATGTATACCCAGAAGAACTGAAAGCACAGATTCAGATAGGTGCTTACACAGTCATCATAGCGGCATCGTTAACAACAGCCAAAAGGTGGGAATAACCCAAGTGTCCCTCAACAGACGAAGGGATAAACGATGCAAGGTATTGTGAACTAAAATAAAATCTTAAGGCTCACCCCCCCACCAGCTGACTGAATGGACACCCTCTTGGTCAAAGGAATATCCTAAAACTAAACTTCCTGCCATGAGGAAGGAGTTCAGACATGCCTCATCATGCCCCCTCCCTTCTTGGGAACATCCTTTGTAACCCATTGACAGGCCTAAGCGTGTGCAAGACAAACCGGCAGGTCCTCAGTTTACACAACAAATACATGTCTGTGGCTTATCTCTGATAAACAGCTCAGCTCCTTATGTTAAAACATTCTAAGCCTTTAGACAAAGCTTCATGTCTTAAACCAATTAGAAGTCAAAGAATCTTTAAACCCACCTGTAACCTGTAAGCCCCACCATCCCCTTGCTCAAGACTTCTTGGGTGTGGCTTCAGGTCAGGATCCTCAAATTTGGCTCAAAATAAATCTCTTTAAAATTATTTTGCAGGCCGGGCGCGGTGGCTCACGCCTGTAATCCTAGCACTCTGGGAGGCTGAGGCGGGCGGATTGTTTGAGCTCAGGAGTTCGAAACCAGCCTAAGCAAG
>NW_012148285.1:8991175-9006259 GCF_000956105.1 Propithecus coquereli | reverse complement strand
ATTTAAAAAAAAAAAAGGAAAAAAATTATTTTACAGAGTTTGTTTTTTTTTCCGTTGACAGTATATATACATACAATGGAATATAATTGAGCCTTACAAAGGAACGAGATTCTGACACGTGCTACAACGTGGATGAACCATGGGTAATTTATGCTAAGTGAAATAAGCTGGTCAGAAAAGGACAACTATTGTATGATTCCACTTACGTGAGTTAGCTAGAATAGGTAAATTAATAGACACAGGAAGTAAAATAAAGATACCTAGGGGCTGGAGGAGGGGGAAATGGGGAGTTAATGTTTAGTGGGTGCACAGTTTCTTTTAGGGAAGATGAAAAAGTTCTGGCGATGGATGGTGGCAGTGGTTGCAGAACAACGTGAATGTTCTTAATGCCACCCAACTGTTGACTTAAAAGTGGTAAATTTTGTTGGGTATATTTTAACACAATTTTTTAAAAGTAAAAAAAATTAAAGATAATAATAAAGATGGTAGTTCGTTAATAAATTATAGTTGCTATTATTACATATTTGGGTAATATATACATTATTTAACAGGCTAGCTATGCAGCTTAAAACCACTGACCCTAGTTGGGGCTTCCTCTGGGCACCTATAATGCACCTTCTCCAACAGGGGGTCTGTAAAAATGTGCAGGGACCTGGAACGAAAGGTGTCAAACAACAAGCAATATGTGAATACCTCAGGAATAATGAGCCCTGATTTCTGCAGAATCAATCAACTTTTCATGTGAGTCAAATGATTATTATCAGGCTTTCTGTGTGCTCCGTAGTTACGGGTCTTTTACATGCACAAAGCGGATATAATGAGACAAGCATTAGCAATGAGACAGCTATTTCCAACGGAAATCAATAAGCCAGTTCAACCTGGGACTGCTGCTATTTAGACACCTTTTAAGGGCTGAGCGCTGCTAATACAGGAGGCAGATCCGAGCCACTTGGTCTAAGAAATTGGCAGTTCTTAGAGTGGTCTTGGCAGCTTCATTCTACTTCCGGTGGCAAACCCATTCACGGGGAAACCCAAAGGCTGACTGATTGTTGACTCCTCCTGGATTTTAGCCACAGAAGGCACCATGCTTTTATTGGCTAAGATCCCTTCCTCCGGATGGATGGACTTGGAAAATGAGGCAAAGCAAAGTGATACAAAAAGACTGACTCACGGAAGCGTCTCTGATTCCTGGGGAAACCAGAACAACTGGTTTTCGCAGCAGTTCATTGAAAAGGGGTTAACCCACAGGAGCTGGCAAGGAAGCCTACTGCGGCACACGAACTGCTTGACTCACTCTCCTTAAGACAGGGCTCTCCTTGGGCTCAGTGTCATTTTGATCGTGTTGTCATTACCAAGTTTTAACGGTATCATCATCATCTGCTATCAATTCGGTCTTTCCTTACCTTTTTTGAAATCTTGCATCAGCTCTCATGTTCAAACCCTGCATTCTCCACCATCGAGTAACATTCATACGGAACCAAATTCAGGCCCTAACTATTTCCCTCCAGCGAAGTCCCCATGCTGCCTCTGATCTAGCTGTCAAGACCACCCACTTTCAACCCCCTGCCTTTTAATAATTCAAATGAACTCCATAAGAAGATCTCTGCGCCCCTTCTCAACTGGAAGTAGCTACAGAAGAAGGACCTCCACCCATTTTCCCTGTTTCTGAGTTCAGTTTACATTTTATTTTTATTTTTTGTTTAGAGATGGGGTCTTGCTCTTGCTCATGCTGGTCTCAACTCCTCACCTCAAGCGATCCTCCCTCCTCCGCCTCCCAGAGTGCTAGGATTACAGGCGTGAGCCACCGCACCGGCCCTGAGTTCAGTTTAAATACAGATTTAATTTTAACAACAGAAGGGAGAGAATGTAAGGACGGCCTTGTTGACATAACAGGAAAATATTTAATCCTGTAATTTTCTAATAACAGCTAAAAATCAGTCTTGAGCTCTACCTAAGCTTTGCAGTTTCTCTCCCAAACTAGCAGGCACCCTCCTGGGACTCTGCTTTTCACAATCATCTGAAAAGAGCAGAAAGAAAGGAAATGTAAATCTTTCTCTTTACATTCACCTGCTCACAGCTTTTAGAATTTGTTTCTACAGCCTAAAGGTAGTCCCAAGGGGCTCCGGATGAGACAGGAGAGGGGCAGACTCCAGGTCTTAGTTTCCCCGCCCAAAACCATATCTCAGGGACAAAATCCCATCCCCTGCATAAGCCTGACCACATCTCGGAGATAATGAAGTCTCCAGGAATGGAAGAAACTAGAAAGAATGACAACTTGACGTCTTGCTACTGCCTGCTAATTACTCCACAACAATTACTATTTTCCTCTTTGTCCCCATAAAAGCAGTAAGCCACTTGGTCTTGCTGCTGACGTCTGCCTTCCCTTTCTTCGGGATGCCACGTTGTCACCCTGCTTTCTCCCCCCGCAACCCCCGCAAAGGATAAAATTTTTAACTTACATATATCTTAATTTCTGTGTGAGAAATCTTTCTCCACCCTCACTGTGAGCACCTACTAGGCTTTTCCACCCTAAGAAGCCAAATTTTAGTCAGGCTTCTGAATCTTTTGCTAGGCCCATCTGCGCACTTCCTTGTAAAATCCAGTTTTAGCAAAGAACCCTACTAAGTCAGTTTAACAAGAACGACCCCCCACTCGCATCCTGGATATCTGATCATCCTCCATATCTGATCAGGTTCCTCATCCTCCACCATCTCCCAGGTGATGTCACTCTGGCCTGTCTTCAGCAAGAATCCTACTAGGTGGGTGTAGCCAGAATCCCCTTCACCCTGATGTTTCCTCTTAGTAGTTTCCATTCGCTGGCCCCTCCCTGCTCCTTGCCTATAAATTCCCATGCTGTGTTTGGAGTTGAGCCCACTCTCTCCTCACCACAAGTCTTGCTGTAGTGGTCCCTGTACCCATTGCAATGGTCCTGAAAAAGTCTTCCTTACTGTGTGTTAATTTGAGTCATTTTTAGAGACCTATTTAGGCACCTTTTTTTTTCTTGAGAGAGAGAGAGAGAGTCTTGCTGGGTTGCCCTGGGTAGAGTGCAGTGGCGTCATCACAGCTCACTGCAACCTCAAACTCCTGGCCTCAAGCAATCTTCCTGCCTCAGCCTCCCAAGTAGCTGGGACTACAGGCACACCACCATGCACAGCTAATTTTTCTATTTTTTTGTAGAGACCAGATCTCCCTCTTACTGAGGCTGGTCTCCAACTCCTGGCCTCAAGCAATTCTCCCATCTCAGCCTCCCAAAGTGCTAAGATTATAGACGTGAGTCACTGCGCCGAACCTATTTATGTATTTTGTGACTTATCGAGGCCCCTCCGTTTCTGCCTGCTTTTGGGTCATTTCATTCCAAACTGCATCTCCATTGATCTAGACTTAAAACAAATAAACGTGATGAAATTTGGTAATGGTTGCAGAGCTGTGAAGATATTCACGATCATTGAATTATACACCTAAAATGGGTCAATCAGATGGCATGTGAATTATAAGCCCATATATCTCCATGAAACTGTTAGAAACAAACAAACCACATGAAACAAAGTCAAGGCAAAGTCTAGGCTCAGTCTACTGACCACAGTATTTGTTGCCGATTCTGACAAAACGTTTGCTGGGTTAGGAAATTACGCAACAAACATAGTATTGTTTTCCTTTCTCTTCTCCCAAACATAGAATCCTCTGTCCATTTCGGTTATCTGCATGGACTCTAGTTCCAAATTTCTGTGAATAATTAAAAGTTGGCCATATACAGCAAGAACAAAAACCCAAGTGAGGACTCAGTAGTCTCACTTCTGAGTACTATTGAACACTGGAATTGATTTTCCAGCATCCATTGTTGACTTTGGATAGATAATTTGTCTCTAGGCCAATGGTTCTTTTTTTTTTTTTTTTTTTTGAGACAGAGTCTCACTCTTTTGCCCAGGCTAGAGTGAGTGCCGTGGCGTTAGCCTAGCTCACAGCAACCTCAAACTCCTGGGCTCAAGCGATCCTCTGCCTCAGCCTCCCGGTAGCTGCGACTACAGGCATGCGCCACCATGCCTGGCTAATTTTTTCTATATATTTTTAGCTGTCCAATTAATTTCTTTCTAATTTTAGTAGAGACGGGGTCTCGCTCTTGCTCAGGCTGGTCTCGAACTCCTGAGCTCAAACAATCCACCCGCCTCGGCCTCCCAGAGAGCTAGGATTACAGGCGTGAGCCACCACGTCCGGCCTAGGCCAATGGTTCTTGAATTTGGCCTCATATAGTGTTATTTAAATGTGTTTCAAATATGCCAATATATCAATGCCCAGGTCCCATCCAAGACCAATTAAAACATAATCTCTTAGGATTGGTTGTATTTAAAGTTCCCCCAGGTGATTTTAATGTGCAGCCAACAGTGCAAACCATTGGTTTAAGAGAGCTGTTTCCATACTAATTAGGCTCGCTATTATAAAAAACAAAAGACAAAAAACCGAAAGCATCAAATAACAAGTACTGGTAAGGATGTGGAGAAATTGGAACCCTTGTGCATTTCTAGTGGGAGCGTAAAATGGTACCACCACTGTGGAAAACAGTAAAGTGGCTCCTAAAGAAAATTAAACATAGAATTACCATATGGTCCAGCAATTCCACTTCTACATACACACTTAAAGAACTGCAAGCAGGGACTCGAATAGACATTGGTACATTTAGGTTCACAGCAGCATTACTCACAATAGCCGAAAGGTAGAAGCAACCCAAGTGTCCATCGATAGACGACCAGATAAACAACGTGTAATATATACAGACAACGGGATATTTTCCAGCCTTAGAAAGGAAGGAAACTCTGACACATGCTACAGTATATCCATAACCTTGAGGACATTATGCTCAGTGAAATAAGTCAGTGACAAAAGGAAAAATACTGTATGATCCTGCTTATACGAGATTCCTAGAGTAGTTAAATTCATAGAGACAGAAAGTAGAGCGGTGGTTGCCAGGAGGATCAGGGGAGGGGAGAATGAGTTACTGTTTAATGGGGACAGAGTTTCAGTCGGGGAAGACGGAAAAGTTCTGGAGATGGATGGTGGTGATGGTTGCAGAACAATGTGGATGGACTTAATGCCACTATATCTGCAGTTAAAAATGGTTAATCGCAAATTTTATGTTATGTATATTTTATCATAATAAAAGAAAGAGAGAGATTCCCTTTCCAAGAATGGGTATGTGACCCAATTCAGTCCAGTGACAGAAGAAGAGAAACCTTTGGAGGGCTTCTGAAAAAAATTTCCTCCTTCCTAGAAGAGAATTGCAGAATGAGATGCTTTCTATTATTTCTCTGGTCTTGGTACTTGACATCTGGAACTCTGCAGCCATCTTGAGACCAGCCTGAGGATGAAGCCAATACCCAGGACAGAGACAGAAAGACGTAAGTCCTCGATAATGTCATTAAGCTAGTGAACCAATGGACTATGGAATCAGTCCTATCCTGGGATTTATAGTGATATAAGACCTCCCTCCCTCCCTTCCTTCCTTTTCACTGGAGACAGGGTCTCACTATGTTGCTCAGGCTGGAGTGCAGTGGCTATTCACAGGTGTGATCATCGCACACTACAGCCTGGAACTCCTGGGCTCAAGCAATCCTCCGGCCTCTGGCTGACGAGTAGCTGAGACTACAGATGCATGCGCCTGATTGAAGATAGTACAATTCCTATGGTTGGATCCAGTTTGAATTGAAATTTCTTTAACTTGCTTCAGAAAGGATCCTGACACTTTTATAAGTGCGGATGGTATAACAAGAATTTGGAAATAACCTAAAAGTTTATTATAGGGAATTGGGTAATTTTTAAAAGAAGAATAAACATAGATTAACTCTATAGCAGTTAAAAGATACAACACTTGAAGCGAAAAGCATTTTATATATTATGTGTAAATTTGAAAACAATACAGTATATCTTTGATTTGTATGTCATAGATGTAAATGTGTTTTAAAATAGATTAGATGGATCGCATTAAATATATGATAGTGTTTGCCTATTTTGAAGGGGTAGAATGGGAATGGATTCGGGATCAAAGGGATGACACATATTGAAATTGTTTTATTTCTGATTTAAATCGCTTTTAATTGTTTTATTTCTTATTTCACCTGATGAACAAGGTGTAGTGGTGTTAACAATTGGCTATCTTGGGATCCTAGGTAGGCATGTTGGCATTTGTGATTCTTTGTTTTGTTTTACATTTATAAAATTCTCAAAGTTAAAAAAATTCCCTGTTTCCCAATTCTACTCCTGCCTTATAGAAAGTTAATTAAGGAAGACAGAAAACCCCTTTCGGTAAAGACTCAGGAACCCAGGCCAAAGTCTGTATAATTTCACATGGACTCTAAGAGTTCAGAAAACATGACTTTTTGTTAGATGACAGTTTTTAATCTTTTAACTTTTTATTTTGAAATAATTATAGACCCACAAAAAGTTGCGAAAATAGTAGAGAGGTTCTATGCGCCCATCACCCAGCTTTCCCCCAGTGGTAACATCTACCATGACTATAGTACACTGTCAAAATTCAGGAAATTGACATTGAGACAATACAATTAACTGGGCTACACACCTTACCGAGATTTCACCTATTTCACCTTTCTTTTATTTTTGACTTTTTTTAAGTTATGAAAGCAACTTGCCTATCAACAGATAAATGGAGAAACAAGTTGTGGTATAATCCATGCAATGAAATATTATTAAGCCCTTAAAAAGGAATGAAGTACTGATACCTGCTACAACGTGGATGAACCTTGAAAACATTATGCTAAGTGAAAGAAGCCTGACATAAAAGGTCATTGTGATATTATGATACAATAAGAGATACCTATTTGGTTTCTGCCCTCAGTTTTTGGCACAGAGCTTCTAAAACCCTTATAATTTCCTGAGCAATAGGGGTGCTAGGTGCATCTTTTGTTCTAATATTTGGTCTTTGACCCCGGTTCCTGAAACAGAGCTCCTCCTAATTCCTTAGAATGCCCCAGGTGACAGCTGTTGCTCCTAGAGGGGGGGCTGGTCACAAGAAAGACAAGCCAGGATTAGAAGCTTGGAACTTTCAGACCCACTCCCCAGCCTCTGGGGAGGGAAGGGCTGAAGGTTGAATCAATCAGCAACAGCCAATGATTTGATCAATCATGACTAAATAGTGAAGCCTCCTACCTTGCCCTATGCATATCTTCCACCTGTCTGTTCATCTGTAGCCTTTGTAATGTCCTTTCTAATAAATGGGTAATTGTAAGTACAGTGTTTCCCTGAGTTCTGTGAGCCACTCCAGCAAATCCTTTGAATCTGAGGAAGAGGTCGTGGGGAACCCCCAATTTATAGCCAGTTGGTCAGAAGCACAGGTCACAATTGGGGACCTGCAATTGGCATCTGAAGTGGGGGCAGTCTTGTGGGACTGAGCCTTTAATAACCTGTGAGGTCTGCGCTAACTCTGGCTAGTGTTAGAACTGAGTTAAATTATAGGACATCCTCTTGATGTGTGCTGGAGAATTCGTTGTTGCTGAAGAGAAACCCCTACACATTTTGGTGACCAGATGTGAAGTACAGTTGATCCTTGAACCATGTGGGTCTGAACTATGTGGGTCCACTTATATATAGATTTTTTGTTTCAACCAAATGAGGAGTGAAAATACAGTATTCTTTGGATGCAGAAACCCAAGTATAAGGAGGGCTGACTTTTTGTATATGAGGTTCCACAGGGCAGACTGTGGGACTTGAGTATGCTTGGATTTCGGTATCTGAGGGGGTCCTGGAATCAGTCCCCCAATATACTGAGGGACAACTGTATTCTGTTGAGTGGTGACTGGTGTGTGAGCGCAGGAAAAACACTTTGGTTTTTCCTAAGTTGTTCTAAGTTACTAGTCCTGTGTCTCAACAGCCATAAGTAAATATATGAGGGCAGTACCATCCCATTTAACATTTATTAAGCATCTTTTATATGCCAGGCATTATACTAGGGCAGTGGGAATACAAAGAAGATTTTTAAAAGACCCTGCCTGGAGTTGCTCAGTCTTAGCACAACGCTAATTAACAAGAAAGATTTTTTACTTTTCTGCTGGAGCTGTGCCTGGCAGGTCAAAGCTTTTGAAAACCAACAGAGTGGATTTTTTCCTTAATATCCATAATTATCCTATTCTGAGACAAGGAAGTTAATGATATCAACTGCTTTTCTAAGCAGCAGTCTTACCAGTTTCTGCCTCTGTCCCTAGAAAAAGCACCAGGCACAAAGAAACTCCACTAATTCAATTAGATGTGAAGAATTAACCTATCAAAGTGTGATCATCTGGTGTCCTAGGGGTGAAACAGAGAAGTGTGGCATCCAAAGACAAAATGGTTGGTGAAGGACCCTGTGGTTCACTATTTGAGTCAGCTGCTTGTGTTGACATTTTCTTAGAACTGGTTTGGGAGTACAGATCTTGAATGAGAAGGCATTTTATTTCAAATACATTGCATTTTCTTCTAATGAATATAGAGGAAAATGCTTATTTCATTCAATAGTAATGCAGCTCTCTCATATATGGCAGAAGTTTTTTGTTTTTTTTCTCCTTAGGCTGGTCAAGTGAAGCAGTGGGAGAGGAGAAGAAACAAAAGAATCTGTAACTGGTTGTGATCAATTAGTTGTAAACACCACTGCATTTGGACCAACGGGCAGAAGTTGTTAATAAGTAAATCTGGCGACAATCACTTAATATCAACTTTAAAATGGACGTTCTTTTCTTTCTTTTTAGAGACAGGGTCTCACTCTGCTGCCCAGGCTGGAGTGCAGTGACATGATGTTGGCTCACTGCAACCTCAAACTCCTGGGCTCAAGTGATCCTCTTGCCTCAGCTGCTCTAGTAGCTGGGACTACAGGCACGTGCCACCATGCCCAGATCATTTTAGAGATTGGGTCTTGATATGTTGACCAGGCTGGTCTCAAACCTCTGGCCTCCAGTGATCCTCCCACCTTGGCCTCCCAAAGCACTGGGATTACAGGCGTGAGTCACTGAACCCGACCAAATTGGACATTCTTAAGAAGGATTCAGTTGGGTCTTCTATATTAATAGGCTGTAACCGGAACTTTGTATTAAGCAGAGGCACACATCACCTAGTGTTAAAAAAGCAAATAAGCAAACAAAAACCAATTTCCCTAAGATTTCAGGGAGCCTGAACCACAGACTTGATGAGAAACTTAAAATCAGCCACATATTGTAATGGACATCTCTGGTTTCTTTACATTTACAGTGCTCATCTATCCAAATGTTATGTGTTTAAAAAAAAAGCATTCATAAAGCTTGCTAGTTTAATATTAAATATAAATTCAAAGCACTATAGTGTAGTACTTGTTTTAAAAGGTACCTGACAGCTTCATTTTTGACTTATCTCATTAGGCTGAGTTCCCTTTTATCTTTACAATACAGAAATTTAAAATTAAAATTCAGATCTAGGCTGGCGCGGTGGCTCAGGCCTGTAATCCTAGCACTCTTGGGAGGCCAAGGTGGGAGGATAGCTCGAGGTCAGGAGTTCAAGACCAGCCTGAGCAAGAGCGAGACCCCGTCTCTGCTAAAAAATAGAAAGAAATTAGCTGGACAACTAAAAATATATAGAAAAAATTAGCCGGGCATGGTGGCACATGCCTGTAGTACCAGCTACTCGGGAGGCTGAGGCAGGAGGATCGCTTGAGCCCAGGAGTTTGAGGTTGCTGTGAGCTAGGCTGACGCCACAGCACTCTAGCCCAGGCAGCAGAGCAAGACTCTGTTTCAAAAAAAAAAAATTCAGATCTAGATCTTGTTAGGGTTTTCTTTTCTTCCTTTTTAAAAAAAACAACCTAAAATTGTTTATAATAAACATCTATTCTCTGTGTGTCCACTCCCTTACTCTGTAATTTCTAGGCACGTTATTGCACCTTATCTAGACTCTTTCCCGAAAAATAATAACAATATATTTTTCTCTGTCTTGGGCTCCACATGGGTGTATTACAGAAAAATTTAACAGGTACTCAGAATTACATGTTTTACTACTTCATGCAGTTGGATAAACATGTGAACTTGAAGTATTTCTCTTTTGATTTTTTCTGTCCCCACGTTTACCTAACCACAACTTGTAAGTGTGAGATGAAGTCAATAAAGTGCTATGGGAATGCTTGAGCAAATCCGTTCAAAAGGAAACCACTTCACCTCATGGCGCACAAGAAAGGAAGCTGGATTCACCAAAATAACCTGTTCAGTACAGTGGATACATCATGGAATATGGCAATCCTCTGTGAAATTTAAAACCCCTTAGCAGAAAGGAGGAACGGATGCAAAAGTTTGGGCGAAGGCTTTAAATGACTAGTCAAACAAACAGTGAGTCACTGAAAGTTTCCAGTTAACAATCCCTTCTGCCTGGGCAGAGCTTGGGCCCCAGCGCTTTATAAGCTACATTGCAGTTTAAGTTGTAACATCAAACAGTTTTATTGTCTCTTCCACCAAATGATTACATAAAATGAAATCGGCTTTGAAATGTAGGACAAAATCTGGCTGAGGGTGGGGAGAAGGAAGGTGGAGAGAACAAGAACAAGGTAGGGAGATGAGGCAGAGAACTCAGAATGATGGTGAAAGGAGACGGAAGTAATTTTCAGGAGCTGAGTGTATTTTTTCCCACGTTATATATACTGTCCGTTCTCCCGCATCCTGTGCCTAACAGGCTGCAGTGGACCCCCGCTATCGGATAAAACCTTTACTCTCGGTGCTCGGCCAGCCCGGAGTCGCGCCAGGGCCTGCCCCTACCCCCACCCGGTGACAGATGGAGCCGCCGAGCGGCCACCAGACGTCCGCCTCCTCGCGCTGCCTGCTGGGAGCCGGAGCCGCTTCCGGTCGCAGCCAGTACCTGAACTCCGACTCCCGTCGGCCCCCGGGAAAACCGCAGCGGGGTCGCCCGGGCGCTGCCGGGACTCGTAGTTCCACCTTCTGCCGCGCTAAATAGCCGGAAACAGGGGTAGGCAGGGCGGAGAACTACCGTGGCGGAAGGTACGGGTAGCGGTGAAGGGTCAATCTGCGCTGGGCGTAGGGTTAGCGGTGAGGTAGTACGAAGTAGTTGGGTTGGGTGGGAGGAGATCCGCTCGCACACACGAGGAGGAGGGCTGAGCTGCCGTCGCCACCGTCCCCGTCGCGAGTGCGGAGTCGGGACTGTAGCTGTCGCCGCGGCGACGCCGGGGATCGTGTCGCTAGACCCCGGCCCTTCTGCCTCGCCGCCTTCGCCGGGTCAGCGCGGCCTGCTCCTCCCCGGTCGGTCGCCCCCACCTCCATTTCCCGCCCTCTCCTCACCACACACACGGCCCCCCCGATCATGGATCCGGGCAGTGGCGGCGGCGGTGGCGGCGGTGGCGGCGGCGGGAGCAGCAGCGGCAGCAGCAGCAGCGAGTCGGCGCCCGACTGCTGGGACCAGGCGGACATGGAAGCCCCCGGGCCGGGCCCGTGTGGTGGCGGCGGCGGCGGCCCCATGGCGGCGGCGGGGGCCGAGGCCCAGCGTGAGCACCTCAGTGCGGCCTTCAGCCGGCAACTCAACGTCAACGCCAAGCCTTTCGTGCCCAACGTCCACGCCGCCGAGTTCGTGCCGTCTTTCCTGCGGGGTCCGGCGCAGCCTCCGCCACCTCCCGCTGGCGCCGCCGCCGCCGCCAACAACCACGGAGCCGGCAGCGGCGCGGGAGGCCCTTCGGGTAAAGGGCCGGAAAGCGGGGCAATCCTGGGGATGCGGGAGGAAGCCGGGCCGGGAAGGCTGGAGCAGCCGGTCTCGGGGCTGGAGCCCACATGGGGGTGGGGGTGCGGCTCGAGGACGCGCGGCCGTGGGGCCCGGCCGGCACGTGGGGTGCTGACAGTAGCGGCAGGCGTCGGCCGGCCTGGGTGGGGCGGCCCGGAGCTCGGGAGCCGGCCTGCGTGGGGCGCCCGTGACGGCTGGCGGGGCAGGGAGGGGGCAGTGCATCGGAAGACCCCCTGGGCCCGAGTCCCGCCCCTCTCTTGCCCTGGGGGGGCTGCAGTTACCCCTGGAAGTGGGAACCGTATGGGACGGAGCGGGGGCTGCGGCAGGTCAGTGCCACGAGGCCCAGAAGGGAGGACAGATGGAGCCAGGAGTCAGTCGGCTGGGCGTCGAGAGGTCCGAGGAGGTGGGGAGGACAAATGCTTGAGTTTTCCATTCACTTTAGGCCCAGCCGAGAGAGCGTCGCTTGCTGCAATTTCTACTATTGAAACTGTAATTATGTTTTAAATATCTATGGCACGGAACCGTCCAGAAGGAATCCCAAGATGCATTGCAGTCTTGTGATCGGGCAGAAACTGTTGGCTATCAACACGAAGATCTTTTTTACCCTTAGAAAGTTCACAAAGTTAGGATTCTTCACTTAATGGGTGGTATGAAACTGTATTGTGTGTCTTTTTTAAGTGGGACTTAGACTTTCTTCATCAGTGACACGTTTAGAATTTTCATTGTTATAAAATCGTTGACCTTATTCCAAGTACTTGGTGTTCATGTGTCAGTAATCTAGTCTATTTCTTCAGACACTTGAGCATTTGTTATAACTTAATAGTTGTCACGTGCTTTTTTGACCGTAACTAAATCAGACTTTGTATGATTTCAAGTTAAGTTCCGCCTTTTAAAGTCTTCCTTTATTTAGGGGCTTAAGTGGTAGGTAGCAGGCTTTCAGGTGCTGATTTTGTAGCAATGTCCAATGAATGAGCTTTAAGTATTCTCATAATGGAGTTTTAGGGACTGTCAGCATTACCTTGAAGAAAAAAATGAAAAAGGAAGGAAAAGGCTGAATGTCCTTTCACTATTTAGCCAGGATATTGGTGGGCCAGATCACAGACTTCTCCAGCTCATTTTAAGTGAGAGCATATTGTTGATTTCTCTGTTTAAAGTTCTGTATTGTGGTATTTCTTAGATAAGTGGACATTGTAAAAGTGCTCTTGGAGTTTGATTTCTTCAGAAACTTGCCACAGTTTGCTCTCTGGAGGTAAAGGATAGAGTTTGGAGAAATACTTTTGTGACGTAGGAATGTGAACAGAGTTTGGATTTGGTGGTTTTATTGACTGTGGTATTTTACTTGTTTGCGTGATTGATGTTTTCCTTTTGAACAAAGAAGGAAGTTTAGCTTTTAATTCTTGACTTACATCAAGCCATTTTCACTGCCTCAAGTAGTTCGACTTACCAGCTCCTCAAACTGCCTGATTCCCTATAAATGGAATTTGCAAGACATTTTCTTTCTTACCCTCACTCCTTACTCTGGAGCCACCAGCACCACTCTGGCTAGACTCAGGATTCCATTTACAGCCTCTCTAGCTAGCCATCAGCCAGTCATCAAGGGACAACCATCCATAGAGCAGTGGTCTAAGATGGTCACTTTTGAGTGACTAGACATTACCGCTTACACAGAAGGTTTTTCTCTTCCTGGTATTTGCTAATTTGTAGTTTTACTTTTATTCCTTTTCTCTTTGACACTGCTAGAAGTTGGAAATAAAAAATTTGTAGGGAAGTTGTTGGTAAGAAAAGTCCCCATGTTACGGCAAACTTTTTTTTTCTTTAATCAGAAACCTATTTTGGTGTTCCTGACTTTACCAACTGCTTCTACCAAAATGCCAGTTAATGTTTAAAAAATTATCCTGTGTATAGTATCTACTTGGAAAAAAATGGATTTTCTAAATTGAGATCCAGAATTACGTAGCACTGTTGGATTGCATGTTCTACACCGTTCTGGTCCATAAAAAGTTATGATCAGAGAATGACACTTGGAAAAAGCAGGGGGGAAATTGGAAATAGCACCTTGCCTGAAACTTATAAAGGGGGAACCAAGAAGTTTTCAAGTTTTTTTGATAGTGAGGAAATGGATAATCATAGGGCTAGCATGTTTTCTTTTGTTGTTAAACCATAGCTGAGACTTGTGGTGGATGTTTTTAAACTAGATACCAGGAGAGCTGTTGAAGGAGCCTAGAGATCAGACTCCTAGAATAACTTTTAAAAATATGCCTGACTAGGATGAGTAGCTATCATTTCTCCTGAAAACAGGTTGGTTTGTCTGTTTTTTCTTTTCTTTTTTCTTTTTTAAATACCTACAGTGCTGCCTTGAGCAACCAGTAGAGGAAGATGGTTTTGCACAAAGTATCATTCACCTCCACTGCAAGGCTGCTGCTTATGTCTGTCTCCAGCCATCCCAAGTCAGAACTTGGGGTTCAGTGTTGACCTGGGATCTCTGAAAATTTAAGAACACGGGTTTCCCAAAAAAGGATTTAAGTAGAAACCCTTTAAGTGTAATTCATTTAAGTGCAATTCTCCATAGAGCTAAGTAAATTGGCCACGTGATTCTCATTAAAATACAGGGCCCAAAAGGAATGAAAATGTAGAAGAAAAAGCTTAATGTGTACTAGAACAAACATTTTCCCTGATAGAATGTACTTAAGTTCCAATTTGCACCTAGTTGTCTTTTTTTTCAGTTGAGACAGAGTCTCACTTTGTTGCCCAAGCTGGAGTGCAGTGGCTTAATTGTAGCAAACTGCAGCCTCAGACCCCTGGGCACAAGCTTTCCTTCTGCTTCAGCGTCACAAGTATCTAGGACTACAGGCTCATGCCACCACATCTGGCTAATTTTTTTTATTTTTTGCAGGGTCTTGCTATGTTGCCCAGGCTGGTCTCCAACTCCTTGCCTCAAGCAGTCATCCCGCCTAGGCTTCCCAAAGTGCTGGGATTACAGGAGTGAGCCACTGTGCTGGCCTAGTTATCTTTTTTATTGTTAGATGAGAAACAGGTTTAGCAATGTTAGGGTTACTTGGACTTCAGAACAGCCAGGGCTTCCTAAAGTAATGTGGTGGTGTTTGTACCATGCCACCCTCAATGCCACCCAGAACTGTGCCATGAAAAAATAAGTATGAAATAAAACCAGCAGTCCAAAGTACTTCTCAAAGGAGGAATTGTCCCTAAAACATAGCAAACTGTATTGTGAAACTTGAATTTTAAAGAGAAATGTTCTTTTTTAGTGTTTGGTTTTTGCTGAATGCCTTTTTGTGGGGGAAGGACTTTATTCTTTTTTTAATGATTGAGATATAATTTACGTAGTATAAAATTCACCCTTTTACAGTGTAC
>NW_012148285.1:8986262-8990325 GCF_000956105.1 Propithecus coquereli | reverse complement strand
TGTTTCATGGTTTTACATGTATGAATGGCTTGAGTGTGAGGATTTAAGGAACAAGTGAGGGCATCAGCCAGTGCTGTGCCATGCCAGGTGGAGCAGTTGTTTAAACTGTTAGACATTTTGACTGGGAATAAACCCTCTTTGGAGCAGGTTTTATTTTAGTACTGTTAGTACATAGCTTATGGCATGCTTTTATTCTTTATTTTTTACCTTTTCTGAAATTGTACTGCGTGAAAAGACAGCAATTGAAATTTATCAGGACAAGTTAGGGAAATATTATAGAGGACAAATTTTAAGCCTCGATTTGCTTGCTTTGGATTGCTGGGGAGGAAATGTCTTAAAGCGTTAAAATAGTATTATCTTTCTGGTTGAAGAGAAAGGAATGAAAAAAGATCTGATAACCTTTTGGGGTGAGTTAGCTGTATGGGAATGGAATTTTTTCCAGAGATGTGAATCTCTGGTTTTTCTCAGATATGTGTACTAGCAACCAATTAACAAAGCTTTGCCTGTCCACTGAATGCTGTGGTAGGCACTTGAAGTGACACCAAGATAAATAAATTGTGGTCCTCACGGAGTCTAGAAAGAGGTCATGTGTCCAGTTCACTCTAGTGGAAGAAACAATGTGTTAAGAGGGCCATAGGAAGGGTGTAGATGGCTTTCAAAGCTGAGAACAGGGATTCCTTATGTAAATAATTTCAATCTTGTCACCCTAATCATAAAACTAAAGATTTATCTATTATTAATATTTGCTAAGTGTTCTTCATGAATACTTTGTTTAAGATCTAATTCACATAGAAAATCCCCCCTCCTTGTGTTTCCCTATTTAGATTTCAGTTTGCCAAGACTTGGTTAAAGTAGAGCACAGGTTATCTTTTTACACTACTTATTGTCTCTTTCATGTCAAACAGTAGTGAGTGTAGTTACTATAATTCTGGCTAGTTTATCTATTGGGGCTTGTTAATTTAGAATTTTATCATTCTACCCTCAGTTCTTAAAAATCTTTGGGAAGCAAGAATTTGGCTCTTGATTGTTCTGCGGTCCTCAGACTCTGTTTTTAGCTGTCAATTGTTGATTCACATCAAAGCTTAACAGTTTTGTCCTTGTTTTCAATAGATTTTAACAAAGCATGGCTAGGCTATAGACATATTTGGTTTCTTCATTAATGGCTTTGTTCTAAGAAAACTTAATTGTGACAATACTCCAAGTTGAACCAGTTACCCATCATAATTCCACTTACGAGGAGAAAGAAACAATTACTAAGGATTTCCTCAGCATCTTTCATTAGCCTAAGAATGGTGACACTTAGTTCCAAACCACATTCCATTTGGTAATTGTATGTCACTTCACTTGAAAAAAACAAAAAGTCCATACCTTAGGATGTCATTGGATAATTTCTTGGCTGTTTCTATAGAACTCCAGTATATTACCATTACTACTAAGCCACCTATGTCTGTCTCCTTTGGGTGGTTGATAGTGACAGCAGAAAGATGTTTTTCTGTTATTTTTATACTTTACTGGGGCTACGTGAAATGGTTTTGGTTGATGTATTTCAAACATGCATCAAATTGTTTATCAAATAGGTGGGATACAGATCATAAGTAAGACTATCTTTTAGGGTTGTTTGAAAAATATAATGGAATTTTAGTTATTTTACATACAGAAAGTCTAATCAGGTTGATATGTGGCATTGCTTTAGTGACTGAATAAATAGGGTCTTAGAACAGAACCTTACAGCTGGAAATGACCCTCGCAGTAGGATGTCAAGCTCCTCGTTTTCAGATAAAGAAACTGAAGCCTTAGAGATGCTAAATAAATGCCTAAGGTCACGCTCAGAGTTAATGACACAGTTGAGTCTAGAATCTAAATTTGCCAACTGTTAGTTTAGTGCTCTTTCTGTCATACCATGCTGTTTAATAATGGGGTAAATAGGAATGCCTGGAGCTAATTTCTACAAACAGCATGGGTTTTCTGAGAGAGTGGCCCTGGCATCTGCCTTTCTAATGTTTCATTCTTAAAAGTTTTTGTAAGTATGTTGGGGCTTTAAAATGCTTGTAATACATTATTGAGAAATTACCACCAGTGCTTAATATACCCTTACCGTTAAGTCTTCACAATAGTCTCCTGAGGTTTAGGCACTGTTGACCCATTTTACAGATGAGAAAATTAAGGCCCAGAAAACCTAAATAACTTAGGTCATGTCCATGAGTAAAAGGAAGAGCGAGGATTAGCATTTATGCCACTCCAGCACTTACTGTAGTAGTAGTAGTGACTCTGCTAGACCTTTCTTTGTGATTTAAGTACTTTTTCAGAGACTGGGCCCATGAATTTGGACTATGGCACTGAATTTATATTCTGTCTCAGTAGTTGCAGAATGGCATTTATCATAAGTAGGCAATGCTCTAATTTAAAGTAATATTTTGACATTGCTTCTTTCTACATTTTTTTAGAGTGTTAGGTAATTAAAGGCAAAACCATCCACATTTTTATGTGTTCTGCAGACTTTTCTTTCAGATGTCTGCTTTTACTGTTTTCCAGTGTGGTCTGTAGGAGAAAAATACCTCAGTGTGCAATTTTGGTGACTGTGTGGTCACCTGAGTGAGTGGTAGAGAAGTTTTAGTTCCTTACTTAAGCTATACTTTTTTTTTTTTTTTTTTTGAGAAAGAGTCTCACTGTGTTGCCCAGGCTAGAGTGCCGTGGCGTCATCCTAGCTCACAGCAACCTCAAACTCCTGGGCTCAAGCAATCCTCCTGCCTCAGCCTCCCGAGTAGCTGGGACTACAAGCATGCGCCACCATGCCCAGCTAATTTTTTCTATATAGTTTTAGTTGTCCGATTAATTTCTTTGTATTTTTAGTAGAGACGGGGTCTCGCTCTTGCTCAGGCTGGTCTCGAACTCCTGAGCTCAAACAATCCGCCCGCCTCGGCCTCCCAGAGAGCTAGGATTACAGGCGTGAGCCACCGCGCCCAGCCTTAAGCTATACTTTAACATCTCTTGAATATAGTGTTTCTCTACCCCCACTTTAGAAAATTGGCACATTTAAGATTATTTTTACTCCATTGAACTCTATTGGAAATACAGCAAATACACAGAGGCTAGGGTTGGTGAGAAAAGTGAAGTGATAAGATTAGAAGGAACCAGTATGAAAATCAAAGAAAAATTGCTTAAGTAAATTCAGTAAAAACTGATTGCGTATTCTATATAGTACATTGTGCCAACTGTGGAGATTACAAGAGTAGAGAAGAAAGTCTCTATATTTCAGAAGTTCATCCACCCCACAGTTCATTCTGGAAGTCTATATATCTCCTAGGGAGCAAGAACTAAGACAGAGAGTACCTGTAATTGAAAGAGGTGTCGTATCCTGGGGGAGAGATCATTGCCTTTCAGGGTGCTGGGGCAGATGGGGAGGAGCTGGAACTGAGTCCAGGATGTAGCCATTAGCCAGATGTGGCTAATTTAAGTTCACTAAAATTAAATAAAATTTAAAATTCACTTCCTCTGGCACATTAGCCACATTCCAAGTGCTTAATAGCCATATGTAGCTAGTGACTGTCATATCCCAGCACAGGTATGGAACATTTCCATCATTACAGAAACTTGGACAGAATTTTTTCACACATATTTCTCACTTCCATTGCAAAGTAAGACACTTGTGACTAACGTGACAGCACTGAAGTTGTTTTTTTCTTTAATGAACACACCATTTAGCTAACAAGACTGAAAATTTTAGTTAGGATGGCTATGTTAAATATTTTGTATGGCTATATTTAGTGTGTAAAGAGGGTTAGAGATTAGTTTTGTATCTAAAGCAGTACAAATTTAAATTGAGGATTTATTAAATATATGGATTAAGCACTTTTTAAGAATTAGCCAAAGATTTGTGTTTAAAACATGTAACTTGAATCAAAACATAGCTTTTATTACCTGACATATATATGATCTTGACTAACTTGTGCTGTATTGATGAGCTGGCTGAGTAGGATTCTCCATGTTCAAGTCCTTTGATCCATGTTTCAGATATTTAAAAAAAATTTATACCTTTTTTTTAAAATTGAGGTTAAATCTGCAT
>NW_012148285.1:8978768-8985432 GCF_000956105.1 Propithecus coquereli | reverse complement strand
ATCATTTCTTTCTATTTTTCAGTAGAGATGGGGTCTCGCTCTTGCTCAGGCTGGTCTCGAACTCCTGACCTTGAGTGATCCACCCTTCTCGGCCTCCCAGAGTGCTAGGATTACAGGCGTGAGCCACTGCGCCCTGCCCATGATCCAGTTTTAAGATCCAGATCTGTGTTAAATCACAGGCAGTACTGTTGGTTGGCTGTCTTGTAAAGTCTTCATGTTTTAAAATTTGTAGTAATGTACCTACTTTACAGCCAGTTGATTAATCTTCCTTTATCATATACTGTAGTATTAATTTTTCCTTTTAATTTGGGGGATGGCAGTTGCCTTCACTGGTACACTCTGACAATTTTACCACTTAAAAGAGCTGTTCCGTTTTTAAATACCTGATAAGGATGTGTTTCTGAACATGGAGATAACATCGGAAAATTTGAAACCATAATTTTATTCCTCAGGAGAGTTTGTAACATCTTTCACTAGCAGATATGAGCCATACAGGATGTGAGAAATCAAGCCCTAATGGTCATCTGTTTGTTAACCATGAACAAATGACTTCGAACCTAGGAGACTTCTAAGGCCAGGATCATTAGTAGCCAGTAAAATCTTGATCTCATATGCATTATGAATAATACCAGAGTAGAATGAATGAGTTAGGGTTGTTCGTGCATGTGTGAAGACTGGGCACAATTATATTGAGTTCAAATTTAAAGAATATCTTGCTATATATAATGTGATTTTTTTTTTTTTGGCTCATTTCAAAAACATCAGTTCATGGATGTGACTGGCATTGCCATTAGCTTTATATGATGTGACCCACAGTCTGAATGTTTCATAGAAAGATTTTTTCCGTCATGGGAAACCATGGTCAACTTATTTTTGGGCCCTTTAATATCATCAATATGTGCATATTAAGCACTTCATTGTTTTTGGTCTTTGACACTATCTTTGCCTCTGTAACCTTTACAGTCTTAAGACAAACATTATAAATTGTAGAATGTTTTGAAAAATAAAACTGTGAACAGATTTTCATTATGCTGCATTATGCAGCCCTGGAGATGGTCTCATGACAGATGTACCTGTCCTGAGAAGTCTCTTACAACCTTATGTGTGTATTGTATACAGATAGTCCTTAACTTAGGATGGTTCAACTTGATTTTTTCAACTGCATAATGGTGTGAGAGCAATATGCATTTAGTAGAAACCGTACTTTGAATTTTAATCTTTTCCTGGGCTAGTGGTAAGTGGTATGGTACTCTCTTATGACACTGGGCAGCTGCAGAGAGCTGCAGCCCTGGGTCAGCCACGCAATCATGAGGGTAAGCTACTGATAGTTTACCGCGTAGTATGTTGCCAGCTGATTTTGCCCAACTATAGGCTAATGTTAAGTGTTCTGAGCACGATTAAGGTAGGCTAGGCTAAGCTATGATGTTCAGTAGGTTAGGTGTATTAAATGCATTTTTGACTTTTCAGTTTACAGTGGTTTTATTGGGATGTAATCTTATCATAAGTTGAGGAGCATCTGTATTATAAATCTAAGAATGGGTGCTAGGAACTAGGTGGTCAAGTGTAAGTACTGTTTGGTTTTAAAAAGTTCAGTTACAATTAGAGATGTCTCACGTGGTGGAGAGAAGCCCACCATACCACCTTGCTTGCCTTTTACGCATCAGGGACAGGAAATTTCTTTCCTCAACACTTGATGCTGTTGAAGATTGGGCCCAAAACACCTTTGACTCTTATAGGTATTAATACTTTCTGGGTAGTGGTTTTAAATTAGAATTTTGTAGGTTACAAATTCACTATAACTTGCTGTGCATGATTTATGGGACATCAAACTCTTTGGTATCTTTCTATATCTTGGAGATACAAGAAGCAGGGGCAGTTCCTTATTGCAGTATCATTGAGGTTTATCAGATATAAAAAACAGACTCATGGCCGTGCACGGTGGCTCACGCCTATAATCCTAGCATTCTGGGAGGCTGAGGTGGGAGGATCGTTGGAGCTCAGGAGTTCAAGACCAGTCTGAGCAAGAGTGAGACCCTGTCTCTACTAAAAATAGAAAGAAATTACCTGGATAACTAAAAAAATACATATATAGAAAAAGTTAGCCGAGCATGGTGGCGCATGCCTGTAGTCCCAGCTACTTGGGAGGCTGAGGCAGGAGGATTGCTTGGGCCCAGGAGTTTGAGGTTGCTGTGAGCTAGGCTGACGCCACAGCACTCTAGCCAGGGCAACACAGTAAGACTTTGTCTCAAAAAAAAAAAACAGACTTATATATTTGGGTGTTAGTATGTATTTCTCCTATATCTCTTCCAGTGATGTCATTAGTAGATTTGCAGTGTGACAATTGTGGAAGGTGGATTGTTGCTTCATCTTAGAGTTCTAGTATAGGAAAAAACCGGCATCCATTGGAATCACCTTTTTTGCAGGTGTTTTAAGGGCTTTATGTGTTTCAGGACTTTATACAAATGCCATTTATCTTATTGGTATCAAATTTAATTTATTCAGAGATCTTGATAACATATATGACTATGGAATTTTATAAAGAGCTAATCACAGCCTTTTTGGGCCTAGGGGGTTACCAAGAGAGCATCTAGGAAAGTAGATGAGTTTTGAGCAAAATCTCACTAATTTGATCCTGGCTGGGCTGTAGATTACTTTTATAATATCTGTGAAGAAAAGGTTTATACAGCAAATCAAGAGAATAAGCAATCTTTATGAATACATTTTAATTACTGAAAATGTTTTAAAATCAGCTGTAACTGGTAGAATTTTGAAAAGTAGGTTAAAAAGAGGCTTCTAATTTGAAGACCTGAATTAGCTGCCATCCATCTAAATTATTGAGGCTTGCGTTGTGTTATTGAATTTCTGTTTTTTACTGTGTACTAAAAGATAAGTGCAACAGATATGTGGGTCTCAATTTTTAATAGAACTTATTTCTGTTAAACAGCACCTGTGGAATCCTCTCAAGAGGAACATTTGTTGTGTGAAGGTAATTTTTTATGATATACTCTTTGAAAGTGTAATTATGAAAACATTAAGTTGTCTATGGTGTGTAGAGCTAGATATTGTTTTGTAAATATATATTATATCTCAATCTCTTGTCTAGGTTCAAATTCAGCTGTTAGCATGGAACTTTCAGAACCTGTTGGTAAGAAAATTTCTGACCATATTAATACAGTAATATGAAACTGTTTCACTCTCAAGATTTAAGGTGCAAATGTAAGTGTTACGATTATTGTAATGCCTACATTTAAGACACATTGAGTCTTTGCTATTAGTATTTAGAAAGCAGAACTAATTGGGCATTGACACTGCCTTGCTAAACTTAGTGATTACAAATAGAATTGAGTGGAGGAATGCTAAAGTCAATTTAAATATTTGTTCCTATTTACTTTGTGAAAAATTTCCTTCCTTTTTGTAACTTTATTCTTAAGGGTTTCATGTTCACAAAGTGATTATTAAAGTTGATACCAAAGTTTTATTACTTAAAGAGGAAAAGGAAAATGTCTCCTAAATCCTTTTACACCTTTTCTGCGTTCTGATTTTAGACTTTACTTTTTGCCCCCGACTGTGAGGGCATCCTGACACTGGAATAACTGAGCTGTTGGGAATGTTAGATCTCGTTTACATTTTGTTTGTCCTTACGAAAATGAAGCTTTGCTAAAATAGCAGTCTCGCATAGTCTTTGAATCAGAGCCTTCTGATCTGATACCAGCAGTGAGGCCAGCCTGATGGCTATAACCCATTTCTGTTGTGAAAGAGATTTTCCTGCTTGTTTGTCACTAAACATTAGGAAATGGAACTGTATATGCAAAGTTCCAATTGTTGTTTTAAAGCTTGTGTATTTTAAAAGTGTTGATTCTAAGTCTTTTTCAGAATATTAAGTTAAAATTTCTTACTTCAGTAGAAAATGGAGAGACAGAAATGTCCCCAGAAGAATCATGGGAACACAAAGAAGAAATAAGTGAAGTAGAGCCAGGGGGTGGTTCCTTGGGAGATGGAAGGCCACCAGAGGAAAGTGCCCATGAAATGATGGAGGAGGAAGAGGAAATACCAAAACCTAAATCTGTGGTTGCACCGCCAGGTGCTCCTAAAAAAGAACATGTAAACGTAGTATTCATTGGGCATGTAGGTAAGTAGCACTCGGAAATTATAAGAAATGACCAGAGTTACTGGATACATCAGATAGAACTTCTTTAGCTATTTGGAGATGTTTGGTGAAACTGAACTGAATTAATTTAAAATGCCTCGATTTTTAACTTGATAGATTATTTTTTTAGCTGGCAAAACATTGCAAGTACTTTGTTCTTTTTTTTTTTTTGGAGACAGAGTCTCGCTCTGTTGCCCGGGCTAGAGTGCCATGGCGTCAGCCTAGTTCACAGCAACCTCAAACTCCTGGGCTTAAGCAATCCTTCTGCCTCAGCCTCCCGAGTAGCTAGGACTACAGGCATGCGCCACCATGCCCAGCTAATTTTTTTCTATATATTTTTAGTTGTCCAGCTAATTTCTTTGTATTTTTAGCAGAGACGGGGTCTCACTCTTGCTCAGGCTGGTCTTGAACTCCTGACCTCGAGCTATCCTCCCACCTTCGCCTCCCAAGAGTGCTAGGATTACAGGCGTGAGCCTCGATGCCCAGCCACTTTGTTGTTCTTGAAGTTTGGGCAAATGAACAATTTTGTAATGGCATAGAACCTGGAAGAAAATAAGCTTCAGTATATTTGTATAAAATATATATGCATGTACATAATGTCTATAGACCCCTGATGATGGTTCAGCATAGTATATCAATATCTTAGAAAACGTGCCTTTTTTATGTGAACTTCTGTTACTTATTAATTTTAATTAATTAACCTTACTAGGTAGTTTAATTTTATATGAAGTAAGAAATTAATAACTTGGAGTAACTTCTGGGTGCTTGACAGGTTGCTGGTTTAGCAAAAGACAAAAAACGTATTTAATTTACTCAGATATTTTCTAATTATCTGACCTATACCCAGACTTGTGAGAAGAAAATATAGAATTATGTGCCTTTTATTTCCTCCATCTCTGCCTTCCCCCTGAATATGAAACACTGTATTCGTTTTTTAGTAGCAAGAACTCCTTTGAAATTTATAAAGGAGCATGTACCCTATTTGTTAACAGTGAAAGGGTGACTACCTAGATGTAGTTCACAGCTCTCCAGCTACTTTTGCTCCCCTCCAAAGGTCCCTTTGGGAATTTATATTTGGTTGCTGCTGTGCTTGCTAGCTGAAGGTCAGGGAGCAATGTGTTCAGAAATTCTTTCCTTTCTTCTTTGTCAGTAAAGTATTTCTAAGTCATTATTGAGCTATGGGGAGTTTTAGCAGCCTCATTTTCCAAGGGAGAGGGTACTAACTAGAGTTTATTCCCCAAATTCCTATTGCAGTTCAGTTGCTTTTGCAAGGTTTAATTATGGACACTCTTAGTTGTGTTTGCATATGTAGGTGTTGGTTTTTGTATTTAACCTATGGCTTGCATGTTGATGTTACTTTTAGATGCTGGCAAGTCGACCATTGGAGGACAAATAATGTAAGTCTGTATCTTTTGTTAAATAATAGAGTTAATTTGAATGAATTTTAAGTATTGTAAACAGTCATACAAAGGAAATAAAACAGTGCCCCCCATATAAGTTAAGGAAAAAAAACTCTTTTTAAGAGGCAGGGTCTTCACCATGTTATCCAGGCTGGTCTCCAACTCCTGGCCTCAAGTAATCCTCCCACCTCAGCCTCCCAAAGTGCTGGGATTACAGGCATGAGCCACCATGCCAGGCTAGAAAAATTACTGCTAATAATAAAATTACCTGTCGGGAAGGCTGATGTTGAGAGGTAATTTTTACAATGTGATCATTGTTAGTATTTTCCTGTGGATTTTAATCACCACCAGACTCTCACGGATCATTGATTAAATGTGTTTCTGAATTTTTTTTTTTTTAATAAAAACAAATACAGACCCTACCTTATGGGAAATCTTGGTCTTTTTTGAATATGATTTACTTGGGAATAATGAAAACCAGCTCTTGAATCTGGTGAATGGGAGAACTGTTCTTTCCTCATTCATCAGCTCCTTAAAATTATGTGGATTTAATAAAAGGCAAATAGTCTGGCTGACATACTAAGGTAATTTTTTCTCACAGAAGCTACCCAGGTATGAAATCACCATGGCTGGCCTTGAGTAATGCATTCTAGTGTTGATGAATCTTTATAATTAAAAGGTCCTAAATTTTTAATCCCTTCTTTAAATTAGGTCCATTTCTTCAAACTGTGTCATCAGAGGACCTAGAGGGCATATCATTGTCTTCTTAATTAAATAATCTTAATTGATATTGTTTGTTTACACTCTTCCCCTGGTTTTCCTCCTGCTCCCTGACCTTAATTAATAATTTTGCCAGTTACTTGCTTATGAAAATCTCCAAACAGCCACCCTAAGACCTGCAGTTATGCAGGGATCCCTAACCAAGACTCCATGGATGGAAATGTCGTGCCCATCTGATGTTGTGTTTCAGGATAGTGTGTATTTTTTACTGATGGGCTGTAATTTTTGGTGGCATTTCACTGGGGTTCTACACTGAAGTGCTTAGAATCACTGCACTATAGATGACTGCACAGAGAACACAGAGATGAAAGCTAGGAACAGGAAGCTTTTTTTTTTT
>NW_012148285.1:8977224-8978662 GCF_000956105.1 Propithecus coquereli | reverse complement strand
TTCTGCCTCAGCCTCCCGAGTAGCTGGGACTACAAGCATGCGCCACCATGCCTGGCTAATTTTTTCTATATATTTTTAGTTGTCCGATTAATTTCTTTGTATTTTTAGTAGAGACGGGGTCTCGCTCTTGCTCAGGCTGGTTTCGAACTCCCGAGCTCAAACAATCCACCTGCCTCGGCCTCCCAGAGAGCTAGGATTACAGGCGTGAGCCACCGCGCCTGGCCCTGGCCGATTTTTTTAAGAAACTGTTTGTATTCTGAAATAATTTTAATTTACAGAAAGGTCGAAAAAATAGTACGAAGAGATGCCATATACCCTTCATTCATCCTACCTGGATGTTAACATCTTACATAACCACAGTGTAATCATCAAAACTAGGAAATTAACATTGACACAATACTATTAACTAACCTACAGATCTTATTTGAATTTTACCAGGTTTTCTACTAGTGTCCTCTTTAAGTTCTAGAATTTCACATTGCATTTTGTTATATGTCCTTAGTTTCCTCCAACCTGTGACATTTCCTCAATCTTTCCTTGTCTTTCATGACTTTAGAAATTAAGAGTACTGCTCTTCAATTTCGGTTTGACTAATGTTTTCTAACAATTGGATGAGATTCTGCATTTTGGACAATAGCTTCACAGAAGATACGCTGTGTTATTTTCAGTGCATCATTTTAGGGGGCCTTGATGTCAGTCCTGTTTTACTAATTCAATATGTTTTTACTTATTACTTGTAATGTTAGCCATGATTCCTTGGTTAAGGTGTTGTCTGTCAGGATTCTCTACTGCTATAAAGTTATTTCTTCACTTTATCTGATAATTTGAGACTGTGCAAATATCATTTTTCTACTTTAACTTTCCACAATTTTAGCATTCACCAGTGGTACATTTACTTTAAAATAGCTGTTTTCTGGAGTTGAAATTCCCCCTTAAGGGCTTTAAAGTTTTCCTGACTGCACTGAGTAATTTATGAGTAATTAAGTGTTTACTTATTTTTTTTTTTTGAAATGTTTTCAGGTATTTGACTGGAATGGTTGACAAAAGGACACTTGAAAAGTATGAAAGAGAAGCTAAAGAAAAAAACAGAGAAACTTGGTATAGTAAACTTTTATGACACTATACTTTTAAAGAAATGATGCCCACTTAATGCTTTTGTAGTCCACTAAAATATAAATACTTGAGGTCTAAAATGGTATCATAACAAAGGAAAGTTTTCCCTTCCCCTCATAATACACAGTAGATCAGTTCCTAATGATTTAATGACTTACACAGGAAATTTGGAAATGATCCAAACATTTGGTAATAGACTTGTTGAAGACATTATAAACCATCCATTTAATTAGGTCATATAACCATTTAAACACTACATTTATAGAATTTATGATAGCCAGCAATAGGACTTTTGTTACAGTGGTATTTTTTTTTTTTTTTTTTT
>NW_012148285.1:8948088-8976354 GCF_000956105.1 Propithecus coquereli | reverse complement strand
GCTTATAGAATATATAATTGACTATAGATATATATAAAAGCTCCAAGTGTTTGAATCACAGTAATACAAGTTTTATTCTTTTAATTTTCATTTCACCAATCCTGTTCATGATTTAGATGTTGTATGATGGATATAAAGCTGCATGTTACCAGTTACACCTTTAATGGTAGAAAAACGTCTTAAAAACTCTTATGTTCTTAGCAGTATTATTCTTATTTTAAAAATTATTTCAGGTACTTGTCTTGGGCCTTAGATACAAATCAGGAAGAACGAGACAAGGGTAAAACAGTAGAAGTGGGTCGTGCCTATTTTGAAACCGAAAAGAAGCATTTCACAATTCTAGATGCCCCCGGCCACAAGAGTTTTGTCCCAAATATGATTGGTGGTGCCTCTCAAGCTGATCTGGCTGTGCTGGTAAGGACATTGCCAACCCATCTGTGTACTTGTTAGCCGTCCAGCTTATCTCTTCAGTATTTGAATTTAGGTTGAAGTGAATTATATTGATGTACACAGTCACAATTTGCATTTTTGTCACAATCTGCTCATGAAATCTTTTTTTTTTTTCCAAAATGTGTTTAGTTTATTGGGATAGTTTCCCATTCATTCAAGCAGGATACTTAGTGCTGCTTCCTTCTGAAGGAACACCCTTCTGTAAGCCTTGCTTTTCCTCCTGTAGGCTGGCAGAGGACAGTAGAGCAACCAACACACAAACCTACTGTTTGTGCATGGCTAAACACCGTGGTGATTTTATAGCATCCTGGGCGTTTCACATCCATGAAGTAGGAATTTGGGCTCTGCACCAGGCGCTGCTTCTTGTATTTCCTCTTCTCTTCTGGAGAGGGATGAAGGAGATCCTTTGCGAGAGGCATGTTCTCATGGGAAGGCCGTCACCACCAGAAAGCAAAATCTTTATAATTTGATTTACTTCTGAAAATATGGTTCACCTTTTCTCTCCCATTGCTGTTATCTATAAGTGTGTCAGAATTTAGTGTCTATCAAATGCCAAGCCCATTGATAGGCACGGTGGGTAAAAAACAAGTAAGAAACCATCTGTTTCTTAAGGTCTTCAGTCATTTTGCAATTTTAACAATATACTGGCACTGGATCACATAAACTTTTTGTAGTTAAAATGGCTAGAAAATATTTCAGTTATAAAATATACAGGCATCCTAGATTTTGGGAATTTTGGGGATTGAAAGAAACATTCCACAATCTTAAACCAACTAGACATTGTTTGATTTGTGACATTCAGAAGCATGTACATTATGACTCGTTTGCTTCTATTTTCTTGCAAAAAATTTGTGATACAACTGAAAGGAAAGATGTTTTACTGCTAGAAGGATAGATCCGATGTGTAAGAGTAACCTATTTCATTGCTTGGAATTAGGTAATATCAGCCAGGAAAGGAGAGTTTGAAACTGGATTTGAAAAAGGAGGGCAGACAAGAGAACATGCAATGTTGGCAAAGACAGCAGGTGTAAAACACTTAATTGTGCTCATTAATAAGATGGATGATCCAACAGTAAATTGGAGCAATGAGAGGTAGGCTTAGATGTTTTACTGTTATTTTAGAGACACGTTAGTGGAATTAAGGATGGTTTTGTTATTGTATGCCTTTTCTCTGGTGTTTTTCTAAACCTTAATTTGTTTACTGATGAAACTAGCGTTCGTTTGGTTTACATTATAATTGAGTTATTTATAAATACTCATAGATATGAAGAATGTAAAGAGAAACTAGTGCCATTTTTGAAAAAAGTTGGCTTCAATCCCAAAAAGGACATTCACTTTATGCCCTGCTCAGGACTGACTGGAGCAAATCTCAAAGAGCAATCGGATTTCTGCCCTTGGTACATGTAAGTAACCATTTCTTCCTCTTTTTTTGTAAAAAAAAAAAAAAAGTCTCTATGTAAGTAATTTAAGAAAATTTTGACAGTAATCTTGGCTTTAAAAATAGCAAGAACTTTGCCCCTTTTAAATTGGGTTGTCTTTTTGTTACTGAGTCATAAGAGTTCTTTTTGTACAGAATGCAAGCCCCTTATCAGATACATGATTAGCAAATATTTTCTTTCATTCTATGGATTGCCTTTTTCACATTCTTGATGGTGTCCTTTGAAGCACAAAAGGTTTTAATTTTGATGAAGTCCAATTTATCTTTTTTTCCTTTGGTTGATAGTTCTTTTGGTGTCATACCTAAGAAAACATCACCTGGTGCAAGATCATGAAGATTTGGCCCTGTGTTTTCTTCTAAGGGTGTTATAGTTTAGCTTTTACATTTAGGTGTATGTTTTGTTTTGAGTAAATTTTTGTGTAAAGTATAAGGTACGTGTCTTGGTTCATTTTGTTTTTGCATATGGATGTCCAGTTGTTAGGCACAATTTGTTGAAAAGACTATTCTTTTTCCATGGAATTGGATTGGTACCTTCATTGAAAATCAAATGACCACAAATGTAAGAGTTTATTTCTGGACTGTTCAGTTCTCTTCCATAAACCTCTATGTCTGTCCTGGGCCAGTATAACATAGCCTTGATTACTGAAGCTTTGAGGTTTGGAAATCAGAAAGTGTAGTCTTCAGTTCCTTTCTTTTTCAAGATTGTTTTGGCTATTCTGAGTCCCTTAAATTTCCATATGAACATTAGGGTCAGCTTATAATTTCTGCAAAATAGGCAGCTGGGATTTTCATAAAGATTGCATTGAATCCGTAGATCAATTTGGGGAGCATAGCCATTTTGAAAATATTAGGTCTCCCAATCCAAACATTGTAGTTTTAAATGGGAAATTATCTTATGGAACCTTGGTTTCAGAGCTGGAAAAGTCCATAAAAATTTATTAATGGAATATATGATTACAACGTGTGTGCTATTTCCTATAACATATTTTTCTAAATCTTAATACGTTTATGGGGAAGCCTTATATTATACTGAGCTGAGATGAAATGGATAATAAATTGGTTCAATGAGAAGAGTACATGGAAATAGAAATATTGTTAAGGCCGGGCGCGGTGGCTCACGCCTGTAATCCTAGCTCTCTGGGAGGCCGAGGTGGGCGGATTGTTTGAACTCAGGAGTTCGAAACCAGCCTGAGCAAGAGCGAGACCCCGTCTCTACTAAAAATAGAAAGAAATTAATTGGACAACTAAAAATATATAGAAAAATAAAATTAGCCGGACATGGTGGCGCACGCCTATAGTCCCAGCTACTCGGGAGGCTGAGGCAGGAGGATCGCTTGAGCCCAGGAGTTTGAGGTTGCTGTGAGCTAGGATGACGCCATGGCACTCTAGCCCGGGCAACACAGTAAGACTCTGTCTCAAAAAAAAGAAATATTGTTATAACCATGTTTATTGTTTAAAGTTACATTTATGTGAAAAATTTTGATATTTATGTTGACTTTTTAAAATGGATATTGTTATATTCTCAGCGGATTACCATTTATTCCATATCTGGATAATTTGCCAAACTTCAATAGATCAGTTGATGGACCAATCAGGCTGCCAATTGTGGATAAGTACAAGGTACCCAAAATGTTAAAGAAATTGGGTTTTATGGGGGTGAGATCATTGTTTTGTGTTTTGTTTCTAATTATCAAACAACTTTATTAACAACATAACAAAGATGTCTTTTTTTTTTTAATGTCTGCCTATTAGGGGTATAGATAGGCTATAATTTATTCAGCAAGTTTAGTTTATTATCGACTGCTGTTTCCCAGTGAGCCAGTGGTCACTTCTTAGTGATAAACCCATACAAATGAAACTGCTGGGTTTAAAGGATTTTCATATAAAAGTTGATGGATATTGGTAAGTAGCCTTCCAAACATACTGTGTAACTTATATTACTACCAGTACCATGTGGGTGTTAGTTTTACCATAGCCTCACCAACACTGGATGTTGGCCTTTAAAAAAAGACTTCATTATGTTTAACTGGATTTTCAGCTTGTTTTTTTTTTTAAGTTTTGCAGTATCAATTTATGTAATGTTTTGCCCTCCTCAAATACTTTATTGCTTCATAAGCTCCATTCTAAAATTAACAAGTATTGTTTTTCCTATTTTACACCTGAGGAAACAGGTTCAGAGATCAGGAGAACCTGAATTTGTACAAATAGTTCAGATCTTCCAATATGAAATTCTGTGTTTTCTGCACCAAACTTTTAAAATCATAGGGATATTTAATTATTAATATATAATTATACAGATGCTTATGACAAACTTTTATAGAGTGTTTGTTAATTCCCCTATATTTAAGATTAATTCCAAGCATTCTACCATTGAGCTAATGATTTTGCTTTCTGAATAAGCCCTGTAGAATTTCACTGTGGGCTGTTGAACTGCTATAGAGCAGCAACAAGTCTGAAACTTGATTTTTTATGTTAAATTTCAACAGGACATGGGCACAGTGGTCCTGGGAAAGCTGGAATCAGGATCTATTTGTAAAGGCCAGCAGCTCGTGATGATGCCAAACAAGGTAAGAATTAGTTATGCTCTTTCCCATTTAGACTTTTTTTTTTTAATTTCAGCATATTATGGGGGTACAGATGTTTAGGTTACGTATGTTGCCCTGGCCCCCCCTCCCCTCTCTCATTTAGATTTTTCTCTTGAAAATATTAGCAAAGACCCAGAACTTTGTAAAAGCACAGGGATTTCTATTCAAAGAAACTTAACTTTTTTAAAGTCAGGATTATGTTTTGTTAATGTCAAATATAGAATTTAAGAAAGAATCTATGGTGCTATTATTTTTCAATGACAAATGAAGGGGTCTTAACACCATGTTAGAGCTAAAAGATGCATCACAAAGAGACCACCAACCCCCTTATTTTATAGGCAAGTAAATAGAGATCTGGAATGGTCAAGTGACTTGCTTCAGTTAACATAGTAAGAGCCAGGGATGAAAACTGTTTTAATCATGATGTAGTAAGTGGTGTGTGTATATGTATAGTTAGGTTGGATACTACAAAATAGTGAGTCTAAGCTGTGCTCTTGATTTGTTTAGAAAGCAGAGGGTTTGCCTTTATCCTAAATGGGTCTTAACTCTGTCTTATAATTTTTTCACCGTTAGAGTTTCATTAAAACATGCAGAATCACCATAAATTATTCCTTTGTGTTATTTCTGATTGTTCAATTGCTGATATTTGCAGATAACCTGTTGCTAAGAAACTATTACTGGTTTTTCAGAGAGGGCTTTTCTAACAGCCCCAAAAATGTTGCTTATGTAGGAACATAGACATGAATTATCAGGACCTTCAGATATCAGAATTTATTTACCATGCTCATTCCAAGCCCAGTGAATTAGAAAAGGTTTTTCCATTGTCAATATACTGTTTAAGTATAATGGGTACCTTAGGAATTGGACATTGGGGTTTTGGATGTCTTATGCATAGGAGATTACAGTATTCTACCATAGCATCTTTCGTCCAAAGTATTTATTGATTGAGTCTCGCTCTGTGGCCCCAACTAGAGTGCAGTGGCATCATCATAGCTCACTGCAACCTCAAACTCCTGGGCCCGTGCAGTCCTCCTGCCTCAGCCCTCCCAAGGAGCTGGAACTACAGGTGTGTGCTGCCACACCTAGCTAATTTTTCTATTTTTAGTAGAGATGGGGTCTCACTCTTGCTCAGGCTGGTCTGGAACTCCTGACCTAAAATTAAAATGATCCTTCTGCCTCAGCCTCCTAGAGTGCTAGGATTACAGGTGTGAGCCACCATGCCTGGCCTTGACTTGTAACTTTTTATTGAACAAGTACTGAGATTTTTTATTCTGTAATGCAGTGAATATATCAGAAAACCTCCAATCTTGGTTTCTCTTAAAGCACAACGTGGAAGTTCTTGGAATACTTTCTGATGATGTAGAGACTGATACTGTAGCCCCAGGTGAAAACCTCAAAATCAGACTGAAAGGAATTGAAGAAGAGGAGATTCTTCCTGGATTCATACTCTGTGATCCTAATAATCTTTGTCATTCTGGACGTACATTTGATGCCCAGGTAAATAAGTTATTGTAGTGGTCTTAGTGATTTTTAGTGTCTAAATGAAATTAGGACATGCCACTTAACCCACATTAGTGTGTAGAAGGGGAATTGAAATGGTATAAACCATTTATATATTACAGCGATGATATAGGTATCTCATACACATAAGGTCTTCAAGATGGTACAAGTGCTATCTGGATAGGAAATAGTATTCTTTGTAAGTTCCTTTTCATTTTTGATCTCCTGTTGATAAATTTATTTTATCTAATATTTACTTTGTCTAGAGTGCGGTTGCCTTGGAAGTCATGGTTTGTGTGCTTGTTCTGAAGCAAGTAAGCTGCCAGACAGGAAATCACACACATGTTTTCTCCCTGTTATTAGCAATCTGACCTTCCTGGGAGAATGACAGTAAATAATTGGTATAGTTAACAGAATTTTTGAGTTCTGTTAAAAGATATGATGATTAATCAAGTTAGATGTTGATGCCAGATGTGAGGTTATTCACTTTTACTGGACTTTGGATATTGAGAAATGGAACTGTAAGTATAGAGCTGTAAGTTCATTTCTAGGTAACTTGTGAGCAGTAACGATTGGCTTAATTCCTTGGGGAATATAAAGGAAAGACTTCCCAGAGAAGAAAGTCTGCCTGCTACTTGTGTGGTGGTGTTTTTGTTTTTGAGATGGGATCTTGCTGTGTTGCCCAGGCTGGACTCGAACTCCTGGGGCTCAAGTGATCCTACCACCTCAGCCTCCCAAGTAGCTAGGACTACAGGTGTGAGCCACAGGGCCTGGCTTGCCTGCTGTGTTTTTTAAGTTGATCAGGCACTTGCCAAGAAGATAAATAGGGTATAGGATAGTGAAATACAGGCTTGAAGTTAAGTAACCTTATCTATCCTGTGAACAACATTAATAAGACCCATCACCGCTAACACAAAAATAACTTAAGTTGGTGTCCTACTGAGATGGTGAGTTACACTAATTCTTGTGATACTATATGGCACTTGACAATATTCAATTCTTTTTTACCCTAGGGATAAAGATAAGAACTTTTGTTTGTTTGTTTGTTTGACAGATAGTGATTATAGAGCACAAATCCATCATCTGCCCAGGGTATAATGCGGTGCTGCATATTCACACCTGTATTGAGGAAGTGGAAATAACAGTGAGTTTGTTTTAAGATAATTGGCTGGTTTGTGTATTTTGGTTTTAAGACTTTTATCTTGATAATTTCTGATCAGCAGTAGTGATGCACTTTTATTTGTACTCCTGTTCTTCCTAAAGATTCTTGTATTTGGCATGATTCTGATCTTGTCATCCTCTTTTCTTGATTAGGCCTTAATCTGCTTGGTAGACAAAAAATCAGGAGAAAAAAGTAAGACTCGGCCTCGTTTTGTGAAGCAAGATCAAGTATGCATTGCTCGTTTGAGGACAGCAGGAACCATCTGCCTTGAAACCTTTAAAGACTTCCCTCAGATGGGTCGTTTTACCTTAAGAGACGAGGGTAAGAATTTTAAATTAATGTCTAGTAGGATGCCTAGCTTTGGTAACCTTCATCATGAGTACAGTACACATTGCAACAGACTCAAAGAAATATATTCCTAAGTATTTGAGTTGACTATATGGAAAAACAGAATTATATGTTTTAGCAATGATGCTAAATTTAATAATGCTCTACATGAAGAGTCTTAATTTTGACATTTTGTGAGTAATGGGATTGCAGAGCAATTTTATTTACTAAGCAAGACATTCTATGATAAAATCCTTTTGTAATATGTGTAGAGACTAAAGGTGATAAACAGATTGATGAATTTTTTAACATCTAATTTTTCAGAGTTCTGATTTCATGTTTTTTGGTATGCATCCATTTCTGCCTACATCTTGGTGATGGAGAACAACTGTAATTTTCCTTTCTTGGGGTCATGAAATTCTTTGGTATGAAAACAAAATGATTGTTATGAAACATTTCCTTATGAATTGTTAATATTTCTAACTTTAAATAACTATGACTGTGGAAAACTTTACATAAAACTTTATGGTTCATAGTCATTTATTTTTATGGAGGAAGAAAAAACTTATGGTTCAATTTAAATACAGAATAGTCAATTCACATGTTATTTCTGATTCCATTTAGCAAAAATTTACTGTATATCTTCTGAGTGTCAGGAACTATGCTAAGCCCTGTAACAAATATAGTCCCTTGAACCTTACTTCAGAGAAAACTGTATAAAGACAGTATTTGTTTTACTTTAAAGTTCTTATTCTTGCTGAGTGTAGAAGCTAATGCCTGTAATTTCAGCTACTCCTGAGGCCAGGAGTTAGAGGCCAGCCTAGGCAACATAGAAAGACCCCATCTCAAAAAAATAAATAAAGTCCTTATCTTAAAACTCTTATTGTTGTTAGTGAAACTGGTTATTGGGTTTATCCTATGAATATAACAAAACGATCATTTTGGTTACCAATCAGAACCTAATAAAAATCAGGCAGACAGAAGAAAATAAATTTAAGGTAGCAGGCATTTTTAACCCCAGAATCATTTTTTCCTAAAAGGTAACTTGACTTTTAGGTTTTTCACAAGACCCAGTGGGGTTTTTATCCCTTATAATTCATAGGATACTACTGGAAGGATGTGTCTACTGGATTGTAGTTTGGCAGTAACTGCTATATCCTTTTAGTTGCTTAAAGGATAGCTTTATGTTTTTAGCAGCTTTATTGAGATATAACTTACAAAATATGAAATCGACCTGTTTTAAGTATACAATTCAATGAATTTTAATATGGTTACAGAGTTGTACGAGCATCACCACATTCTAATTTTAGAACATTTAGAACACCTAAAAAGAAACTGTATACCTGTTTATAATCATCGCTTATTCCCACCCCAGCCCTAGGCAACCACTAATCTACTTTTTCTATTTGCCTTTTTCAGACTTTCCATAAATAGAATCATATAATAATGTGTGGTCCTTTGTGTCTAGTTTATTTCACTTGGCATGTTTTTGATGTTCAACCATGTAGCACATAATTCCTTTTTATTGCTGAATAGTATTTCATCATATGGATATTCCATTTTGTTAGTCCAAGGATGGGTTTTTTACATAGGGAATTGTATTTCTTTTCCAGCTCCCCCAAGTAAGACCCACTTATTAAGAATACCTAGTCAGAAATCATGTCTGTGGTGGTAAAACCAATTAATTACTAATTTTCATTGCAAAAAAAATTTTTTTTGATTTAAAATAATAAGCTTTAATACCTTAGAACATAGACTTGCTGTTAACTGCTGAAAGGTTTTTGTTTTGTTTTGTTTTGTTTTAATTCCATTTCTAGGTAAGACCATTGCAATTGGAAAAGTTCTGAAACTGGTTCCAGAGAAAGACTAAGCATTGTCTTGATGACCCTGCACAATACTGTGAGGAAAATTGACTGCAAAAGCCTACTTCACACCGCCTTCTCTTATTTTCTGCCCATTGATAAACCTCTCCCCATATTTTGCAAAGAGCAAATTCACAGCAAAAGTCCACATTATGTCAGCTTTCTCATATTGAGAGCTCTGCTATGCCACTGTTGAATTTTTCCCGAGATTTCCCCTCCCTTTCAAACTCTGCTTCCTTGGACAGATTTGGCAATAGCTTTGTAAGTGATGTGGACATAATTGCCTACAATAATGAAAACCTACAGGAATTTTTTTATTTTTCATTTTCCCCTTAGGCATATTTAGTAATTTTTCCCCAGGCAGATCATTCTGAGTGTGCGAGTGTGTGTGCACATGTTATTAAGACAACTACCATGTTAATAAAATATTCAATTTGAAATCCTTTTCGGTATTTGAATTGCTTTTGAATAATGTTTTTTATCTGGATGTAACATTGTTGCATTAGCTTTTTAACTTTACCAAGTAATTGAATACATTTTATTACTTGGACTTTTCTAAACTCTTTCCCTACCCACTCCTTTAAATAAGGCATTTACAATGTTCAAGTTTTTATTAAAGGAAAGGATTAGCTTGATCCCTTCTTTTGATGGTCAGTGCATACATACAATTAAATCCCTTTATCCAACTGTGACACTGCTTTACTAGGTTTATCAGTTATTTATTTTCTGCCAATTTATATTTTAACATGATTTCTTAAATATAATAAATTGTAAAATAAAAGAACAGCATACTGTAGTTTTTATAAGTAAAGCTTAATGAAATTGTACCCCTAAAGAAAATTCTATTAACTCATTAAATTAGTGGAATTTACAATAAAGAAAGCATGTTAAGACCTGGCAAAAATGCCTCTTTTAGTATTTATAAGAGCTGCATGCATCTCGTAGGAAAACTGTATCCGTTGCAAGCGCCAGTTCTGCAAGTACTCAGTTTATTCTTTCTATCAGTAACTTCAAAGGTTGGATGATCCTTGCTGGTTAAAGCTAAATCTATATCCAGCAACTAAACACATATTTAGAATCATCAGAATTTGCACAGACTAAAATTACCAGTGATAAATGATAGAATCAAGCACAGTATAAGTTTTATCTCAGTTATTTAAAATTGAATTTTCTTAAGTATAAAGCTCAAATTTGCTAAACATGATTTGGATGAACCACAGTGCAGCACTGTGGTGGTTTTTAGATTGAAGGGTGACTTTCTGCTGTAACTATCGTGACTTTGAAATTTTTCATGAGAACTAGAAGAGATACTTTCTGGGTTTATCAGAAGCTCCCTTGATGTTGAGTGTTGGCCATTTATCAAAGACTTGGCCTCTTTTAGATTGTGATTTTTCTCTACATAAGATACTTTGTAGTTGTATATTTAATGACAAATCCCTTTCCTGTAATCTTGCTCCTCAGAAAAGAAAAGCCTAGTCGGACTGTATTTTCAGTCACAAAACATAAAACTTAACCTAATAGTGTTTTCTTAACTATGGAATTCCCATTCGTTTCATGAATGAGGCTACATTTTATGGACAGAGCAAAGTTATGGTCCTGCAGCTTCTTTTAACTATACTTATGGCTATTAGGTTGCATGAAATTTAAATAAATTTTATTACGTCTGCAAATTTCTGGGCTTTTATTTTTCTGGGAAATATGGGAGCTTTAGTCAAAACCTGTTAGTTCTTTTTGTACTTCCATGTTAATAAGAACAAATACTAGCAATTGCTTGGATTTCAATGAATACTTAAAAGCTCAAGAGTCATTAAATTGTTTCCAAAGGTATTTCCCCTTTTAAATTGAGCACATTTTAAAAAAACCAGTTATGTTTGCTATTAAAATATTTACCTGTTAGAATATTATGTGCATGTTGCCAAGACTCCTAAGTAAAACAACTTGGATATCAACTGTGAAGGGCCTACCTCTTAAAAAGTAACAGATAATAAATAAAAAGTAATTATAAAAATTACATTGGATTCTTGCACATTAGCAAGATTAGATTATTCAGAAAAAATTCCAATGTTAAAGTTAACCAACACCATACATTTTATGGGCTTTAAAATTGAGAAGCGTTCCTGCTTAAAGGTGATACATTTTAAACTCCTAGTTACACTGGCTAGTCATTTGAATAAGGAAATAAAATGTCTGAAACGAACTGGCAGCATGGGACATGCTGGACCTTTAAAGAGCAATAGAAATTCCTGTGCTGTCATTCTGATTTCTGCAAGTACAAATGTGTTCATATGCTCGACAATGCAAAAAATAGGCTAGTTGACTGCATATTTAGGGTATTACAGACCTATTTTTTTCTCTGTCATAGATATGTTAGAATCATGATTTTCTTTGTATCTTTCACATTGATGTTCTTTATACAGCTTTCATGCTAGGTTATTTAATTAGTTTTTTAAATTATTAAAGTGAATTTAAGAAAAACTTAATGTAATTGCCATTTTAAACCTTTATTTCTTAACTGTGGGAGAAGGGAAAATATAGCATTTATTTGTTTTTAATTTACAAAATGAACTTATCCAGTGAAAATCTATATAAAGTCAAACCAAAAGAGTTGGACTGAGTGTATATTATCATGAAATTAAGTGACAAATAGTAAAATGTTCTTGAATAATTAAGCCCATGTATATTTTGTTTTGAATTAGACTTGGACTATGTGGTAATTGAATGTAAAAACTTTGTAAACTGTAATAGTACAGGTTGTTCACTGTAACGAGTTAACTCCTACTGGTCTGCTGGTTACATAAACTACAAGAACTGCTTTTACAATATGGGACTTTGAACTGTGATGTGGTTGAACAATTACTGGCATCCTTTCAGCTGAAGCGCTACAAATATTTTGGGTCATACTTGCAATTAGATGCAGTTTTGCAACCCAAGAAAAAGTTGAACCTATGGTCAAAAACTGCTCCCAAGATGAACTTTGGAAAATAATCAGCTAACCTCCCCTGGCAATCTTCAAGAACACTATTTATGACTGTAACAACTCCTTGATCTTTGATGACTGTTATACATGAGAGCACCCTACATGAGAGCACCCTAGCACCTTTCCTTACCGGCATGGACTCCTTCACGGACTGCTACTTCATGGATGCTAGCTTCATTGCTTTGGGTAGGGATTTAAGGTATTCAAGGGACAAATATGCAGTTTTAATTACAGCTCTTAACATGAGGCAACTTTCTACCTTTAAACTCTTTGTGAAAATTCTGGATATAGCACCTAGCTCTGACTGTAGGATGATTAAATGTTATATTCAGTGTTGCCCTACCTTATCAGAATAAACTGTGCCATTAATCCTCTCACAGATGTGTAAGGTAGATAGCAATCAACTGGACTTCGGGGACAATTATCTGTCTCCAAATAACATGGCTTTTATTTCTTCCAGCTGACCTTTTCAGTGATTCTAGCAGATCTAATACATTCTGATATCCATCTAATACATTCATGATCTTGTTTCTTTCTTCAGAGATCTTGCCATGGCAGCATGCACAACTCAAAAGACTTACTAGGTTTAATTGCAGCAATCAGTTGGTTATATTAGATTTCATAGTAAATAGAATAGGAAGTGGTTTTATTTTCCAATAGCAGTTGAGTGGATTCCATTGAACCAATTTACTGTCAGAATTCAGATAGGGTAGATTTGGTTCAACTTTTGCTGATTTTGGCGCTAGGATATTATCAATATCCTAGAACTTAGTCTTCCCTTCAATAAATACAGGTCTCACATACCTCTAATCCTATGCTTCCTTGAAATAGTCATATGCTAGCTGAGTTGTTTAATAAGGATTATTATAAAGGCCTAGAGTGTGGGAGTGGAGATGAAAATCTCTTGTTCTCCAGTATAAGGGAAAAGCAGATTGGCACTATGTCTGATTAGGCAGAAAACACCAGGATTTAAGCAACCCTTAAAATAGTAACTTTTTTCTGCCTTGTCAACATTTGCCTCTGTACCCTTTAAAACAATGTGGAAACCTCAGGTTTGTGGACGCACAGGTGGAGTGACATTTTTGTGCTTCCCAAGTCTTCCCTCTGCCGGGCACGTTAGCTTAGTGCTTCAGATGTCAGCCCAAGTCCTTGCTACCTCCTTTTCCCGCTGCCCGGGGAAGAGTGTTGTGTGCTGGAGCCCTCGCACTCTCAGGTGATCGTCCTCACCTCCATTTCTCCACGCGCATTAGGTGAAACAGGTCTGAGCCTGCAAGGTCTGCATCTTAAGGACTCACACACTGGGCGCTCAGAAATGTACACACCTCTTCGTTGACTGGTTTCTTCTGTTCTAAAGGAAATGTGGATATCTCTCAGGCCAGGATTTAGTGACTAGTTTTCACTAAACAGCAGGTTAATACCTAGATCTCATTTTTTTTAAAAACAGGATTAAAGGGAACTGATTAGGTTTGCTGAGTGTTTTAGCCTGATTCCAAAGCAGGGAAGAGTGCTCTAGGTAAGACAAAAACCTTTCTCTTACGATTTGTAGCTACCTACTGTGCCTGACTTGGTGCCTGTGTGAGGATTAAGCCCTTAGTCTGCTCTTGCAATTATTCAAATGACTAAAAAATTTGCTTTTGTAATAACAATAAAAGTTGTCATCTTCCCTTTTGAAGGATTTGTCTGTCTGTCTGTAATTACTTGTAACAAGCCATGCCCTCTTCTGTACAGTCCTTTATTTTTATATCAGGTATTTTGCATCGGGTATTGTTAGGTGAGTCTAATAAGCTCTGTCACATGAGAGATTTACAAACATGTCTGATTGCATAGGCTATGCAAGTCTTTTGTATGGTGTGTATGACAAACTTAACAAAACAAAAGCATCAACCCTATAGGAAGTTAAGAGATGCTGAATGATAAATAAGTATATCACAGTTATGTGGTTTTATGTGAACAGCAGAGTTGGGGAAACATCTACTATTCTGTCAGAACTATCAACCTCTATATTCAGGATTTTAGATAAAGATCAAGAGACCAAATAATGCCCTTTTCATTTAATGTGCAAGGGCAAGAAGAAATTAATGATAAACAGAATTGGTAAACACAGTGGTTAATTCAATGTTGGCAATACATTGCTTTACACTCATCCTATTTGCTTAGCTAGAATGATTCCTGCTTAAACTCCTAGGTGAAAGGAATCACTTCAGAGTTCCAGCAGTCAGTCTCTAGTATAGGCATTGGTGTACACAAAACTGAGCAAGCTTGCTATTAAAGCAGGGATTCATGTTATAAAAGTTCTAAATAAATGGTTTTTGTGAGGCTTTCCAGGAATTAACCACACTTTTCTTTTTTTTTTTTTTTGAGACAGAGTCTCACTCTTTTGCCTGGGCTAGAGTGAGTGCCATGGCGTCAGCCTAGCTCACAGCAACCTCACACTCCTGGGCTCAAGCAATCCTTCTGCCTCAGCCTCCCGAGTAGCTGGGACTACAGGCATGCGCCACCATGCCCGGCTAATTTTTTCTATATAATTTTTTAGTTGGCCGATTAATTTATTTTCTATTTTTAGTAGAGACAGGGTCTCGCTCTTGCTCAGGCTGGTTTCGAACTCCTGAGCTCAAACAATCCGCCCGCCTCGGCCTCCCAGAGTGCTAGGATTACAGGCGTGAGCCACCGCGCCCAGCCTTAACCACACTTTTCTACTCTTAGGACTAGGTCTCCAACATTGTCCATCAAACATGTACTTTATGTCCTTTGTTGAAAGAACAACTTTTTTAAAGGTCTTTGGGCACCACATACAGGCACTGTACTGCAGTGGGTAAAAGACTGACAATAGAGGATTTTACACTTCCTGGCAAATGGAACCAGTTTCAGAGACTTTCTATCAATGTATCTTAAAACAGAAAAATTGCATCAATACATTGGATGCTGTAGATTTGAAGTGAAGGATTATGTATCTCGATCTAGAATAAACCGAATAACAATTATATAGAATTTTAAAGCTTTCCAAATTTAAAAGGATCTTCAACAAGTTTAACCTCGCTGGCCACGTGAAAAAACAGGTCCTAGAAAGTATGTTTTATTTACCCTCTTGTGGAAGTAAGCTTATCCATTTTAAGCCTTTACGGGCATTCGGATGCTGTATGAAGAATTTAAAGTCATGTACTATTATGGAATCCATTTTTTTTGTTTCCTTATGTTTAATCTGTGCTCTGTAGAGCTAATCAACTTTTGGTCTTAAAAGTAAAATTTGCTCTGCACAGTGGTAGTCCCAGCTACTTGGAAGGATGAGGCAGGAGGATCCTTTGTGCCTAGGAGTTCAAGGCTTTAGTGTGCTGTAACAGTGCCTGTGAATAGCCACAGCACTCCAGCCTGGGCGACATAGCAGGCTTGTCCCCTAGTCCCCAAAAAGTGACATTTTTCTTGTTACTGTGAATGTATCTCTAGCTCAAAGTTTTTCCGAAAGCTTTGTGCACCCAAATTACTTGCCCGAAATATTTCCTACATTTTCTGCTAAAAATGAGATTGCCTACAATAAGAAAAAAATCCTCTAGCTGACAATTTCAATTATTTGTGATAGGATCCTTCTGTTAAGAATTAGGCAAGTATTTTTCCCTCTCAATGTTCAGTGGGTTACCTTTAATGCTAGCTGCCCATATTTGATCTCTTAAAATTTCACTTCAGTGGCAACAATGATGATCATGCCCAAATACAGACGAAGCAGTAAGCAGTTAAAATTTTATGATTTTGGTAAAAGGGATTTTAGGAGGTAAATAGAAAATTAAACAAAATTTTTATGATTTAAATGGGCTTATTTTGCATGGCATTTTCACTAAAAGTGTTTTCTGGCTTGAGTAAATCAAGAGTCAGGCTACTGGTAACATAAGTCTACTGGTAAAGTAATTTAGAGAAGGCATAATGGAAAAAAAAAAACACGTATTTAACTTGTTTTGCATCCTACCTTATATTTAGGTCAAAAATTTGTAGGCACTTTCACCCCACTTAACTGAGCAAGAGTACAGTACTCCCAAAGGACTGTGTTTGCCTATAAACTACACAAGTTTCACATCTCAAAATAGCTAGAATATTTCAAATGTTCCCAGCATAAACATAAATAAGGTGATAGATATCCCAATTACCCTGATTTGATCTTTAGACATCATATGAATACATCAAATTATCACATGAACTCTGAAAATATGTGTATCTATTATGTATGAATGTAAAAAAAAAAAAACTATACAAGTTACTTTAAAGCAATCTACATCACTATCTTTGTTATCTCCCTGGCAAATACACTAAATTTTAGGATAAGAAAGAAATCTTGAAATAATTAGTCTTAGGAGTAATTACAATTTATAAATAAGTTCCAGCAGACAGAACTTGTAAAACAAAGGAATTTTTTATTAAGGTAAAATTTGAATACAGTGAAATGCACAGATCTTAAAAGTTTACAATGAGTTTGTCAAGTTTATACAACTGTGTAAATACCCCCATCAACATAAAGAACATTTCCACCACCTCTAAAAGTTCTCTTCTGCCCCATTCCAATCAATCCCTCCCTGCTAATCCCTCCCTCACTGTTTTCCCATATATTAGCTTTGCCTGCGTTTGAACTCCACATAAATGGAATCACATGGCATGTTCATTGGGTCACATTTAGTATTAGGTAGGGGCATATTTTCTTAACTCACCTCATTGCCCATATTTGATTTCTTTTTTGGGGGGCGGTGGGGGAAACAGGGTCTTTTTTTTTTTTTTTGGAGACAAGAGTCTCACTCTGTTGCCCTGGCTAGAGTGCCGTGGTGTTAGCCTAGCTCACAGCAACCTCAAACTCCTGGGCTCAAGCAATCCTCCTGCCTCAGCCTCCCAAGTAGCTGGGACTACAGGCATGCACCACCATGCCCGGCTAATTTTTTCTATATATTTTTAGTTGTCCAGCTAATTTCTTTCTATTTTTAGTAGAGACGGGGGTCTCACTCTTGCTCAGGCTGGTCTTGAACTCCTGACCTCGAGCTATCCTCCCGCCTCGGCTTCCCAGAGTGCTAGGATTACAGGCGTGAGCCACTGCGCCCAGCTGGAAACAGGGTCTTGCACTGTTGCCTGGGCTAGAGTGCAGTGGTGTCATCATAGCAGGAACCTCTTAACATCGCTTCAGTTTTGTCTGTCTTTGATGCAACATCACGTTTTAGAGATTAATCCATGCTGTATCAGTAGTTCTTTTTTTTTTTTCTTTTAGGAGTAGTTCTTTTTTATTGCTGAGTAATATTCCAGTTTATGAATATCTCATAAATTTTAAAGTCTGTCCTTGAAAGGAGATTTAATTTTGTTTTCCAATTAGGAGTCTTTGTTATGTTGGTTGCAAAGTCAAACTTTCTTTTGAGTTATCATTAGAAATGCAAGGAAGTCAAACTATAGAGAACAGTTTCACCTCTTCTCCCTTTACTACTTCCATAAAACCTACCAAACAGAAGCAGACGATTTAGTGATCCCAAAGGAATTGCAACAAGATGAGCTCCCTTTTTTATCTCCCTTTCCAATCTTGAAGGCTTTCCTTCCCTACATTCTGCCTGATGTGCCATTTCTACATGATGTGCCAATTCTAAAACTGGATTGTCCCTATCACACTTTCATGTTGCTAAGGTAAATTTATCGAACTAACCTGACTTTCACCTCTACTTATTAACTTTTTTAAACCTCACAGCTAAGTCCTTTTTCTCTTTTTCAGTAGATTTATTAAATTATGTGCATGTGTAACTTCTTTTTTAGAAGTCCTTTTTTGATTCTGTATTGATGACCTAGCATAATACTTTACTGTGGCTATAAAAAACTTTCTAATTTGCGTAAACATGCACTTTGAACTGTCATAAGATTTGCCAGTTACATGCTGGTACTGGTTAAAAGAACACAGTCCTGAAGGTTGTCAGCTGCTTATCTTCAATGATAAAGAGATCAGTGGTACACGTAACCTGTTTTTTAAAAAATGCAGAAGCCACTTTTTAAGAATGGCTTTAATATCACATTCCTCAAGGAACATAATTCCTCTAAACTGAGAATGGCTGGATTAAAAAATTGTCTTCGTCAATCATGTATTAAGCGAAGTGAGGGTTGGTGTACAATATACTTAGCAGCAACATGATATGTTTGTGAGACCCACATAGGTTGTATGAGGACAAAGAGTTAAAAATAAACAGCAAACTTAGGTTGATAAGTTAGGTTTTCTATTGAAAACTTCCTTTACATTTTCTTCTCTCTGGTAATCTCATTGTTCATGTTTCTCTTCCCTACCCACCCCTCCCAATCAGAATATGATGTCAGTTTCTTTACTTATCAGTCATTTCTTCCCTGCTTGAATGCAGGTACATTGCTTCCTGCCCTCTTTTAGCCCCTAAAATACAAAATTTCATTTCCCAATCCATTTAATAATGATTACATTACTTTCAGCAAAGGGAAGGAGAACGAACCTTGTGCTATTATGTATGTGCAGGCACTGTGAAGATATATTCTCTTAAGTCCTAGCTTAAGAACTAGCTTCATTTTATAGAAGACGACATCAACACTTGGGAGATTAGCTAACTTGTCCAAGGCTATACAACTAGTAAATCATGGAGTTGGGATTCAGACTCAGACCTTTCTAACCCAAAAGACCATGTTCTTTGTGCCTTCCTTACGATGTCACATTCTATATTTGGGCAGTACTGTTTTACCTCTTGATTCCATTATGCCTAGGTTAATATTATTTAGCAGATTTCATTACCAGGAATATACTGAGTATCCTGAGGACACTAACATAAAATTTTTAAATTGCTTTTAGACAATCCAGACATGGATAACTGACTATATGGCATTTCTTTTATTTTGCCATTTTTAACTACTCTGACTTGGTAGGGTTATCTAAAAAAGATTTCTAATCGTTTTCTAGGGTTACTAGTTTATTCCAGCAAATATTTATTTTGAAGTAACTAGATCTGAGTTCCATTATTAAGTATGCAGTTTCTTAAACTTCATGTTTACCCTACAGCAACATATTCAAACATTCTTTGCAGGTAGTTGATTATTTATCAAATCCTTAATAAAATTATATACAACTTTGTTTTTTTTTTTTTTTGAGACAGAGTCTCACTCTTTTGCCCGGGCTAGAGTGCCGTGGTGTCAGCCTATCTCACAGCAACCTCACACTCCTGGGCTCAAGCGATCCTTCTGCTTCAGCCTCCCAAGTAGCTGGGACTACAGGCATGCGCCACCATGCCCGGCTAATTTTTTTTCTATATATTTTTAGTTGTCTAATTAATTTCTTTCTAATTTTAGTAGAGATGGGGTCTCGCTCTTGCTCAGGCTGGTCTCGAACTCCTGAGCTCAAGCAATCCTCCTCCTCGGCCTCCCAGAGTGCTAGGATTACAGGCGTGAGCCACCGCGCCCGGCCATACAACTTTGCATATGGTTAATCCCATTTTTTTCAGCAGGCACATTTTGCAACTACTAAAAAAAAATTTCAAGAAGTTTGAAGACACATCTCAGTACTCTCAGGGAGAAACAACTTCATAGTATTCATGGTATTTAGTGAGACCTGAGTACTCAAATTTTGAAATGAATTTAAAATCTGTAACTTAATGTAGGTTTACTATAAAAAGAAATTACACCATAAAAGTCAACAATTGTTCCTTTAGAAATGTCCACTCTGATTACTTTGATTTCTTCCCAAGATCTTATTTTATGTATTAAATTTTAAAAAGTAACTCACATAATTGGCTTAGGATGAGCTAATACTTAGCTCAATCTCGTTTATTATGACTACCTGTACATTTTCCCTTTACAAGTACTACATTTATTGTGGTGCATAATTACTATATTGATTTTTAAAGTTTGTTATTTTTAGTGGATAAAGGAGATAGGCATATATAATGTAATTTAATAAGAAGAGTCTGGATAGAATTTACATAGATATTTTCTACAGCCATACCACCCTGAATACGCCCAATCTCGGAAGCTAAGCAGGGTCAGGCCTGGTTAGTACTTGGATGGGAGAATTTACATAGTTACTAATCTTGTGTGTGTTCATACTATCTTGAGTTTGAAAATTTTTAAAAAGGTAGAATTGACAGCAGTTTAAGAAAATGTTAAATTATTCATGAATGAAACATTTCCGTCAGACTACTGGAGTAAAATTTAATAAAACAATATGGATTCGTTTTTCAGGTTAGTTTGTTCCAAAAGACCAATCATTATGCAGTTCATGACTATACTGAAAAAGAATCTCTGCTCTTATCTATGGTTTTGACAAAGGAAAAAAAAAAGGAATCTCATATTTTTTCCTCTGCTGCTCCTCCTTTCTTCCTAAGTCCTAGTAATACCACCCATTTGCCCAGTTTTTCAAGCTCTCAGAATTTGGGAACAATCTGACCTCTCAGTTTTGGTTACGTCTTATAGGTACTTTGTCCCCACTGCTATCACCCTACTGTCACACAAGAGAGTCAATTATGGTAGGAAAACTATAAATGTTTTAAGGTGGGAGGGCATGAGAACCTAAGCTACAATTTTCCAGAAGTAACCTGAAGCAGAAATCAGAAGGATGAGTTAATGTATGTGGGGTGGTGGATGGTGGTGTAGGAAGGTATAGCGTTCCAGGAAGAAGTACCGGCATGCTAGAAGGTATGAAGATAAGTAGAAACTGCAGAGTTGAACCTAGGACCTAAAGACTGAAGGGGTAAGTAGCAGGGTACAAAGTTAGGAAAGTAATAAGGGAGGGACCAGATAAAGAGTGCATAGCCTGTTGAGGGTAACCATATGATCTGTCTTTCAAACTGGGACACTTTATTCCAGGACAAATGCCAAACTAGACAGGACACCAAACAACAGATGCAAACTAGGATATATATAAGACAAATGAAGAAATATATATCTTATCCTAATTACAATGATAATCCAATGAAGGTGGTTAAACATGATCAGTTTGACATGATCAGATTTGAATTTTACAAAAGATCACTCCAACTGAAGGGTAGAGAATGGACTATAAGATGCAAAACTGGAGATGGGAAGATAAGTTAGGAGGCTGTTGCAGTAATCTAGGCAAGAAAAAAAAAACCAAAATATAATGGACTATATTACAATGTGGTGGAAATAAAAAGACTTGAATAGGCTGGGCACAGTGGCTTATGCCTGTAATCCTAGCACTCTGGGAGGCCAAGGTGGGAGGATCACTTGAGGTCAGGAGTTCGAGACCAGTCTGAGTAAGAGCGAGACCCCCATCTCTACAAAAAAAAAAAAAACACAGAAAACTTAGATAGGTGTGGTGGCACACACCTATGGTTCCAGTTACCCAGGAGGATTGCTTGAGCCCATAAATTCGAGGTTGCAGTGAGCTATGATGATGTTACTGCACTCTAGCCACAGTGACAGAATGAGGCTCTGTCTCAAAAAAAAAAAAAAAAAGACTTGAATAAATGCAAGACATATTTAAAAGGAATAAACGAGACTTCATTATGACAATATTTGGAGGATGAGAAGGAAAGAGTTAAGGATAACTCCATATTTGACTTGGTGGTACCAATGATGGAGACAGGAAACACAGGAAGAGGAGCAGGTTTGAAGGAAAGATGGTGAGTTCATGGTGGGACTTGCTGAGTGTGAGGTCCTAATAGGACTTTTAAGTGAAGACAGGTGAACATATGAATGGGTTTGAAGACAGGAGATGTACAAATTTACCTACTGATTACAGATAACAAATTACCTCAATGTCACGGCTTAAAATATTAATAACATATGTTTATTATCTCATAGTTTTGATACATCAGGAATCTGGGAGCAGCATAGCTGGATGGTTCTGGTTCAGGGTCTCTCAGGAGTTTACAGGCATCTCAAGGTTCCACTGGGGGAGGATCCACTTCCAAGCTCACTCATGTGGCTGCCTGAGGTGTCCTCACAATATGGCAGCTGGCTTCCCTCTCTCCAGGGCTGCCTCACAAGTGATAAGGAGAGAGGGAATCATGAGAGATGGAAAGTGGGAAAGAAAAAGGACATCGAAGGGGGACACCAGAGTCTTTTTATAACCTAATTTTAGAAGGGACATCTTATCACTTCTGCTGTATTCTATGTGATAGAAGCAAGTCACTTAAGTCCAGTTTACACTCAAGGGGAGGGAATGAAGCTCCATCAATTAAGGAGAGAAGTATCGAAGGATTTGTAGACATTGGACATACCTTTAAAACCACAATACGACAACCAGATTATTAACTTTCCTAAAGCATAATTCGTCACTACCTTCTACTCTTCCCTACCACCAGTTCAAAAACCTTACACGTCCATGCTTTCTCCAAAGTATAACCCCTCAGCTTGATAATGAGTTAATTCCTTATCCTACTTTGCTAGATTCATCTCCATTCCTCCCTCTACACATCCCTCCTCCAGCCACTTATTGCTTCTAAACACCAGCCACCACGCTCTTTCACCTGATTTCATACAGGTTCTTTGGCCTAGAAGTCTGGTTCTCAAACTTGAATTCAGGTGACCAAACATCTGACGGCCCCATGCTCTTTTCAGAATACTACAAAACACTGACACATGAAACCCAATGTAACAATTCCTGACATTGTGCTAAAACGAATTCCATCTTATATTAGATTCTAGAATAGACCAGTGGAAGTAGGTGCCAAGGATTTAAGAACACTTCTACAAGGTGATTAAAGTCAAAGCCATTATTACACCTCAGCAGCTCCTTCCTTTCATGTAAGGAGCACTTTTTGAAAGCAATTGGCATGGAAAGCCTCCTACTCCCCATTCTTTCATCTCTGAAAAATTTACACAGCTAATTGCAAAAAGACTGGGGGTACTTTTTGCAACAAGTCATGGTGGGACTTGAGTGTGAGGTCCTAATAGGTGAAGCCAGGTGAATATATGACAGGTGGATGCTCTTAAGTAACTGCAGCGTAGTTGCATGATGGAATGCCACACAGCCATTTACAAAGATGAGGCAGAGCTTCATGTACTGACTTGGAACAATCTCTAAGATACATTAACAGGAAAAGGCAAGGTGCAAAACAATGAGTATACTAGCCTACCATTTATGTTTTTTTTTTTTTTAAAAAAAGATAAAATTTAAAACCCGTACGTCCTAAACATGCCTAGAACATCTCTGGAAGGTTCCAAGAGACAATGGTAACAGCAGTTACCTCTGGGAAGGTGGTGGAGGGGGAGGCAGACGTTCTACCCTATTCTACCCGTCGGTTATCCAGCCCCCACGCTTATTTGTATAGGATCTTACCTCCTGCCTCTCTGGGAGACCAGAAGCGTCTAAGAGGCTGGGTCCGGCTCATCTTCTAACTACGCGCTTGATGTTTCCCGTGCCTTGTTATTTCACAGAATCCCCACCAGCCCGGGGGGCGGGGTGTCGCCCGAAGTCACCCTGCAGGTGGGAGGTGGGTCCGGGATTCCGCGCTCCTCCCACGGCCCCGCGCGGCCCGCCCAGAGGCGGGGGCCATGGAGTGCGGGGACCCCACTGAGCCGCCTAACAGCTCTCTTCTCCCTCTTCAAGGCGCTGTCTCGACTTCCTTCGTGTAGGAGAAGAGGTGTCGCCAGGTTACTCCCCTGCACCTCATGGAAAACGGAAGCAGAACGGAAGGAGAGGGGCTGCCTCAACCAAGAGACTCTGACAGCAACCCGGGACATTAACTCTGTTTGCTACTTCCCGCGCAATCACTGCGGCGCGACGCCGCGCTCTCCCGGAAATGACGCAAAGGATGGGCGCCGCCCCCTAGCTTCCGGTTCCGGGCCACACTCAAGCGTGTGCGCGAGGAACCAGCTACGGGGTTCCGCACGCGGATCCGCACGAGGTGAAAGGGAAATGGAGGACTCGGCCTCTGCTCCTCCGCCGAGCTCAGCGGCGGCTGCAGCCTCCACCTCGATTGCAAAGGCCCCGACCCCAGAGGAGCAGCTGGACAAAGAGCAGGTGAGTGGCCCCTGGGGAAAGGGTGGCTCGGAAGAGGGGTGGCTGTGACCTTGTGAGGTGCGGGGAGCCGGGTGAGAGGCGAGTGCGGGCTCGGTGCCTCGGTAGACTCCGTCGGCGCTCCGGGAGGGTCGCCTGTGGGCCGTGCGCCTCAGCTGGCCTGCCCGTTTATACACGCAGGTTAGGCGGCTGCTTCCCGCGGTCCTACGGCCTGGCTCTCTTGAATTGGATTGCCAGTGTAACTCGGGGTTCTGGAGTGAGGTCGACCTGGCTTTGCATCCCTACCGTTTAGTTTTGGCCAAGTCGCTTACTTTTGCAAACCTGTTATCTCTTATTTAAAATGGGCTCTTCCGCTCTCCAGGATCAGAAGAGGTAATGTTTGTAAAGCGATTTGGCCAGGGGCCTGGCACATCGTAAGTGCGCTGTAAATGCTAGTTGCAGTTTGTTTTGCACTTTTCCAGGGATTACTGCCTTCCTTACTGAGAGCAGGAGAAGCATGATTCCCTGTGGCCCAGTTTCTTATGTAAAAGAGGCCCCTTTCTATAGACAGTGCTAGAAGCAGATGCTTAAGCGTTTTCGATGGATTCTTAGATTCCTCTGTGTATAAATTTCAGGATCCTAATAGATACCGTTATGGAGGTAGCCTCCCAAAATACAAGTTGGAGCAAAAACAAAAAAGGGATGAGAAGAAACTAATGCTAAATGAGATTGAGAACATTTAACTTATTTGTATATCTCCACTTTGCAGATTAGAAAGGCACTGGAAGCTCTCTTTTCTTATTCCAAGTCCAGGAAAAACGATAATGGATTACTTTTGAATGAAAATGAAAATTTATTTTTAATGGTGATATTATGGAAAATTCCAAGTAAAGAACTGAGGGTCAGATTGTAAGTTCTGATTTTCTACCTTTGCTACTTTTATATGCTTGTTCATTCTATATAACTTTAACAATTGCACCTTAGTCTCTAGTGCAAACTTTGTAAACTCAAAAGTCTGAGATGAAATAAAACAACTGTGCCTAAAAGAACTGTAGGTAGTCAGACATACTAAAATTTTTTGAGATTTCACCAGTTTTCTTAAGGCTTAGTGGACAATTGAATCAAAACATTAGTGTTTGATAGGTCGAATGACAGGAAGGAAAGAAAAAAACCTAGTGTTTGAGAGAACAAAGGTAGAATAAATTAACAGCCGTTGTCTTTTCATGTCAAGCTAAAATTCCTGAGGGCCCAGACTTACTGCTTTATACACAGACTGTTAAAAACTTGGCAATGAACTCCTTTATGTGGAAAAGACACCCATGGTAATTATGCATTTTTAGCGTTAGAAGTTTTAGGTCAAAGATACCCTCTTTGTAGAGTTTTCAGGTTTAGCAAATAACACAAATAAGTTTTTAGTATAAATAGGTCCCAAATATTTCATGGGACGTACATATACTAAAAAAAAGGATTCATGGTTGATCTGAAACTCAAATTTAACTGGATGTCTGGCAATCCTGCCTGTCAACTCACTGATTTCCCATCTGAAAGCCAGCCTGCTTAAGGATAGCTAGCTTGTTTCTATTCTTGACGTGAAGAAGGAAGATGGAATGGTTAGGACTGGAAAGACACTTCTGATTTTCAGATTCTCTGTTACCACATCTTCGCGAACCTGCTCAAGCCAGGTTGCCTTATTCATCACTTTACATTTTCTGCCTGTATCCTTTATTCCACACCAGTTTCCCCTTCTGGAAAGCCTTCTCACCTTCTCTTCGATATTTTCCCAACTGCTCACCTCTTAGTGATTTCTGCTGCTTACCACCTTTGCAGCACTTACTGTCTCATTTGGCAAGTTATGCTACTGTGTGTTGTTTTTCTTAAACTAAGGAAATATTTGTGTGGCCCTAAGAAATGAGTTAAACCCTTTTTTTTTAAAGTCTGGGCATAGTGTACATGCTTGCTGGTTCCTCTTGGTTTCCTCCATGTTTTCTGTTTCAACTCTTAAGGGTTACGTTGTTTATGGAGCTAAGAGTTTACCAGAAGGTAAAGTTCTGAACCAAGAATGTCCTAATGAAACTGTTATTCTAGCACATGAGAGTACATATACCCATACAGCAACATAGATAATAATAATTACATATGCAAGAATTTGAGTGTGTTTGGATATGTTTTAATTCTTCTTATATCCCAAGTGTCAGTTGATATTTGAGTCTGTGGTATTTGTGATTGACTTGAATCTTAAATCTCTTCTCTGTAATATTGAAAACTAGATGTATTTTTAAATGTTCTTGGTGCAGTATTGTCTTTTTTTTTTTTTTTTTTTTTTTTTTTTTGAGACAGAGTCTCACTGTGTTGCCCGGGCTAGAGTGCCGTGGCGTCATCCTAGCTCACAGCAACCTCAAACTCCTGGGCTCAAGCGATCCTCCTGCCTCAGCCTCCCGAGTAGCTGGGACTACAGGCATGCGCCACCATGCCCGGCTAATTTTTTCTATATATATTTTTAGTTGTCCAATTAATTTCTTTCTATTTTTAGTAGAGACGGGGTCTTGCTCTTGCTCAGGCTGGTTTCGAACTCCTGAGGCAGTATTGTCTTAAATAGTGTGAATGAAGGTTATTAAAATGACAGTAAATTTATTTTGTGTTATTTGTAATATAAACATACATATTTCTGTAATAATGCTTTTCTCCTTGGTTCCCTCTCATGTATTTTGCAGGCCCTTGCCTCATGGTATTCGATCAGATTTAGAAGAAATCTGTTTATTTACCAAGGATGAACCCAATAAAACTCCTGAACAAACAGAACTTTTCTATAGAAAGCTTTTGAATAAGCATGGCATTAAAACCATATCTCAGGTAGGAAGCCTGGTTGATATTTTCAAGTCATGTAGAACTGTGTTCCCCAGCCCCCAGGCAGTGGACCTGCACCTGTACGTGGCCCACCAGAAACCGAGCCACACAGTGCCGCACAGTAGGAGCAGGCAAGCAGTGAGCCCCACCTGCACCCACAGCTGATGGCCATCGCTTGCATCATTGCCCAAACCCCACCCCCATCAGATCCGCGGCAGCATCAGACTCTCATTGGAGCGCATACCACACTGCAAACTGCATGTGAGGGATCCAGGGTGCGCACTTCCCATGAGAATCCAGCACCTGATGATCTGAGGTGGAGCTGGGATGGCATCACCCCCACCTGCCCTGTCCATGGAAAAACTCTTCCATGAAACCGGTCTCTGGTGTCAAACAGGTTGGGGACTGCTGATTTAGAAGATTTAATTCAATTGAAGTAATAAGTAATAAATGAATTGCCGTATTTCCTGGTACTTTCCTTCTGTCTTTCTCTTCTTAATTTAATTCTTGGTGGCTTTAGGTAGGGTATATTCCATGTTGCCTGTGATGGAGGAGCTGTTGCTGTTTGTTGGCCTATAATCTAAGTGTGTACATCAATAGCTTTTATATGTTACAGAAAAAAGGTTACTCATGTCATTCCTCTGTCCTTCCAGAGCATCTTGTGTTTGCCTCTCTCTCACTCACCCTGTTTTGTAGTTGTCGATGTACTTGTCTTTATTATCCCTGGATCTAAGTTTCTTTAACTGGGGTCCTTTCTCATTTGTCTCAGTGTCCCCCGCATGTAGCATAGTGCCTGGTACATTTTTGGTACTCACATGTTTGCTAAACTGTGAGGGGCGTGGCTCTGGGACATTTTTTAATCCAAATACAAATTGTTGCCTAAGTATTTCTTCTCCTTGTTCAGGTTCTCAACTTTTTGTTTTTCCTTTTCCTTATGTTTCCTAGATTATCCCCTTCCACACTTTAAAAAAGGAATATAAATCCTATGAAGCCAAGCTCCGCCTCATGGCTAGTTTTGACTTCTTCCTTACTGATGCCAGAATTAGGCGGCTTTTACCCACATTCATCGGGAGACATTTTTATCAAAGGAAGAAGTAAGTTTCTTGTGATGATTGGTCTTCAGCAGCATGAAATTTATAGGTGTTTGTGTTGTGTTCTGAATGCCTGTGTGTTTTTTGTATAGAGTTCCAGTATCTGTAAACCTTCT
>NW_012148285.1:8943650-8948038 GCF_000956105.1 Propithecus coquereli | reverse complement strand
ATGCAATTCCACAGCTGGTACCAATAGGAACAGCTATGATGGAAATAGTCTATATCTGAGCCATCTCATTCATTAGGCACTAGTTATCTTTGGCTATTGAGCACTTGAAATATGGCTACTGTGTCTGAGGAACTGAATTTTTAATTTTATTATTTTAATTAGTTTAAATAGGCACATAAAGCTGGTGGCTGGTTACTGTATTAGGGCAGCTCCAGATATTAAGGAAAGCAAAGAGTAAGATAAATGTTTAGGGAACATTAGTAGTTCTGGGTTTATAGATTATGCTTTAAGGGCACCGTACCTTTAAAGTGAAGATCCACCTCAGTCTTGGTTTAATTCATTTCTTTTTTGGGGGACACAGTCTTACTCTGTTGCACCAGGTAGAGTATAGTGGCGTCATTTTAGCTCACTGCAACCTCAAACTCCTGGGCTCAGGTGATCCTCCTGCCTCAGCGTCCTGAGTAAAAGGGACTACAGCACACACTGTGATGCCTGGCTAATTTTTTTCTATTTTTAGTAGAGATGGGGTCTCACTCTTGCTTAAGCTGGTCTTGTCGAACTCCTGAGTTCCAGCAATCCTCCTGCCTCTGCCTCCCAGAGTGCTAGGATTACAGGTGTGAGCCACCACGCCTGGCCAGTCTTGGTTTAATTCTTATTAAATGAATTCAGTGTTCATCAGCCTGACTAGTGCCTTTGTGTTGTTACATTCATTTAATCTTACCCAGGGCACTGACCTACGTGGAGCCCCCACACCTAGTCTTAGATAACAGAAAAGACATTTTAGGGTAGTGCTTCTTTTTTTTTTTTATTTTTTAGAAGCCAGTCAAATTTAGCAGTGGGGGGTTGAATACCAACTTTAGTGACACTAATGTTAGTAAGTTCTGATAACCCACTACCATCGGACCAGCCTAGGGTAGTGCTTCTTGATTTCTAAGTGGGCAGAGGATGCTGCTCAGACTATTTTATTAGGCCAAGAGGTAGGTTAAGTTTGAATGCTTGGTAGTATACCAGCTTGGGGAGATAGGGCAAGTTTTAAACATATTTGAAATACATTTTATAAAATAATTCATCCGCTAACGGGGGTATCTGTGTGGGGATGGGTAGCTGCCAGCAGGGCAGAGCTGTAGGGTTCAGCCCTTCCACCCAGAGATACCTCATACCCCAGGAGCTCGTGTAAGTGCCCAAGTGGTCACACATGGCAGAGAACAGGACCACCAGAGATTTCTCAGCTCTGCTCACCAGGAAGGCCAGCCCTCAACAAGAGCGTCTCCAGGTAGAGTAGGGCAGGGTATGGTCGTACAAGACAGGTGGATTCTGGTGTTGCCTTCTGCCTGCAGGTGGGAAGCTGCTTAATTGGACGTGATGAATAGCTCAGAAGAGGTGGTGGGTGGTTGTGCTTGGGCCCCTCTTTGGTTATAGGCTGATGTCAAAGCAGTGCCTCAGGGAGTGGTTAGCTAGAAGCTCCAAGGCCTGGTTCACGGAGTCAGTGAGTAGCTGGGAGAAGGGGACAGTACCACGAAGGCAGTCTCCTGCCCACAGCTTAAAGAAAGTTACAGACAACTGAGGAAAAAAACCTGAAATCATTCTTTCCTCTTTCACCTTTCCCCAACGCAATAGTTTCTTTTCTTCCTCTTCTACCTCTTCTTCCTTCGCTTCCTCTTCCTCTTTCCCCTTCTCCTCATTCTCTTCCTCCCCCACCCCCTTCACTTCTCCCTTCCACTTTCTTCTCACTGTCTTTCCATCTGGGAAACCACGGGCGTGCTTGCAGGCAAGTTGTAACAGAGCGGGCAGATCCCAGTCTTTGATTGATTTTTGAAGGCGGCAGGTAGGGGTTGGGCAGTGGAACTGTAGAGATAGCAGGTGACCCTTCTGGAGGTCATTGCCCAAAGAACAGCCTGAGATCTGCGCACACTCAGCAATGTGAAGGTTTTCCAGGAAGAAGGTCGAACCTCCTCTGGCCCTGCCCACTGACCCTCCTGGCCTCACATGGTTAGGTGCCAGCCATTCGTGGTATGGCATTTTATTTCAGGTAGAAGGAATTTCTAGAGCATGAAAGACGATAATCTTCCTTTAAAATGCATTTAGAACCTGAAGATTTTAATGTTTCTCCCTTTAAAAAACTTTAGGATTATGTATTTATATTTCTCACATACCTGCCTGTGCTTTATTTTGAAAAATTCATTTTAAAAAATCTTTAATACTGTATTAAATTTCAGCACTATACGCATCGGTCACACTGCAATGCAGATTGAGCACATCATTGAAAACATTGTTGCTGTCACAAAAGGACTTTCAGAAAAATTGCCGGAGGTACAGTATTGCAGGCAGGTCAATTGATTATTCACTTAAAAGCAACAAAGTATACATAGATGACATTCTTCGTTTCAGAAGTGGAAGAGTGTGAAACTCATGTTTGTGAAAAGTGAGAGATCGGTTGCCCTCCCCATCTTTTCCTCGTTTGTCACCAGTTGGGATGAAAACGCCAAACAGTGTGTTCTTAGTAAGAAGAAAAACGTGAGTAGAAGTTTCAATCCTGGATAAGATTAATAATCAAGGGTGTAAACTCAGCCCCCAGCCCAGGATTATTCTTTCCTCGCCTCTAAATGTTACTGATTTTCACAAAATTTCTAACTACATACTTCAGATAACCAGATTCTGAAATAATAATATATGACTTAGCTGCATAAAATGCATGTTTGGCAATGAGTTGAAAACAGAGTGGGTTTGGGGTTCAGGTGCTGGCAAGGGAGTTCTCTGTCTGTACAGGTGAAGGCCCTTTCACGGATCTCTGAATAATCTGACTTGCAGGTGCTGAATCAATGCCATTTGTTTATCAACAGAAGTATTGCCTGCTAAAATTATGTATGCTGCTTTTTGATAGGCAACAAAGAAAAAACAAGGAGAAAGACTTCTTAAAAAGCCAAAGGGGAAGAAGAGAAACAGAAAGGTAAAGAAGCAGGCTGCATCAGTCCTAACAAAAGATGATGCGGCCCCTAAAATTAGTGGTCTGCCAATGAAGAAACCTGGACCCCAGAAGGAAAAGACCCTGGAGCATGGGAAGAAGAAGAAAAAACATGGCAAAGTAAAAGCCCAACTTGAAGTGACAAATGAATCCGAAGATGAAATTCCACAGCTGGTACCAATAGGAACAGCTCCAGCTAAAGAAAACGTAGAGGTATTTTTTACTAATATTTGATATTCATAATGGATTGGTTCCGTTGCCGCTGTGTACCAGGCAGGCACCGTACTGAGCGAGGAGTGATAGAAGGTACTAGGGTGAACTGCAAGAACTAGGAAAATAGTTAAAGTGATTTACTTTCCCCTTTTAAATGCTGGAGTGGTGTATAGTAAACACAACCTTTTGTGTAACTTGGGGTCAAGGGAGACTTGGGCATGTTTGTAATTTTAAGAAACATTGCTTGTGGATTTGAAAAGCAGACCAGAGCTGGGCTTGGTGCTTACACCTATAATCCTAGCATTCTGAGAGGACAAGGCAGGAGGATGGCTTGAGGTCAGGAGTTCAAGATCAGCCTGAGCAACATAGGGAGACCCCATCTCTACAAAAAATAGAAAAATTAACCGGGTGTGGTGGCAAGCACCTGTAGTCCCAGCTACTCAGGAGGATCGCTTGAGCCCAGGAGTTTGAGGTTGCAGTGAGCTATGATTACACCACTGCCCTCATGTCTGGGCAACAAAGTGAGACCCTATCTCCAAAAAGAAAAGCAAAGAAAAAACAGGCCAGGAGTTTGGGCATGTGGTTCCATTTCTGAAGGTGAATCCTGGATCAGCACATAATTAATCAGGGCAAACTTGGGTATTGGATCCTGCCTCTAAAACCTCTCCAGCACCCCACCTCCAGTGATCCTTACAGAAATCTCACTTCATTTTGGAGAACATACTTTAAAGGAACTGAGTTTATTTCTTATTTTTTTGATAGAGTTTCTATTCATAGAATATCTCCAATTCTTGGAGAGGATCTCTCAAAAATAAAAGGGGTAATAAGTCCCTGTGATACCAGAGGGTTGCTCTCACCATGTATTCAGAGAAAACTCACTCGCTCCTCTGGGCAGACCTGTCCCTGGGTGTGGAGCATGGCCTTCAATAGGTGGGAGGCCTGGTGCCAGGGCTGTTCTTTCACTACAGCTGCTTTGTATTTTATGGTAACAGTAACCCTTAAAATCTTCATCTAAAGTGCCCCCAAAGTCCTACTGAATACTTTAATATACTTGAAATTAACATAAGGTATATAGTTGTTTTTAGAAAAAGTAAGCTGAGGCCAGGCGTGGTGGCTCACGCCTATAATCCCAGCTCTCTGGAAGGCCAAGGCGGGCGGATTGTGTGAGCTCAGGAGTTCGAAACCAGCCTGAGCAAGAGCGAGACCCCGTCTC
>NW_012148285.1:8937513-8939533 GCF_000956105.1 Propithecus coquereli | reverse complement strand
CCCCCACCCCCTTAAATTGCTGCTGCTTGCCTACAGTTAGGGTTAATATTCAGACATCAAAATTACCAATTAGGACTTTATGACCCATAAGAACCCCTCATCAATCCTTGGATCCTAACTCGATAAAAGACGGTAGAAGTTTTGGGAGATCATTTCGGTATATAATGGTCCTGGAGAGGGAAAATGGCATATTTAGGTGATTACATTTAACCCCAGATTAAAACCTCTCAGTTCAACAGTATTCAAGCGATTAATACCTCCTGTTTATATTATGTAGCTCATTGGGGCATTGTCAATACTTGAAGTTACAGGAAATGTCAGGACATAATTTTAACACCTGAAAAAAATGTCAGCTTTCCAAAAGACATTAGTTGATCATGTGAATGAGACTCAATTTTCATTATAGATTTCCCTCAATCTATTTCTCCAGTGTATTCTACCGTGCAGTGACAGTCTTAAAAACTTCCTTGAGCTCAGCCATTCAACCACCAAATTACATCAGTTTTCATTCACTCAGCCTTCCTTACGTTACAAATCTTTTGACCATTAAGTTCCTACAAACTGTCTGGTACAGCACCAGACTTTGGAAACTAATGCATAAAACAGGGCTTTGAACCTCGGGAGTGCAGTAGTGTAGTTAGCGGCAGTCTCAGAATTTTCTTTTTCCTTTTTTTTTCTTTTTTTTGGAGACGTGGTCTCACTCACCCAGGCTTGAGTGCAGTGGTGCAATCATAGCTCACTGCAGCCTCGAACTCCTGAGCTCCTCCTGCTTCATCCCCCTGAGTAGCTGGGGCTACAGGCACACTACAGCTGGCCAATTTTTAAATTTATGTAAAGATGGGGTCTTACTGTGTTGCCCAGGCTGTTCTTGAACTCCTGGCCTCAAGCAATCCACCCCCATCCCCCACCTCACCTCCTAAAGTGCTGGGATTATAGGCATGAGTCACCACTCCTGGCCCTAGAGATTTTTTTTTTCTTTGAGACAGGGTTTCATTCTGTCTCCCAGGCAGGATTGCAGTGGCCCAGTCATAGCTCACTGTAACCTCAAACTGGACTCAAACTTGAGTTAGAGAGCTGAGACAATAGATTGTATTGTTAAGACAATCTTGTCAAGAGTAGCAAGACAATTTAATGGGGGAAAAGTCAGTCTTTTCAACAAATAGCACTGGGACAACTGGATATCCTACACACAAAAGAATGAAGTTGGGCCCTTACCCAAGACCATAGACAAAAATGAACTCAAAATGGGTCACAGAACTAAATGTAGGCGCCTAGATGCTTAGAGGAAAACAGAAGTAAATCTTTATGACATTGGATAAGCTACTGGCTTCTTATCTATGACACAAAAAACACAAGTGGAAAAATTATAAAATTAGATGTTACCAAAATTAAAAACTTGTACTTCAAAGGACACCATTTAAAAAAGTGAAAAGACAACCCACAGAATTGGGCAAAATATTTGCAAATCATATTCCTGATAAGAAACTTGTACCTAGAATATATTAATGTAAAGAATTCTTACATCTCAACAATAAAAAGACAAACTACAATTTTATTAATGAGCAAAGGATCTGAATAGACATTTTTCCAAAGGCAATATACAAATGGCCAAAAAGCACATGAAAAGGTGCTCAACACGCGTCCTCTTAAGGAAAATACAAATCAAACCCACAATGAGATACTATGTCACACCACTAGGATAACTGTCATCAAAAAGATAAACAGTAACCAAGCAGATGTGAAGAAATTGGAACCCTGGTTACATTGCAAGCGGGCCTATAACATGATGCAGCTGCTTTGGAAAGCAGTCTGGCATTTCTTCCAAAAGTTAAAGATGGGAGGAGGGGGAGGGGAGAGGGATAAAAAATTACCTAGTGGGCACAATGTACATTATTTGGTGATGGGTAGACCTGAAGCCCAGACTTCACCACTGTAAGAAAACTCCACTTGTACCACCTAAATCTATTGAAATAAAACAATAATAATAAAAAATTTTGACACCCCCTCCCAAAGTTAAACA
>NW_012148285.1:8935721-8937463 GCF_000956105.1 Propithecus coquereli | reverse complement strand
AAAAAAAAAAAAAAAAAGTATAACATTGCTTCTGAGTGTACATACTGTTGGCATTCCGAATCTTGGTTTAACTTGAAGGCCTGTGATGAGACTCTTTTCTCTCTTCTCTTAACCGTTTATTCACGTGGACTCCATTACACCAGTTTGTGCACACATTCCCAGAGTAGGCCAGTGAGGGGCTAGCTGTATGAGAATCTGCTGTGGAACTGATGAACTGATGAATAACATGGGTTTCTTGGCCCTCATGCTGAGATGGTTTGCCTTGGTGGTGCTCAGCCAAGCTTACGGATCTCTGGATTAGCATGCATAATGATAAGGGAAATTAACATGATGCCATTTATACAGGTACCGAATTGGATCCTGCCTGCTAGAGGCAAGAACATATATCTTCCAAAAGCCTTCTTATCTTCCACATTACTCGTCACCCTATAGAGAGTTACTTATATGTGCCAACTCTAAGATGGGAAGCTTGGGAGAGTGGACTGTTTAAAGTTTGCATAATTGTCTAACATATATTCTGAGGCAGTAAATAATTTCTTCTGTATTTGTGCTTTCACAGGATTTGAATTGGGGTATGCATCCCTAGTAGGAAGTGATGTGTTCACTCTAGTACAGGAATGAGCTTGCATGCAAAAGGTTGAAGTGAGCTGTGCTTTCAAACATCATGTGGTTCAGAAGCAAGTAATAAAAGAATAAAAGCTTTATTTAATAAAAGCTCCCTCAAGTTGGAGGAGTCCGGACTGCTTCTGCTGTTTAGTAGCACAAATTAAATTGTAATGTTAACTTTTTAAATTAGAAAAGCCTCTAAAATACAAAATTATGTTATTCTGTCCTTTCAGACTTCTAAAACTGAATATACATTTACTGTGTTGTAGGGGTTTAGCTTAATTGCTTTGTTTTCCGTAGAAACTAGGGTCTGTGGGAAGACAGACTTGTTTCACTGATTCAAAGGTCCACTGCTTTGTGCAGGACAAACCCACATACATAATGGTGACCTGTTCTCTGCATGACAGTTTTCCAGGGATAGCTGTATGCTTTCTTTAATCCTATCCTCTAGCCAATTAAAGATTTTGCAACACCAAGTGATTCTTGCTCGTTTTTAGTCTTGTTGAATGTGACACTAGTGTTAACCTTCCTGTTCCTGCGTCTACTTTTACCATAATACCATTCTCAGCGTTCTCTATGCTGAAAAAAGCAGGCTTCAATTTCTTGAGCAAGATGCCAGTATCATCTAACAAAGCCTATTTTATGGTAACTGTCGACAAATACAATTTTTTGAATCCTATGCTAAACGTGAAGAAACAGAATGGGCGGGCACTCAGTATGGTTTGTGCTGATAGTGTATTGCTTTTGCACCATGAGAAAATCGAAAAATCCTAAGTCAAATCATCATCTGTACTAGGTTCCCAAGGCTGAAGAAGTGTAGGAGACACACTCCTAGCTGGCTGGTAGGGCTCTGAGCTGATAGTGGTCTACCCAGGGCCAAGGGGACGACTGGAAATCTCTGCTGCAGTAAATCACGTTATCTTGTGGGTTGAGTATGAGGCTGATATTTCCTTGGAAGTCATGGCTGGGTTTCTGGAATTCATCCCCCGTACCAGGGAGATCTAATGGACAAAACCAGATCTGGTGGGAGAAAAGTGAGTGCAACATTTTTGTTTTGAAGAAAGTATTTGAATTTTAGTGAATGTGTTTAGGAAATGTAATAAGCATCAAATGCAATATTAAATGAATGTGTTTAA
>NW_012148285.1:8926378-8928021 GCF_000956105.1 Propithecus coquereli | reverse complement strand
TGGTGTCATCATAGCTCGCCGCAGCCTCAAACTCCTGGGCTCAAGCAATCCTCCTGCTTCAGCCTCCCAAGTACCTGGGACTACAGGCTCATATCACCATGCCTGGCTAATTTTTTAAGTTTTTGCAATTTTCGTAGAGATAGGGTCTCATTCTGGCTCAGGCTGGTCTCAAACTCCTGGGCTCCAGTGATCCTCCCGCCTCAGCCTCCCACATTGCTAGGATTACAGGTGTGAGCCACTGTGCCTGGCCTAGAGATGTATTTTAAACCATTAAAAACTTACAATCACCAATTCTGACCTTCTGAGAGTCTCCCTGGAGGGGAACTTCAGTGTTTTCTAGAATCCAGCCCTTTGAATTACCCCCTCAGGATCCTGGAGAGGGTGAACCCGATTTTGATTAATAATACATAGTAGGTGCAATTCACAGCCAAGGAGAAAGGTTTCTGTTTTCCTTTTGATATTTCTAACCTCTAGTATTTTTTTTTCTTCCCTCAAACACTACAAGAAAACAAATCACAATGTACCAGCCTGTCCGAGTTGATGAGAGGGTCAGGCTGCTGAGAAGGCAGGAAGATCTGCGATGCTTGTCTCTGTCCAAGTGCCTGCTTCTTTCCTGCCTGGGGTTATTGGTCGTGGCTCTGGGAATAGCTGTCCTTCTACATGACCCCTCTAACACCATGACTTTCTCTACTGGCTTAACGACAATAGCCATAGGCATTGCTTTTGTCACCTTTACTGGAGCAATAGCCATGCGAAGATTCAACCGGAAAGTGCCAATTATCGTGAAGCCAAGACCAGGAGCCAGAAGGAGGACAGAAAGTGCCCCGGGCACCAGAGAGCCTTTACTGGCTGAGTCACCCAGAGCCAGCACCTGGCTGTAACCCTGTGTTGAACTTCGATACCTTTGAGCCTTTGGAACTTTTAAGTCTCCTAAGCATTGTTTTTAAATTCAAATAAAATTTGGCTTTTTAAAAGCTCGTTTCCTGATGTGGTAATGTTCTTGTGCCCTATGGCATTAGTTTCCCTCTGCAGAAGTCCTTCAAGTAATAATGATGCTTCTCAGATTCATGCCATCTGGCCGACCAGTGTCCCCCTAGGTGCTGCCCCTACCAACCTTCTTGTTCTCCCCCACTGTCACTGAAGGTCCAGCGGCTGCTTCTCTGGCTTTTCACGGTGACTCCTGCAGATGGTAACATGGTGAGAGGTGGCCGAGACTGTAGGTGCCCTGATCCAATCCTCCTCACCTGCAATGTCGTCTTCTCTCCCCATCCATTACCCACTTCCAAGGTCATGTCCCATACCTGTAATCACTGTCACCTGTGAGACCCCAAAATATCACTTCAGACACCCCATTCTCTGGGCAGGCACTGTGGCTCACGCCTGTAATCCTAGCACTCTGGGAGGCCGAGGCAGGAGGATCGTTTGAGCTCAGGAGTTTGAGACCAGCCTGAGTAAGAGCGAGACCCTGTCTCTACTAAAAATAGAAAGAAATTAGCTGGACAAAATATATAGAAAAAATCAGCTGGGCATGGTGGCACATGCCTGTAGTTCCAGCTACTCGGGAGGCTGAGGCAGGAGGATCGCTTGAGCCCAGGAGTTTGAGGTTGCTGTGAGCTAGGCTGACGCCATGGCACTCTAGCCCG
>NW_012148285.1:8924027-8926328 GCF_000956105.1 Propithecus coquereli | reverse complement strand
TACTTGAGCTGCATCTTTTTATGTATATTAAGTTACAATTTGCATTTCTTCAGAGATGGGTCTCTTATTCCTATCCCTTGACTGTTCTGCTAGGCTGTTGGATTTTTCTTCTTGATTTGTACAAGTCTTTGTATTTTAGGGATCTTAATTCTTTGTCTTTTATCATTACAAATATGACACATTCTAGCTTAATGCTATATTCTAAAATACTTTTTTCCTTTGTGGTTGTGGGTTTCATTTCTCTAAGCAAACTTGCAACATTTTCTTGAACAAAAACTGAAGATTATGTATGCATTCAACCTAAGGAATTGGGAAAATAAGCCAATCAAATGCAGGAAAGGCTTTAAAAAGAAAACTTAAAAAAAACAAGTTAGAAAACAGACCCTACAACTAACAGGTAAAACCAAAAGCTGGTTCTTGAAAGAGATGATAGATCAATAAATCCCCAGAAAGCTAAACAAACACTTACCACCTTTCAGCCAAAACAGGAAAGATAGTCAAGCTTAAAAAAAAAAATCAAAGGACATTATGCTCAACTTCATATCAACATACTTGAAAATCTATATAAAATGGATGTTTTGAGAACTTTATCAAAATTGAAGACACAATCCTAAAAATTAATTGGAAGAGAAAAGGCAGTGAGATATAAGTTAACATTGTACATAGAAATCTTGAGTTGTCATTGTAATTAAAAGTTCCCCAATTCATTTTACAAAGTAACATTCTTAGTACTCAAAACTAATAACTTTCTTTCTTTCCTTCCCTCTTAAGCAAACCAGGTTACATGAGTTTTTTTTAAGAAGATAAATGTAAAATAATTACATTTATCTAAAAGAAGCCGCTTAGGAGAGCTTATTTGAGGAAGGCAAGGATGGTTAAACGTTAGGGAATCAGTAACAAAATTCATTGTCAGTAAATTAAAAGAAACAACATAGTTAGCCACAAATGCTCAAAATGCAGCCACAAAACTCACCAGCAATTTATGATTGAAACATCCTATGAAGGCCAGGCGTGGTGGCTCACACCTGTACTCACCCTCAGCACTCTGGAAGGCTGAGGTGGGAAGATCACTTTAGCTCAGCAGTTTGAGACCAACCTGAGCAAGAGCGAGACCCCGTCTCTACTAAAAATAGAAAAATTAGGCATCCTGGCTTGAGCCTGTAGTCCCAGCTACTTGGGAGGCTGAGGCAGGAGGATCACTTGAGCCCAGGAGTTTGAGGTTGCTGAGAGCTATGACGACACCATTGCACTCTAGCCCAGGCAACAGAGTGAGACTCTATCTAAAAAAAAAAAAAAAAAAAAAAAAAAAAAGATCATATGAAATGTCAAGTTAATGAAATGTTGCCATCAAGGGTCAAAACCACTAGTATTTGCCATTATTGTCATTGTCAGTCTGTAATGAAGGACATAGACCTGACCTCTGTAAGCGGAGATCCACCCTCTTCCCGAAGGGTCCCTAATGACTCATTAAGAAGATTTAACCTTTCTCCTTGCAGTTGTTCTACTTCAAGTCCAATAAAAACCCAAACTGGAGTAAGTGTGTCGGGTGATGCAGGCCACTTGAAGTGAACGCCCTGCTGGAAAAGGAGGTATGTCAAAATGGCCAGGAAAATTCCGAAAGATTGGTAAGGGGGATATGTTTCCAACCAGGTTCTAAAACGTGCCCCAAAGCTGTCCTATATGGTACAGAAAATAGCATGCCCACAAGTGGAGCAGAGCGGTGAGTGAAAACAGCTCTGTTTATGGGTATTTAATATCAGAGTGGTTTTTCAAATTAAAGACAAGAAATGCACATTCAATAGGATGAAGGGATTCTTTTGGGGGAAATATAGAACCGTATTTCTGGTAATGTATTGCACAAATTCTAGAAAAACCTGAGATTTGATAATTTCGTGTTGGGCCAAGTTCTTTTCGTTCTTAAGTGACGAAGAGTGGTAATTGAATAGCAAGGTGTACTCGGATTTGCACTCAGTAAATGGCTTTTGTCTGTATGTGTTAAGAAAAACAATTGATTTGGGAGTTGGCTATTAACCCTATTAATTGGGAGCCAAGATTTTCACATGGGTTCTGCTGTGTTCCTATAATGCCAAGCAACCCATTTCTCTGTTAAAAGACCAACCGAGACTTGAGTTACACTGATGGTTATTTAATTCTGCAATTCAAAACTGATGCTCTATAGCAAATGGTGAACAAGCGAACTGCCATACCGAAGGCAAGAGTAACACAGCGGTGGGGAGCATTTGGCAATCCCTCTCCCCACCCAAGCAAGGTTCTTGCTTGGTAAACTTTGCACTGGGTCCT
>NW_012148285.1:8906500-8911312 GCF_000956105.1 Propithecus coquereli | reverse complement strand
CCCCAGCTAGAGTGCTGTGGAGTCAGCCTAGCTCACAGCAACCTCAGACTCTGGGCTCACGTGATCCTCCTGCCTCAGCCTCCCAAGTAGCTGGGACTACAGATGCCCACCATCTCGCCCAGGTAATTTTTTCTATTTTTAGTAGAGATGGGGTCTCGCTCGTACTCGGGCTGGTCTCGAACTCCTGAGCTCAAGCGATTCTTCTGCCTCAGTCTCCCAGAGTGCTAGGATTACAAGTGTGAGCCACCGCGCCTGCCGAGAGTGTGGTATTTATCACAATACAAAGCACCTTTTTCCTTTGAGGGAATGTAAAGAGTGAATATATTTTTTAAAAAACCAACACTTTTGCTACATGTGCTTGCCAGCTCCTGCTGAGATCTTAGAGAACTTCATACCTAAAACAGCACTGCTGCTGCTATTGTTGCGGAGGCGTGGAAGCTGCTATCCAGAGATCCCACGGACCAAGGAGAAATCACTCCCCATTTTTCAAGTGGGTGCAAGGAGGTGGGGTTCTTTCACTGAGACCTAATTTGGCGCTCATATAAAAGGAAAACCAAGACAGCCTGAAATAGACCTGTCTACTGACTCCTAATACACGTTGGGAACAACATGCAGAGGGGTGGAAGATTCAAGTGAGCCAAAAGACTGAAATCCCAAACTGCTTTCACAGACCTTAGGGAAAAACGCAACTCAGACAAAACAATAGCCTTGTTTGCCTTCTCTTTTTTAGGATACAAATGTTCTAGTCATAGGAACTTTGCTTTCCATCTACATTTTTTACGGCATTCACTAGAACGACTAGTGGCTACATTGTATTATAACTTCCCTTAATGAATCTGGAAGGTCTGTTGTAAGATCTATCCAAATCCTTTTTAGTTTTTAAGACAGAGGTTGCAAATGGGTGGCGCATGGGCTCGCTACTGCCTGTGGACATGGTATATTTGCACTACATAGTTTCTTTTTTCTATTTACTTTACTTCAAAATAGGGATATTTGTTGTAATAAAATCCCAATTTCTAGCTAATCTTGAAATAAAACTAGAATTTCTGGCAAAGCTGGTCTTGTAGACCCCCTGGTAACAATCGGCGGGGGGCGCTCCCAGTGTCAGTAGACCCTGGAGGGGCTTCCCTCATTACATCACCTGCGGGACCCTAGAGGAACACGACTTTGCAAGCCCTGTTGTGTGACCTGGCTCCCATACCACCTCCTGTATGATTCATTGGTAACCACCCCTCCACTTCTCAATCTAGCATCTCTATCAGCATCTTTGGTACATTCTGATTACTTTACACCCTACCTTTTAATGCCTGCATTATTCTTTTTTTTTTTTTTTTTTTTGAGACAGAGTCTCACTCTGTTGCCTGGGCTAGAGTGAGTGCCGTGGCGTCAGCCTAGCTCACAGCTGGGCTCAAGTGATCCTCCTGCCTCAGCCTCCCCAGTAGCTGAGACTACAGGTGTGAGCCACCACACCCAGCTAATTTTTTTTTTTAGAAATGGGGTCTTGCTATGTTGCACAGGCTGGTCTCGAACTCCTGACCTCAAGCGATCCTCCTACCTGGATCTCCCAAAGTGCTGGGATTACAGACATGAGCCACTGTGCCTAGCCCAAGCCCTTTCTTTTGAGGAGCCACCCTTCCTTGTTTCTTTAGCAGGGTTGACACTTTCCCCAACTGCAGGGGTGAGTATGTAAATTTAGGCCCAAGTCTTCATTGTGTAAAATCCCCCTGGCCCTAGTGAGTGATTCAGGATGGTCATGTGACACAGTTCTGGCCAATGACAGAGTGAGGCCCAGGACATTTTTGGGGAATTTTTGTAAGAGCAAGTCCTTGTGGGGGTTGCTGAGAAAACGCCACTTAAGCCTGGAACTGGGGCAGCTATCTTACCCCAAGGGGTGGGTCTGCCAGAGAATGGAAAGCAGGATTGACAGACAGAAAGCATGGGTCCAGATGACACCGGGGCCAGTCTTACCGAGGGGATTAAGTTATAGGAGCTCATATATTTCCTCTCTGCCTCAACCCCATTTAACTAGGGTTCACTACTTCACGATCACTTACACCTGAAAAGTCACTAACGTATACTTTCATAAACTCCTTGAAAGAAAATACCAGTAAAGTGCTTGAAAAGGAACTGGCCCCCAAAGGCTACACGAATCACTAAGACTTGGGTTCTTCCTGGTTAGAGCAACTTCATTGCTAGATTTTGACATCCTCCTAGCGAAAAGATGCCAAACCACTGTCATATGTTCTGTCGATAAATTAGCAGACTTTAAATCATTTCCCCTTATGAAAGCTGGGAAAAGCGATGTAGAGGATGCTGTAGAGGAGGTGGAAAAATTAACATCTGAATTAAGAAGCACTTAAAAAGCCACACTGAACCTAAGGATGCTGAAACATAGATATATTTGTTTTAGGGAAACAAAACCAAACAATACCAGGAGATTTAAGTCCATTCTGTATAAACTTACACGAAATATACATACATGAAAATTTCGATTGTACTTTTTTTCTTCCAAAAGGGAACACACACACACGCACACACACATACATGTGTTTGTGCAGAGATATTTAGTTCTCTGCATGTATATACATACATACATATATCCGTAGTGGTGCTCACAGAAACACTTTTTCTAATGAAGACATGTGCCTTACATGTTACACTGGAAGGATGGGGACTGTGAGAGAGCAGAGCTGGCTGAGGTTTTCGTGTCTGGTTTTGGTATTTATAGCACTACCAGATTACAACGATTTTGATTTAGAATTCATTCTCTTTTTGCAAATGTCTTTAAAATCTGTTGATTTAAAATTTTGCTATAAATCAGTCTAGAGCAGCAAAGGTATGTTTGTGCTAAGAACATTTTATAACAACTTCTGAGAAGGGAAAGAAAAGTGGCTTTGGACATGTTCTTGGAAACATTTGTGTGGTTATTCAAGGGAGGACTTGTACATTTTTTATGTTTATGGTTTCTGTGAATTTCCTAATAAGCCTTGGCTCTCTGCCAAATGATATAAAAGACGGAGTAAAGTGTATGATCCTTGAACATGTAAAAAAAAAAAAAAAGTTAGCATAATATCGTTGATTAGCTGAATTAAAGGAGCCTGACAGCAGTTTCCTTTAATTGAGGCAACGAGTAGCTTTTAATCTGCACTGTTGGTGGTGAGTCATCTGATTTTACATTGTTTATCATTTACATGTCCTGACATTCTCACATATAAAAAGACAAAGATCTTGAACCCTATATCCCAACAGATCAGTTTCTCTTAATTTGTGGTTTTGCTCCTTTCTATCCTATAGTCCATTTCCCAAATCCACATCTTGGGGGATCTTCAGAGGTTTTATTTTAAGCATTTTGAGTACAGAAACCATAGCTGGTAGATGGTGGGTTCCAGCAAAGTGCCCTGAATGTAGCTGGCACTGGTGTCTGTTGAACAGATGAATGGAGCTCTCTGGATTTCATCCATGATCCCAGAAGGACCAATTCCAGGTGGCTTGAGTCCCAGAGGCTGGAGGCAGTAGAAATTATGGGCAGGATTAACTCCATGAGTCAGAGAATGATCAGAGGAAAAAAAAAGAAAAATCAGCCCAACACATGGAAAGCGGACCTGAATTCCAACTTGGGGCAGAAGTAGGGGAAGGAATCAGACCCGGGTCTGGGAAGTGAGCACTCCTCACTTGCCATATTACTCTATTCTCAGAAGCTACCGGAATTAGGTTCATTCTTTTTCTGCATATTAAATGTGTCATCTCCCCAAATACAAGCAGGGAGCTGTGTGATACACTGTGGCATTACGCTTAGTATCAAATCTAGGTTCAGAACCAAAGCAGCTCACTTCACCATCAAGGTCTGCTTTCCTACCTTCAGTATAGCTCCTAAAAATTACTAAAAAAAAATGCTGGCAAGTAAAATATAAAGTCTGTCTTATTATCTCCCAAATATGCTCCTTTTCCCCCTTGGATAATTAGGGCTCTTGTACCTTATATAATGATTCGAAGCTCGCTTGCATTTGGTCACGTATTTAAATTGTTGTCCAGGCAGCCAGCCCATGGGTGGAGTTTTTAACAAGCCATTTTTCAAAGCTGAAGAGCTCTCGATAAATAACAAGAGAAAGTGGAGAGGAAGCAAACGCATAATCCATGTAATATCTACAAAGCCAAGTAAAGGAGCCCAGTCAGTATTTTTTGTCTCTTATACTTTATGCATTTCATCAAAGCATAATTTGCAATAAATACATCAAGGTGATTGACAGTGATTCTTCAATTCAGAAGAAATGTAATAATATTAAACTTTTTATGCTGCACATTTAGATGCTAGCACAGATTTCCAGAGGAGCACTGACAAAATTGAATGCATGTGGCCTTGTCAAAGTGTCCTGTGGTCATTTGGCAAACATTTAGCACATCTTTCACATTTTGAGTGCTATAAAATTGTGGGTTTTCCTTTTCTGGTATAGGTATGTCATATTTACGAACAGATCACTTATATTATTGGTTCTTATTTGAAGATGGCCCTGTGGTTAGTTCATTTCAGTAGGTAATGTGGTGATAATGGTCCCCAGATTGTGGGTTTATCTCCCGGGCTCCATTTTTAAGCTAGAGACTCTCAACCATTTTTCCACCTCAGTGTCCCGGAGAGATCTGTCACCCTCTCCTTGTGCCCCACAGGAAGAGTTTCTTCCAAGGCAGTCACTCCCAGGGGGACTGGGGAGTGTGCCTCACAATCTCCACCCCGAAGATTACTGCTGGAAAAAGCTGCTCCCATTCATTATGGGAAAGTAACTGAACACATTCTCTGTGCCAAGTACTTTACATGTG
>NW_012148285.1:8905571-8906450 GCF_000956105.1 Propithecus coquereli | reverse complement strand
TAGAGACAGGGTCTCACTCTTGTTCAGGCTGGTCTTGAACTCCTGAGCTCAAGCGGTCCTCCTGTCTCAGCCTCCCAGAGCACTAGGATTAAAGGCGTGAGCCACAGCAGGAGGCAGCAAAATCTTTATTGAACATCTGTGTTCCAGTCACTATGGGATGCAATGTTAAGAACAAAAGCTATAGCCCCCGCCTGCCTGAGCAAGAGTGAGACCTCGTCTCTACTAAAAAACAGAAAAATTAGCCGGGCATGGTGGCTCATGCCTGCAGTCCTAGCTACTCCGCAGGCTGAGGCAGAAGGATCACTTGAGCCCAGAAGTTTGAGGTTGTCATGGAGCTTGCAGTCCAATAAGCGAGGCAAACTTGAATCGAATAATCACACAAACAAATGTAACTTTGTACCTGTGCTCAGAGGGACGTACCTGATGCCCGGAATGCCTCTGTTGGGGAGATTTGACCCACTCAAGAAAGCCAGGGAAGGTTTCCCTAAGAAAGTGTCACCTGGAGAGGGGGAAGTCATGAGCTCAATTTTAGCGCTGTGTTGGAAATGCTTCTGAGATACCCGAGAAAAGATAAGTAGGCAGTTCAGCAGCAGGGTTCGGGCACAGAGGACAGATCTGGGCTAGAGAGATAAACTAAGAATCACCAGTGTGTATAGATGGCAGTGGAAGCCAGAAACGGGAATGAGGTTATTTAGGAAAGTAGAGACTTGGAACAGGAGAGGAACTATCCCTGTTTGTTATTTTCTCTTACTAAAGTCACTGCTTTAGACATAAGGTCCATTCAGTCACAACTGTCTTCAGGTACTAGGACCATTCTTTTATTTTTATTTATCTTTTATTTTCATGTGTTAATTTTTTTCTCTCTCCTATATTTTTCAC
>NW_012148285.1:8890260-8893294 GCF_000956105.1 Propithecus coquereli | reverse complement strand
CCCGCCTTGGCCTCCCAGAGTGCTAGGATTACAGGCGTGAGCCACCGCGCCTGGCCATCTTTTCTTTTTTCAAAACATAATAACTTAGCATCTCTACTATACTATATGATTTACATATATCATTTGTTGTCTGTTTCACTCTCCTGGAATGTAAACTTCACAAGGACAAAGATCTTTGTTTTGTACACAGATGCATCCTGAGCATCTAGAATAGTATCTGGCACAGAGTGAGTGCTCAGTAAATATTTGTGGACAGAACAAAGAGGTCACTCCAGGGTGCCTCTGCAGACTCCTCTGCCTACCCAGTGACACCCCTAGAAGCACCGATGCACAAAGCCTCTCCCCCACCTGACTGTGGGCAGGAATCCCATCTCATTTAGCTTTGTATCCTCAGGTGCCTTGAACAGGGCCCTGGACACTTGATAGGTCCTCAGAGAACGTACCAGTGTAATACCCAGTGAAGAATCTGAAAACTCCTCCCACTGGAGTGTAAGCTCAAGGAGGGAGTGACTCAGTCTGTTTTCCTTAGCATAGCATTCCCAGTGCTACCACGGTTGAGATGGGCATCCCAGACAGCAGGCCCATTGGATGTCCTTGACTTTGCTCCCTGTGCTGGGCAGAATAATGGTTCCCCAAAGACATCCGCATCCTAAACCCAGGAATCTGTGAATGTGTTACCTTACCTAGCAAAAGTCTGCAGGTGTGATTAAATTAAGGATCTTACACTCTGGGAGGCCAAGGCTGAGGCGGGAGGATCAGTTGAGGTCAGGAATTCAAAGCCAGCCTGAGCAAGAGTGAGACCCCATGTCTACCCAAAACAGAAAAAATTAGCCAGGTGTGGTGGCGTGTGCCAATAGTCCCAGCTACTCGAGAGGCTGAGGCAAAAGGATTGCTTGAGCCCAGGAATTTGAGTTTGTGGTGAGCTATGATGACTCCACTACACTCTAGTCAGGGAGACAGAGCCAGACTTTGTCTCCAAAAAAAAAGAAAAGTTAAGGATCTGGAGATGGGAAACCATGGTGGACTGTCCAGGCGGGCCCAACGCAATGGCAAGGGCTCTTAAGAGAGAAAGCAGGAGGCGGAAGAGTAGGGGAGGAGATGTGATGACAGAAGTATCCTCAGAGAGACGTGTTGGGAGAAAGACTCGGCCAGCCATTGCTAGCGCTCAGTATGGAGGAAAGGGCCACAATCCAATGAATGCAGGCAGCCTCTAGAAGCTGAAAAAGGCAAGAGAACAGATTCTTTCCTAGAGCCCCCAGAAGGAACCAGCCCTGCTAACACCTTGACTTCAGCCTTCTAGAATTGTAACAAATTTGTGTTGCTTTAAGCCACCACATTTGTGGTAACTTGTGACAGTAACAATGGGAACTAATAATGCCATCAAATTTTTCCTCGTACTGGCAGAATAATGCCCAACTTCACGTGGCCTCACAATGCCCTGCAGAGCCTGACCTGAGACCCACTCCAGCTCTCTGTGGTCCAGCCCTCCTGGCCTTCCAGGACCTTCTGACTGAGGTTTCCCCCTCTCTCCATGCAGACCTGTGCCTGGCTATCTCCTGCTCACCCTCCAGACCCTAGCTTCGAGGTTTCTTGAGACGTCCGCTCAAGAAGCATTTAGGGGGTGCTGGGTATAACCTAGGCATTAAGAATACGGAACAAGCAGGGGCTCTCCTGTCCTGTGGGGGTGGAGGCGGACCACAAACAAGTGCCCAAATGACTAACAGCATCACTTCAGATAGTGACAGCTGCTGAGCAGTCAGAGAGGGAGCTGTGCTGAGGAGCACGTTGTAGATGGGCTGTCAGGGAAGCCTCCCCAGAAGCCATGTGAGCCGAGACCTGAGTGAGGAGCAGCCTCTGGTCACCAGAAGAACCTGTTCCCCATAGGAGCTTCCCTAAAGCCAGAGCCCCTATCAACTCTCCTTGAATTTTTCTGTCACAGCACTTACCTGGTGTTACGGACTGAAATGTGTCCCCCCAAAATGCGTATATCGAAGCCCCAACCCTTAATGTGACTATAGTCAGCGTTAGCGCCTTGGGGGAGGTAATTATGGTTAAATGAGGTCACAAGATTGGGAATTTGATCCAATAGGACTGGTGTCCCTATGAGAAAAGGAAGTCATAGCAGGGATTCATGCACACAGAGAACAGGCCAACTGAGGACACAGGAAGAAGGCAGCTGTCTGCAAGCCAAGGAGAGAGGCCTCACGGGAAACCAACTCTGCCCGTACCTCTTACACTTCCAATTTCCAGAGCAGGAGAAGATAAATTCTTGTTGTTTAAGCCTCCTGATCTGCGGTGTTTTGTCACAGCAGCCCGAGCTGACAAATACACCTGGTTTGTAAACCTACATCACCCAGACCCCCTGGAAGAAAGCGCCACTCAGCTGGTCACCCCACTTGCCCTCCTGTGCCTCCTACAGCCCATTGTCTGTACAGGAGCCCAAGAGAAGTTTCTAAAATGCAAATCAGACCTTGGAATTCCCGATTCAGCCTCCTCAATGAGTGACCCCCAGCCCACACAGAACGAACTCCTAATTCCACGTGGTGGCCTCTCTCTGCCTCTGAGCTCTTTCCCCTTCCTGCACACACCAGGCTGGATGCCTTCCCTGCTGCCCAGACGCCGAGCTCTAGCGTCAGGGCCTTTGCACTTGCTCTTTCCTCTGCTTGGGACATGCTTCCTCCACGTCGCCTTCCCGGAGGCCTTTCCCCCACTGCCACGTGCCCCTGCTTCAGTTTCCTGGGTCTCCATTGTCCCAAATGGTCTTCTTCGTGCGCGTGTTGGCCCGCATCCCTCTCCCTGTGTCGTGGGGCGGGTCTCGCCCTGGGGAGGCGCCTGGACGCGGAAAATCCAGGCGGACAGGGTGGCACTTGGGCTGAGGCCTGAAGGACAGGACCCTGCAGGCGCTGCAAGAGCGGCACAGGGAAGTGGAACGAGGCCGTCTGTGAGACGGGGACAAGCGGAGGTGTTCCGAGGACGCGGCTGCTCCAGGGCTCACCGGCCGGCGACATCCTCCCTCTCGCGCTCCTGCGAACCC
>NW_012148285.1:8878325-8889662 GCF_000956105.1 Propithecus coquereli | reverse complement strand
ATCGCGGGGAGCCTGGTTAGGTGTCTCGGCTTTGGGGGCAGGAAGGATGCCCGCGGAGGGCTTGGCTCGTTAATTTTGGGTTAATCCCTTCTTTTTTAATTATTTACAATTTTTTTCCTTTGATTTTGCGCGGGGCGGTCCTCCAGGGCGGGTGGCGACAGGTTTCCGGTATTTACGGGGGACGGGGGCCTGCCCGGCGCTGGGTTTCTCCTCCCACCCTTCAAGAGTGAAGACCTGTCAGCTCGCATTAGCGCGGTTTCCGGTCGCGGACGGTCACCGCAGGGGTGTGGCCTCGGGCGGGCCTGGCGGGCTGCGTCTGCGTCCGGACGGGGACTTGGTCAGGACTTGGGGGATTCCTGTCCCCGGAGGTCGAGGGGCGAAGGAAGGTCCCAAGGGTCTGCTCGCACTGGACCTGCGCTGCCCAGCAAGGTGCCACTGGCCACCTGGGACCAGGGGACACTCGCAGTGTGGCTGCACCCGCTTGAGGTGTACTCTGGTTGTAAAATACACACCCGATTTTAAAGACTCAGGATGAGGAGACCGAGAGGGACCTCATTCGTAGTGTTTTACACTCAAATACACGTTGAGATGGGAATAGTTCGGACATACTGGGTTAACAAGGATACATTGTTACCATTAATCTCACCGGTTTCTTTTTACTTTTTTTGAGTGTGGCTACTTGGGAATTTTAAATGACATGTATGGCTGCAGTTATGTTTCTATTGGACAGCGCTCAACTAGAGCGTCTGAGTGGGAGGGGGCGCTGGGAGCTGGTGCCATCTGCTTATCTTCTCCTGCTTCTCTGATGGCCTTAAGGCTGGCAGGGAACCCACTGCCTCTTCCTTCTCACGCTCCGCCCAGCTGTTGAACTGAATCGCACAAGGGGGGTCTTGTCTTAGTTTCCAGAATGATTCAAGTTGATGGAGAGATATTTTCCCTCTCTATCTCTTGTTAGGCTCGAGGCTAGAAATGGTTGTATGAGGTTCAGCTCAGAATCAGAGCATGAGTTATTGAGGCTGAATCTTGTCGATATCCGTGTGTTCTGCAAAGAGCCCATTGAAATTCTGTCATCCAAACGAACTGGAGAGCTCCTGCCTTCCTCCACCTGACTGTGACTTTTGGTTGGGGGTTACACTCCGACCTACACCCCTTTCCTTCCCATTCCTCAGATACTGTCAATTTTTGCCAATAAGAATGGTGGTTTGTCCACCACATGGCCGCACGATTCTTAATTTTGACGGGTTTTTAAAAGCCTGCCAATTTGAGTGGGTCAAATCGCCATGTAAGTGGAGGAGAGTCACTTGTGATAGAATCTCCCAATTCTAGGAAGGGTGAAAATGACTGTTGCAAAGTTTTGAGCTTTTCAGTAAAGGAAGAAATAGAAACAAAAGATGTCTGGATCCTGTTGCCATGGATACTCTAGAATGGGCTTTCTAGAGACGGTACAATGTGAGCAAACTTTTGTCATCTAGATAATATCTTGAAGTGTTTTGTTTTGCTTTGGTTTTTTTGTTAGCAAAAATACTTTTTCTCCAGTATCTTAGAATTGGAAGTGAAATTTGTTTTCTTTAAAGTGTGAGTTATTTGCAAATCAAGAAAAAGTTTTAGATGATATTTTTAAGGAGGGGAGAAATATTAACATATTAATCCAGAAGTTTTAAAATTTGTGATAATCTGTTTTAATTTACACACATACACAAGACTTAATAAGTGGGGTGATTTTCATCGATATAAAGAAACAAGGTTACTTATCCTTACCAGGTTTCGTTCCAGCAAGAAATTTGCTTTTTATTTTGTTATGATTTTAGCAATGTGTTGTTTAGTTAATTAATTAATGTTAATTAATTTCACATGTCTTGTGAAGCCTCAGGAACCACGTAATGGAACCAGTAAGAAAGAGGCAGAAATTTTCTATTTCACAAATAGAAGGGTGAAAGCTTTGTATTTTATGAAAAGACCTGAATTTGGAGCAAGACATAATCTGGCGCATTGGGTGAGAAGGTGAGAGTGTGTTGGGGTCAAGTGTTAGCTCTTACTGGGTCAGGAAAACTTTATCGATGGTCTTGGGCACATCACAGTGGTACGGGTGTCCCCCGACAGATCATGTATCGTGAAGATTTCATGTGAAATCTTTTCTGTTGAGTCCTCCAGTACAGAGTTTGTGGATGAGACGAGATGTTCCTCGTGAACCACCTAGCAGGGCTGGGCGCTGTAGGAAGCTCTCGGCAGACCTGTTTTACAGAATCTGAAATCTGACAGCAGTTTCAAAGTGAATACTTCCTATGCAAGGAAAAACCCTGGCCAAAATGTGAAATTACCTTCCTGATGTTGTTTGGCATAGCCTCTATCATGAAGTTTTCATTTTCAGTAAAAGGGAGAAACTGTTTCATAAAGTATCCAGTAGGAGGTTCAGTGTTACAAGGTAGCGGAACATCTGTAATAATGCTTTTACTGCCTGGGTCTGCAGCCTTCTGAGGGTTGCATTGTGCCCCATGGCACTGGTAAGTGTTGCAAGAGTTGGCTAGTGCACTGTGGCAAGAGGAGGTTGACAATGATGGTACTTGAACTACTTATTAGTTGTTTTAAAGCCATTACACAGGGAGGCTTGAGTCTGAGGATAGAATCAAACATAGACTGGTAATTATAATTTTGCACTTGAAACTTAGGGATACCTTTTTAGGCAAAAGTACAAATGCTGTGCCGGGTGACCTCTGTACCACATTCACTGGGACACTTTCTCTGGTCTTGTGTTAGTACATCTTGTAAGATTTTCCCTGGAATGGTATCCTTTCTTTTTTTTTCTTTTTGAAGGGGTGGGGGAATTGTGAGGAGGGCTGTTCAGTTGCCTTATTTGTTTTTGTTGAGACAGAGTCTTCCTCTGTCACCCTGGGTAGAGTACAGTGGCATCATTTTGTAGCTCACTACAACCTCCAACTCCTGGGCCCCAGCGATCCTTCCGCCTCAGCCTCCCAGGTAGTTGGGACTAAAGGCACACACCACAATACCTGGCTTGGTTTTTTTTCTTTCTTTCTTTTTGGTAGAGATGGGGTCTCACTCTTGCTCAGGCTAGACTCCTGAGCTCAAGCAATCCTCCTGCCTCGGCCTCCCAGAGTGCTAGGATTACAGGTGTGAGCCACCGCGCCTGGCCCCTGGAATGGTATCCTGACTTTCCCTGTGTTCGCTACATTCCCGTGCAAGCCCTCTGCTTTGTCTAGTTGCTTTAAATGATGTCCCTTGAGCATGACTTTGTATGTACATGTATGCACACATGCATGCATGTTTATTGTGTTCCTCTTGAGTGGCTTTAAAGTGCCCACCTTTTTATCAGAGCTGTATTAATCTTTTGGAGCCCGGCCCAGGGCCACCCTAGACAGGTGCTCGCTTTCCTCCAGGCGTCATTGGCACTTAACGTGCAGTATAGCTAGGTGGGTAAGAGCTCAGGCTTGGAGCCAGGCTGTCTGGCCTTGAAATCCAGCTCTGCCACTTCCTAGCTGTGTGATCCTGGGCTGGTTAAGTCACTTACCTGTTTCAGTTTCCTCATAGTACCTCTCTCTTAAGGTTATCCAGAGGAGTAAATGACAATAACGTAAAGCAGTTAGAACAATGCCTGGCGTTCAGTTAGAGCTCTACATGTTAGCTACTATTATATTTCTGTCTCAGTATGTTGCAATCACATTTACCTTGGTGTCTTCTGTTAATGGGAGCTAGTTTCACCATAAAGAAGACAGGTTTTATTCCAAGTGTCTTGGGCAGCCACTGCAGGATTTTAAGCAGAAGCACAGTGACTGATTTGTGTTTTTAAAAGAGCCTTCCTTTTAGTTTAGTGTGGGAAATGGATGGGGAGGGGACAGTGGAGAGAGGCCAGGAAAGGAGGCTGCTGAGTCCTGGTAAGAGAGGGTGCGGCTGCGGCTGGGGGGAGCAGAGAAGGTGGTGAGACAGATGCCCTGCACATGTTCTGACAGGGTCACCAGTAGGCTTTGTCAGTGGGTTGCTTAGATGTGGAGTGTGAGAGAAAAGAGAGGGTAACACCAGATTTCTGGCTTGAGCAGCTGGGTAGAAGGTGGGATTTTGTTTCGTTTGCAACAGGGGCTCCCCCGTCACCCAGGCTGGAGTGCAGTGGCATGATCATAGCTCACTGTAACCTTGAATTCCTGGGCTCAAGCTATCCTCCTGCCTCAGCCTCCCGAGTAGCTGGGACTATAGTCACCACCACGCCTGGCTACTTTTTCTATTTTTTGTAGAGATGGGATCTTGCTCTTGCTCAGGCTGGTCTCAAACTCCTGACCTCAAGCGATCCTCCTGCCTAGGCTTCCCAGAGTGCTAGGATTACAGGCGTGAGCCACCGTACCTGGCCAAAAATAAAACTTTTGCTGTCAAAAATAACCAAAGATGGCCAGACGAGGTGGTTCACGCCTGTCATCCTAGCACTCTGGGAGGCAGAGGCAGGAGGATCGCTTGAGGTCAGGAGTTCGAGATCAGCCTGAGCAAGGGTGAGACCCCGTCTCTACTAAAAATGGGAAAAATTAACCAGGCATGGTGGCTTGCACCTGTAGTCTCAGCTACTTGGGAGGCTGAGGCAGGAGGATTGCTTGAACCCAGAAGTTTGAGGTTGCTGTGAGCTAGGCTGACAGAGCACTCTAGCCCAGGCAACAGAGTGAGACTCTGTCTCAAAAAACAAACAAGAAAAACAAAGTCAAAAGGTTGATATCAAATTGGGAAAAGTACTAATAACATCACAAAATACTTTTTTCCGCAACATATAAAGAGCTTCCACAAATAGAAAAGCTCAACCTGGAAGAAAAATGGGCAAAGATTATGAGCAAACCAAGAAAAGGAAGTACAAATGACCCTTAAATCTGTAAAGATGCTCAGCCTTAGTTAGAAAGACTAAAACAAACAAAACCCCACCACATTGTCACACTGTTTCTCATCTTCCAGGTTAACAGAGATTAACACATTGTTAATCCCTTGGTGAAGTGATCAAACAGGAACCCTCGTCCATTGTTAGTGGGTAGTATCATCTGGTAAACTGTAGCAATAGCTGGTAAAATAAACAAATTCATGTGGCCTTTATCCTACAGGAGTTCTTTAAAGAGATACTTACACCCCGTGTACATGGTGAGCTTTAAAGATTGGAAACAACCAGAATGTTCGTCACCAGGGGCCTACCTAGCTCAATTGTGGTACGACTATATCATGGAACACTGTGTATAGTGATGTGGGATGACCTCCAAGATTGGGTACTACATGAAAACAGTGAGGTACAGAACATGCTGGTAGCCCTGGTTTGTATAAAAAAGTGCATATGCACAGAATACTTTTAAATTTTTTATTTTGAAATAACTATAGACTCACACGAAGTTGCAAAAGTAGTACATAGAGTCCCATGAGCGCTTCACTCCCCCTTCCTCCAGCAAGGACATATAATTGTAGCACACTATCACAGCCAGGAAGTTAACACTGGTATAATACTGTTAACCAAAGTATAGGCCTTACTGGGTGTCAGCCAGCACACATTTGTGTGTGTGTGTGTGTGTGTGTGTGTGTGTGTGTGTGTGTGTGTAGTTCTATGGAATTTTATCCTGTGCATAGACTCAGGTAACCACTATGAAGATCAAGATAGAGAATTGTTCTGCAGAACGTCTTCGTCAGGACACTGGTAACTATGGTCGGTTGCTCTCAGGGAGGGCAAGTGGATGGCCGAGTGACAGGGTTGGGAAGGAGACATTCCTTTCCACTGACATGTTAAAATACTTGTTGAACAGTTTGGACTGCCTGTGAGACATCCAGGCGGAACTGTCAAATGGGCAGAAGGTATGTCTGTATCTCCCCCAGAGCTCTGCTGGGGATGGACGTGGGAGCTGTCCGGGGGCGGAGATGTGGGTATTGAACATCTGGCCATTGCAGGAGGACGTCCAGGGGAGAGTGTGGCTGGGGGAGATCTCGAAGGGGGTGCAGTTGAAGCCACAGGGCTCTCATGTTGAGAGGTCAGGAGGGGAGGGAGCCTTAGCTTGTGGGGAGACCGAGGCCTGTGAGGCAGGGCCTAACCTGGCCAGGCCGTGAGATGGGAGGTGAAGGGAGAGGGCTCCAAGGAGGGAGGGGACGCAGCAGGTGCTGCTGACTGTGAGTAAGAGAAGTGGCCATTGGATTAACTTTGTAAAATTCTTCCTCATTGAGAATTGAGGCCAGATTTTAACAGGATCAAAAAATAAGATTGTTTTTAAAAAGTTTATTTTGTTCAAAAAAGAGGGAGGGGTTATTTCCCAGGTAAAACCAATCTATGGTGGAAAAAAATCAGAACAAGGCTGCCTGAGGTGGGTGGGACAGGTTTTGTCTGGGAAAGGGGCATGAGGGAACTTCCTGGAGTGACAATTAATGGCCTGTATCTTGATAGGGCTCGGGTTATACATGTTGTCAAAACTCACATTAAGATTTGTGCATCTTGGCCGGGCGCGGTGGCTCACACCTGTAATCCTAGCTCTCTAGGAGGCCGAGGCGGGCGGATTGTTGGAGCTCAAGAGTTCGAAACCAGCCTAAGCAAGAGCGAGACCTCGTCTCTACTAAAATTAGAAAGAAATCAATTGGACAACTAAAAATATATAGAAAAAATTAGCCGGGCATGGTGGCACATGCCTGTAGTCCCAGCTACTTGGGAGGCTGAGGCAGAAGGATTGCTTGAGCCCAGGAGTTTGAGGTTGCCGTGAGCTAGGATGACGCCACGGCACTCTAGCCCGGGCAACACAGTGAGACTCTGTCTCCAAAAAAAAAAAAAAAAAAGATTTGTGCATCTTACCTAAAAAACAACAACAAAAAAACTCTATACAAATATTCATTGCTAGGTAATCATGTGAATGCTGAAGTGTTTAGGAGTGGGTTATAATTGGTCTGTAACTCGCTTTGTAATTTATCAAAATAATAAGGTGGATTGATGGATGGACTGAAGGATGGGCAGGTGGATAAGGATGGGCAGATGTGATAAATGTCGTAAAATATTCATTATGTATGGGCAATTAAAGTTTTTTAACTTTACTGTGTGTTTGAAAATTTTTAAAATAAAATTTGGGGGAGAAAACTTTATAAACTCCTGAACATGGCTGGGTGTGGTGGCTCATGCCTGTCATCCCAGCACTTTGGGAGGCTGAGGCAGGAGGATTGCTTGAGACCAGGAGCTTGAGACCAGCCTGAGCAACATAGTGAGACCCTGTCTCTGCAAAAAACAATAACCACAACAGCAACAACAACAGAAACTGGAAAAGTTAGCCGGGCCTGGTGGCACATGCCTGTAGTCCCAGCTACTCGGGGGGCTGAGGCAGGAGGATCACTTGAGCCCAGGAGTTGGAGGTTACAGTGAGCTACAATGATGCCACTTCACTCTAGCCCAGGTGACTAGCGAGACTCTTGTTTAAAAAAAAAAAAAAAATCTGCATTTTATTTCCTAATCACTTACTCCAGTTGTCAGCTTTTTGCCAATAGCCCTTTGTCAGTAAGAGGTTGAGGTTCAAGGTTTTCTGGCACTTTCTCAGAAAATAGCTCAAGGCTATTAACTTGGCAGATTATCATTACTCAGGAGTCCATTCTTAGCCAGCAGCTTTACTTTTGGAGTCACCCTCAAACTAATTCCCCACCTCAGCTAAGCAGGGGCTGGGAACAGGCACATTATTCACTGAAGAGTCCGGCCACGGTCCTGGCTGCAGGCGGCCTTTTCTTCTGTGCTCCCCTTCTGGCCTGAGCGCCACAGCACCCCAAATGATGCTCTGGGTTCCTTTGGGCTCCAAAGTTTTGACTCTAAATAAATTGCCCTGCTTCAAATAAAACAGAAAAAGGCCTGATGGCCCCTTAAAGCTTTCCATGGAAGGGTTCGGAGGATACATAGACTTTTATAAAATACTTTCAATTTTGTCCAGAGGTAACTCATTTACATGACTCCAAAAAAAAAAAAAGATATATGGTCAGAAGACGTCATCCTCCCCCTGTCCCAGCCCCCAGCTTTCTGCCGCTGCTAGGTTTCCCACGATTCATCTGGAGCTATTTTCAGGTATACAACAAGCACACTTGAATATATACACCTGTGCCCCCTCACTTTTTAAAAAAACAGAACAGGGTCATAATACGGCCACTTTTATACCTTTCCTCTTTTTATTCCCAGCACAATATGTTCAGCCATTAACTTTTTGATGGACATTAAGTTATTTTTCTAAAATCTTTTTGTCTTACAAATAGTGCCTCCCTTAAATAACTTTGTACATACAACTACGAATTTTTAAAACTTATTAAGGAAGTGGTCCAACATATACAAGTAGATAGGAGAAGAGAATGAACCCCAAACACCCCTTACCCAGCTGGGACCGTTGGCCATGTTTTTGGCACTCTTGTTTCATTTCCACCCCCCCCCCCTTTGGCTAAGCTATTTTAAAAGCAAATTCCAGAAATAGTGCCATTTTATTTTAGTGTTGTGGACTTCTTAAACTTTTTATTTTGGAAAGTTTCAAACACGTGCAAAGTGGAGAGAATAGCATGAAGGATCTCCTGTACTTCCCACTCACTTTGTTGGGTGGGAATGTTGATGGTTATCAATGTTCTGCTGTTTCATCCCTACCTCCCATCCCCACCCCCTTTTTTATTGCTGGCGTATTTTAAAGCAAATCCCAGATACATCCTTTCCCATGTAAACGCGTCAGTGAAGTACCAGCTTCTAAGTGTAAGATAAAAACATTTAGGACTGGCAGTATTTGAAAGATGAAAGGGATTAGCACCAGTTGGTGACCTTTGGGGCATTCCAACCCCCATCTCACCTCTCTGCTTTGAAAAAGGTAGATTTAGAAATAAAACTACAGATGGTAAGCAATAATGAAACTAGAAAATTTCAGCTATGTACTTGAAACGTGGGTGGAATTTCCCTTGCTGTCACCTAGGTCCAAATACATGGTTTATGTGATAAGATGTCATCTTCGTTTTAGGTCTCAGTTGTTCTCAACCAGGGGTGATTGTGCTTGGGCTCACCACCATCCCTGGGCCCCCAGGACATCTAACAATGTCTGGAGGCATTTTTTGGTTGTCACAACTGGGGGCTGGAGCAGGGTGAGCTGCTACAGGCATAGTTGGTGAGGCCAGAGATTCTGCTAATGTCCTACAGCGCACAGGACAGCCCCCACCACAGAGGATCACCCGGCCCCAAATGCTGAGGCTGGGAAACCCTAGTTTAGGATGTGATGTTTTATCACAGGTCTCTTCTCTGTGGTTCTCCTTGAACTTGGAGGAACTGCTCAGTGACCATTCATCAGTGGGGGTGGGTACCAACAGGCTGTCATGTGTTGACATTTGCAAGTGTTATGTTGAAGGTAAAACCTTAATATCGGGAAAATTCCAGTTGAAATATAAGAACTTTATTTAGATCAGTATTCCATCAGTTGTATCAACAAGGATTATTTCGAAGTGTGTGTAACAAAATATACATAAGGTTTAAACTCAGCTTATAAGGAAGTCAGCTTCCCTGGGAGGCAAGCGGATGTGAAACCCGTTTATTTCTGGAGAGCTTCCAGAAGCAAAACAAGGCTGAGACTGTTCTAGTTGCAGCTTACTCATGTGTATAGACCGGGAAGAAACAAAACCTGTAGCTGAAGGAGAGAAGAGAAGAGACAGGAAGAGAGAAATCACTTTTTCATGGAGACTGTTTAGGAAGGACATAAAAGATCTGCATAAGTGTTCGGCCTTAGGGTATGAGAACTGGATGCTTGTGGTGCCCTGGACGGTGGGGGACCACAGCCATAACTCACACGGGGCCTTGGTGTCCAGGACCCTAGAGTTAAGTTGGGGATGGACGTGTCCACAACTGATAGTGTGACAAGGCCTTGATTTGTGGATGTTTTCACGGGAGCCCAGGAGCCCTGGTGCCCTGTGTAATTTTGTGGCTTGTTTCTTTCCAGATCGCTCATTTAGAAAGTGGATGTGTGGGGTAACATGTCCAGTGTGTCCGAGGAAAGAAGAAAAAGGCAGCAGAACATTAAGGAAGGACTGCAGTTTATCCAGTAAGAGCTTAAGAATTCTTACCTTGTGTTCTTGCCACGTCATAATTCTTCTTTTATGTGGCTGTATGTTTTGCAGGGATTAAGAACCCTCTAGTCATGTTTAATAGGTCCTGTTAATTTGGGTTAGAAACTGCATATTTCTATTCCAGCAATATTTGTTTTCTTGTCCATTTGAGCATTCTTGTGTTCTGAAATGGATCTTACTGTTGCTGACTTTCAGGGCTAAAATTTTTAGCATCCCCCAAAATGTTCGACTGAGGAATTTGAATTTGTTCTTACAAGAACAGTTCTGATGAATGAAAAATGGCTGAAAGTGAACATCTGTCAGCACAGAGGGCTTTTGCGATCAGACATTTCTGTTAAGAAGCTCAGTGGCTCACTGGACTTCTTGAAGCATGTCAGTGACAAGACAGCAGTGGTTTGGGTGGACATGTCCGGGCAGAAGGGCCCCTTTGTTTCTTCCTGAGAAGGAGACATTCTCTTCGATGCTGCAGTAAATTGGATCAAATAGTGTTAGTGGTTCTGTACTATTTTTAACCTTCTTTGGCATTTGAAGAATTAGGCCTTCTTTTAATAGCAGTAGATTTGAAAGGAAAGAGTTGTACTTAAGGAAATACAAGGAATAGTTTAGTTTTTTTTTTTTTTTCATGACTGCAGTCATCTGTAAATAATGGTAGGAAAGGAAAAGAAAGTCTTTAAAATGTGCTTTGAACCAGGGGCAAGCTAATGGAACCACAGATTTAAGATGAATTCTGGCTGAACAAGTCCTGATAGGAGCTTGGTAATTACAATCCATTTCTTTCTTCTTCTCAGGTCACCGCTGTCATATCCAGGAACACAGGAACAATATGCGGTAATGACTCTGGGAAGGTCTGCTTGAAAGCTCTGCAAGTGGCATGTGAACTCTAATCTGTAGCAGGGGTTGGTGAACTCTGGCTTTGTGGGCCAAATCTGTCTTGCTGCCCCCCCCCCTTTTTTTTAAACAAATAAAGCTTTATTGGAACACAGCCACACTCATTTGTTTATGTATTATCTGTGGTTGCTTTTGCGACATATGGTAGTTTTGACAGAGACCATATGGCCCGCAAAGCCTAAAATATTTACTATCTGGGCATTTGCAGAGAAAGTTTGCCATCCCCTTGTATATAAGACAATATATGTTTTTTTTTGGTATACTTGCATAGTTGGCCTGTATTTTCTTCCCTCTAATAGTGTGGTTTTGAATTAATTTATCTTTTGAGCCCCCTGAAAATTACTTTGAGCCTACCTCTCATGTCATTGACAATAGGTGGGACAGAGTTTATTGAGAAGG
>NW_012148285.1:8875886-8876440 GCF_000956105.1 Propithecus coquereli | reverse complement strand
ATTTCAGTTTTTAATAAAGGCATATTAACTGCTTTTAGGGTGGCCTGATGCTTTTGAAAATTAGCTTTGGACAAATGTTTACGGATTTTAAAAATAATTTATTTCTTAGTTACTGGTCCTTGAAGATTCCTCTTTGAGTGTGGCTTTGGAAGGTGTGTCTGCTTGTTTAAAAAAAGCCAGCCCAGGAGGATACAGGTTTTCGCAGGTCAGCGTGTCTGTCAGGTGTCCGTGTTGGCAGTTCACTTCTTAGTCAAGATTCCGTTAGTCCTCTTAGGAGTTTTTTTTTAGAACAAAACAGTAACTACCCTTCAAAGGAATTAACATAAGCTTTTCACATTTTTAAACTTAAGAAACAATATTTTGATGTGCTTCTGATTTTCACTGTGGACATTCAGTAAAATTTAACTATGATTTTTTTTCCCCCAAACCCACCTACCCATGAATTTAAAAATACCCATGTCGTTACATAATTCTTTGTTAATGAGAATTGCTTATTTATTTTGTTTTGATAATTTATTCCTCGTCAGTTAGCTGTTTGGGAGTTACATTTTCAT
>NW_012148285.1:8864250-8866286 GCF_000956105.1 Propithecus coquereli | reverse complement strand
TATTTGATATTTAAGGAAAAATGAGTTTTATGGGTTAAGGGTTTCTCATTCCTTAGGGATAATTCTGCAGTGTCCTCTTACAGGGGTCAGCAAGCTATTGCCTACGGGGCAAACCTGGCCCTCCACCTGTTTTTGTATGGCCTGCAAACCAAGAATGTTTTTTACGTTTTTAAGTGGTTGGAAAAAGAACAAAAAGAAGAGTAGTATTTTGTGACATGAAAATTATATGAAATTCAAATTTCAGGGTTCATAAATAAAGTCTTAACGAATGGATGACCATTCATTTTATGTGTTGTCCGTGGCTGCTTTTGCACTGCAACAGCAGAGTTGAGTAGTTGCAGCAGGAACTGTGTAGCCTGCAAAGCCTAACACACTTAGTATCTAGCCCTTTATAGAAAATGTTTTCTGACCCCTGCCATAAAGTGTAATGAAATAGCAGCAGCAGTAGTAGTATGATGATGAGAGGGAGAAGTTCAGAACTGGTTTCCAGGGCCAGTGAAGTAGATGATATCAATGTGGAGTTGATCGAGGTAAGCAGTATGTGCAAAAGGGTGACAGAGCTGGGTTTGATTCTTACCAGCTCCGTGGTCTTGGGCAGGTGACTTCACCTCCGAGTACAGGGAAGTACGATAGCAGTCATGGTAGGATGTATCTGAGAGACCTATTGTAAGAATCAAAGAGATAGTACGTGATACTTACAGTGTATGACACATGGAAGCTCTCAGTGAGTTGTAGCTTTGATGGAGGCCGGGGAAGTCAGAGTTCTGTTTGTCTTTGTGCGATCATAAGTTCACCCCTCCAGAGAGAGGGTCCCAGTCCCCAAGGGCTTCTCCAGCTCCGTTCTCTGGATCACACTTCCTTTTGCCCCGCCCTGCACAGCCCCGCAATTCCTCTTTAATGAGGTGAATCCTTATGAGCTTCATGGTCCAGTTAAGGTTAGGGAGTGGTAAGGAGGCTTTGCAGATGAAACATGAATGTAACATTTGGATTAAAACAGTGTTAGACATCCCACCTCCATCCTTTCTAAATACTGGGCTTGAAAAGAAATAAGCTTTGTAGCAAAAATGCTAATGAATCTTGATTTCGATTTAAATGTTTTTATGTAACATGATCACCCAGTGTAATAATTTGTTTTTGTATGCTGATGTTGAAAATAGCTCAGCCAAACTCGTAACAGAGATTCGTGAATTTTAATCACATCTTTTCTCTTCCCCAGCCGTCAGCTTTAGTCAGAGGACCCCTTCAGACAGCCAGTGTCTCTCCTAGCATACCCTTTTCGGCATCTCTGTTAGGAACCTTACCCATTGGTGCGAGGTATGCTCCTCCACCCTCCTTTTCAGAATTTTATCCACCTTTGACTTCATCCTTAGAAGATTTTTGTTCTTCTTTAAATTCGTTTTCAATCAGTGAATCCAAACGAGGTAAGAATCCAGCCTAAATTATAAACAATTGCTGTTAATTTTCTAAAAAATAAAGTTGGTGTTTAACAGTTTTTAACTGACTCTAGGTAGGAGGTACTTGAATTATTTTCATTGTAGCTAAAAATATAAAGACTGAGCCTTCAGTTTTGAATTCACCTTAACTTAACTGTGCCCTTCTGGAGATCAAGGAGCAAAGGCATGAGAATAGAATGTATGTGGCACTAGTTTTTATATCGGATAGTATGTTAAGTTGAGTGTTTATTGTTTCAGAGGTGAAATGACTTTTTAATATATTCTCCAATAAAGCTGTATCCCATCTTAAAGACAGGCTAGTCTTTTAAATTCCGAAGTAAGCAAACACTGATTTAAGATCTGTGTTCCAAATGGTAACAGTTAGATCGATCTATTTTAGTTTTTATCTTTTGAGCTGAGCAAACCGTGTCTGATGCCTTAATCCCTGTAAGGGGATTGCTGAGTTTTTGGTTCGACTCCTGTAATCCTAGGTTTAATATATACTTTAAACAATAATGAGAAAAATCTTTGTATTTTTGGTGGCATTGTTACATGGTTAAAAGGGCAAAAGTCTTAAATAATTGATTTAAAGATTTGCAACTG
>NW_012148285.1:8862806-8864200 GCF_000956105.1 Propithecus coquereli | reverse complement strand
CACCATGCCCAGCTAATTTTTTCTAATTTTTTGTAGAGACAGGGGTCTCACTCTTGCTCAGGCTGGTCTCGAACTATTGAGCTCAAGCGATCCTCCTGCCTTGGCCTCCCAGAGTTACAGGATTACAGGCATGAGCCACCGCGCCTGGCCCATAAACATCATAATTAAAAGAAAGGATGGAAGTATTAGCAATTCTGCCTTTAATGTTTTTGGTGTATGTCTATTTTTGAAACTTTTTTATTCCTAAAATACATAATTGGCCATAGCTTCCTGTCACTTTAAAAAAGAAAACCAACTATTCAAGTAATATATTTTAGTCTTAACTAGCTGTTCCTGAAGTCTGGTAGAGCATTTTGTAGGATGTTAACAGGTGATAGGTTCCATTTGAAAAAGAGTGGTTTAGGGCCAAATATTTGTGGTAGCACTACTAGACTAGCACTGCATCTGACACCTTGTATCATAAAGGTTTGTGTATTCCATTCATTTCTTGAATCTTCTTTGGAAGGGAGTCGAATTTCTCTGAAAACCTGCGTTGCTCTCTTAGGGTGAGTTTTACAGATTGCTTCATGGTTTAGAATCCTGAAAATATTATGACCCACTGTTTGGTTTAATTTCTAGGCTTTGAACTATTCTGTGGAAGATATTGAGCCAGGTATGTTTTCCCATAGCATTTTAACAATCTGAGAAGTGCCAGCTTTAGACTTTATATGTGATATAGTGTTGTCAAACAAGATCATTGCATGGTTATATTAATATTAAAGTGAGAATGATTTTTAAAACCATTTTTGTGCTTTTGGATATGCCAGTGAGTGAGTGATAATATTAGATGTCAGTAAGCAATCATTGACAACCCACCGTGGCCTGATTGCTGTGCCCAAAAGGGGTGCAGGCATTTTGTGAAAGAAGGATAAGTTTTCACAAGCAAATATATCTATTCCTTGGTAAAATGAATTATTTTTAGAATTGCTTCTACTTTTGTTTGTAATTGCTTTACTCTGGTATCTACTTATTTATTTTTATAATTGCATTCATATTTACACCTAGATCTTCATTTTCTCTATTATTGGCTATTAATGTTAGTATTATGTAAGTACAATAAAAGTGAGCGGGTACATTTCCATCCATGTTACAGATTTATTAACTCCGAGGCAAGAAGCAGTTTCTGTTGTCTCTTTACCTGCATCCAGTTTTACTCATGAGATTGGAAGTGAGCTGGCCTCAGTTTCTATCATGCCCTTAACTTCTATTTTGCCGCTGCAAGCGGAAGAGAGTGCTCTGCCGTCTGCGGTGTTGGCGAATGGAGGGAAGATGCCCTTCACTATGCCAGAAGCTTTTTTAGATGATGGTGATATGGTCCTTGGAGATGAAATAGATGACCTTCTTGATTCTGCCCC
>NW_012148285.1:8861364-8862756 GCF_000956105.1 Propithecus coquereli | reverse complement strand
GTCAGCCTCTGGAGTAACTGGGGCTACAGGTGTGCACCACCATGGCTGCCTAATTTTTTTTGTTTTTAGTAGAGATAGGGGTCTTGCTCTTGCTCAGGCCGGTCTGGAATTCCTGACCTCAAGAGATCCTCCCACCTTGGCCTCCCAGAGTGCTAGGATTATAGGCTTGAGCCACCTGGCCCCGCCTCTCTGAGGATTTTGATGCTCCTAAGTGTCACTTTCTCTCTGCCTGTCTCCCTCCTCCCCTTTCTTTCCATCTGTCTGTTGTTCCCTCTCTTCCTCTCTCCAAACAGTTGTAGAATGATAAAGTATTAGAGCTAGAAATCAACTGAAACAATTGTTTCATTTTGCACTTGTGCATCTGGGGTCCAGAGATGTTAGGTGGCATGTTACAAGTCACGTCAGTTGGTAATAATTAATTGATCTACCCAGTTTTCTTTAATAATTTAGTCAGCTTAGAGGTGAATTCATAAAATGAGACAAAACGAGTTGAATATTATCTGATCTTATGATGGAAAAAGGCTTTTAAAACCCTAAAACATGCTAGAAATCATGAAGGAGAATTAAAAACTTGTGTACATGCTAAAGAATGTATATACTCACTTGATAAGAAAAAGAAAGATTTTGCACCCTCTCCCTCCAAATCAGTAAATGACCTGAGCAAACAGTTTGCAAAAGAAGAAATACAAATGGCCTGTAAAAATGTGAAAAGTTCAACTTCACTGATGAAGATGTGCAAATAAAAAAGGATAGTTTTTCACCTAGACGTTGGTTTAGAAATGCCTTAAACTGTTCATTCTCTTTGATTTAGGGCTTCCACTGGCTTTTATTTTAGGCACAGAATTGGAGATGTGAACAAATACTAGGTACTTTTGCTGAATTTTTCTTAATAATGAGAAATTGAATTTTCTCTTGAAAAAGCAAGGAAGATGAAATCCCTAGCCGAGGTAGCAGTGACTTGGGCTGCATTTCACAGTTTCTTGTGGCAGTGCTGCTGTTCTGTCAAATTGTTTGCTCTCAAGTTGTAGGTATAAAAATTAAAATGTACGTATACCATATCTTATTCTATAATGGGCTTCAAGTGGTAACTTTGTTTTTTTAGGTATATTTGCGGGCTCTTGTGAGAAATCTTTTTAATGAAGGAAATGATGTTTATCGGGAACGTGATTGGAGTAGCTCAATAAGCCAGTACACAGAAGCTTTGAATATAGCTGATTATGCAAAGTCTGAAGAAATTTTAATCCCTAAAGAAATAATTGAAAAACTACATATAAATCGTATTGCCTGCTATTCTAATATGGTGAGTTGTGATTTTTAAAATAATGTTCTAGAGTGAAAAATTTTTCTTCAGTGGCTTAACACATTAATGAAAAGTCAATTTCCTAATTTCAG
>NW_012148285.1:8858321-8860024 GCF_000956105.1 Propithecus coquereli | reverse complement strand
AAAAAAAAAAAAGAAGTGAATTGTTTGATTGCTAACTTTATTCTTTGATCTCACGCACCAGGGTTTCCATGATAAAGTTTTAGAAGATTGCAATACAGTCCTCAGCTTAAATGCCAGTAACTGCAAAGCTCTGTATCGGAAATCTAAGGCTTTAAGTGATTTAGGAAGATACAAAGAGGCTTACGATGCTGTAGCAAAGTGCTCCTTGGCAGTGCCACAGGTATGGAATTTATATTTTAGTTCGTTTGTTTACATCATAACCATTTAGCATTCCCATATGGAGAAATGGCATTTAAAGAGTTAAATTTTTCATCCACCCTTCAACCTGCTTCAGTTGGGTATAACTGCTATCAAAGCAAATGTCTCGCCAGGAAATGTCACTGTTTTGTCTCTTCTTCAACAGTTAGTAAATATAGTCCTCCATTAATCGTACCTACTTATCTTTTTCAGGATGAACATGTAATAAAACTAACTCAAGAACTAGCTCAGAAACTGGGATTTAAAATAAGAAAAGCATATGTTAGAGCTGAGGTAAGGTGGCATTCTCTTCATAAGGTATTTTCATTTTGTTTCGTAACTTGGAGTCAGTTCTGTTTTTAGTTATTAGGTCATTAAATATGAAATGTCCGATCTCAAATCAAAAGTGTAGTTTATTATATCTCAAACAAGAAGCAGTACAATTAATCAAAGGATGCACCTAAACCGTCAACACAGTTTTGCCATCTTAATGGTAGCTTGTTTATGCCAGCAGCAGAGAAGCTTGGAGAACGAGTGGCAATGAAATGACAAAAGGTGTTTTCCACAGTTTGTTGAGAATTGAATATTTTTCCTTGCAAGAAGTGGCCCAAAGCCTGGAAGAAGTGGTAGTCACTTGGTGCAAGGTCTAGTGAATACAGTGGATGACAGAGAGTTTCCAAGTCCAGCTTCTGTAGTTTGAACAGCATTGTTTATGTGACATATGGTCAAGTGTTTTCTTGCAAGAGGATTGGCCTGTCTCTGTTGACCAATCTCAGCTACTTAATCATGAGCATCCTCATCATTTCATCGAGCTGGTTGCAGTAGATATCCACTGTAATCGATTGACCAGGTGTCATGAAGCCGTAGTGGATAATACCAACGCTGGACCACCAAAAAGACACCATCAGCTTTTTGTGATGACTGTTCGGTTTTGGACTGTGTTTCGGCACATCATCTTTATCTAACCATTGTGCCGAACGCTTGGGATTGTCAAAAAGAATCCATTTTTCATCACGTGTAACAATGCAGTGTAGACATGGTTTGCTTTTATGTCGCAGTAGCAAAGAAAGGCAAGCTTTGAGGTGATGTCTCTTCTGATGCTTGTTTAATTCATGCAGAACCCATCTATCCAGCTTTTTTACCTTGCCCATTTGTTTCAAATGGTCCAATATTGTTGAAATAGTAATGTCAAACCTTGCTGCTAATTCACACGTAGGTTGAGATGGATTTACTTCCATTACAGCTTTTGGCTCATCATTATCCACCTCAGTTTCAGGTCTCCCACGTGGCTCATTTTCAAGATTAAAATCACCAAAATGGAACTTCTGAAACCATCAACGTACTGTGTGTTCGTTAGCCACATCCTTCCCAAACACTTCATTGATATTTTGAGCTGTCTGTGCTACATTGGTTCCCCCACGGAACTCATATTTGAAAATAAGACGAATTTTTTTTTTTTTTTTTTT
>NW_012148285.1:8842198-8850026 GCF_000956105.1 Propithecus coquereli | reverse complement strand
TGGGCCCTGCCCTAGCCTGTTTCTCTGAAAATAGCTTTTTATTTAAATTTGTTTGATGAAGGGTTATTTATGCCCCTGTTTGAAGGAAAGGAAAAACTCTGGAGCCCTCTTCGAGTGTCAGTAATGAGCAAGAAGGCTTCTAGGGACTGGGACGGGAGAATAGTGTGGGGAAGCTGGAGCCAGGATGCTGCTAAGCCCTAATGTTCTTATTACATGATTAGAATGAAAAGGTCTGTTGAAGTTTTTTTATTATTTTAGATCTGTCCACCTCAACTTCTAGAGAGGGAACAGCGCTTAACAACAGTAATTCTTCCCTTTTACTTGTAAGTGCCACTTCCTCTTTTGTGAATACATCGCTTAAATTGAAAATAGATCTTTTACTTATTAAGTAACTGAGTTATTTGAATGAACGTGACAGTCTCCCTTAAATTTTGTATGTGCTGTGGGAAATTGTGTTAAAGTAACACTTTTCTAGAACATCCAGTAATAAATGCTCTGTGTTTAAGACTGGATCTGTCATAGCAAATTAATCACCATTGCAGAAGTGTAAGAGGCTTATTTAGCATAGCATAAACAAATCAAGGAAATATAAGATCAAGGCATGTAAAATGTGTGTACTGTTGAAGCAGAACTTATTACTTATCACAGCTCATGGAGGATCAAAAAAAGTGGAGGGGGGCCTAGAGACCCAAAGAAAGGAAAATGTAGAAAGAGGCAGTTTTTAATATAGAAGAGCATTAAGGACGGAATAGTACCAGCCCCATTCTATGAAGATTATTTTATTTTTCAGATGAATTCAGTTTCCTTCTTTAGTGATAATGTAATATTTGTTGGCTGTTTTTTTTTAAATTTCTTGTTCTTCTTGCAGATGAATGGACCAGGTAGTTTGTTTGCTTCTGAGAGTTTCCTGGGAATTTCAAGTCAGCCTAGAAATGACTTTGGAAACTTTTTTGGAAGTGCAGTTACCAAACCGTCTTCATCAGTGACTCCAAGACATCCTCTCGAAGGAACTCATGAATTGAGACAAGCTTGCCAGATCTGTTTTGTAAAATCAGGTCAGGACCAAACACACAGGCAAAGAGTATTAAGCTAGTTCATAACCTGAAAGTTCTTAGGAATTTGTAAATACATGTGGACACCACAAGCTACTGGGCCTCTTCAATCTGTTAGAATTCTTCCTGAACAAGTGGCAGTTCTTGATTTGGGCCTTTGGAATCTGAAAGGCTAAGTCTCTGCTCTTGTTTGATACAATTTTATTTTTAGAATCATGTGGAATAGGATATTTACCTGCTTTTGGCAGCTTATTGAAATTTTTATGAAACTCCTTATGTTCTAAGTATATACTTAGAATATATACTTAGAATGCTTAAGAATTTGATAATTTTCAGATAGAGCAAGAACTAGAAAAAAGCATTATAAGACCAGCATATGATATAATGTATATGAAAATTAAAGTACTTTCTATTGTTTTTTTCATATCCTTACTCCTAAATCAAGTGATATAAACATAATCTGATCTTGACTCAACTTCATTTTCTTTCTTAGTTTTATGTTTAACAGTGTTCCTTCCTTTTATACGCCATCACAATTTCTATCCAAGTTATTTCCCTAGTAGTTAAATAAGGGTGTGTCTGGCAGGAGTGGTGTTGACTTATAGAACTTTGTGCTGACAAACAGCAGAAAAGGCAAAAATCTAATTCAGTAGCCTGTTTACCTTTTGAGGTTGGGAAAATGGGATTTTTGTAGGAATTTAATAATCAATGTTCGTCTGCTCACATCTGCTTGTAAGTGTACCTGTAAATGAAAGGATATTTTTTGTGCATTTGAGCATCCTCTTTACATCTTTTTCAGGCCCTAAGTTAATGGACTTCACTTACCATGCTAATATAGATCATAAGTGTAAGAAAGATATTTTAATTGGTAGGATAAAGAATGTTGAAGATAAATCATGGAAAAAAATACGTCCAAGACCAACAAAAACAAATTATGAAGGACCATATTATATATGTAAAGGTATATACTGTAATTACTTAATTGGTATATATTATGTAAGTGATAAACTACAGTCATGCATCACTTAACAGGGATAACATTCTGAGAAATGTGTCATTAGGGGATTTTGTTGTGCAAACATCATAGAGTACTTACACAAACCTAGATGGCCTAGTGTGCTACACACCTAGGCTACAAACCTGTACAGCATGTTACTGTACTGAATACAGGGGGCAACTGGAACGCAATGGTCAGTATTTGTGTGTCCTAGCATATCTAAACATGGAAAAGTTATAGTAAGTGGTATTACAATCTTATGGGGCCAGTGTTGTATATGTGATCCATAGTTGACCGAAATGTCATTATGTGGCGCGTGACTGTATTTGCTACATTTATTATAACAGCTCCAGTATTGACTGTTACAAAAAATGTTTAGACGGAGCTAATAGCAAGTTCCTTGGATTGAGATATTAATGTTTTTTATATTATCTTTACTGTTTTTAACTTCTTGTATATATTTTATAGTTGTTCATGGAAACAACTTTGATCAGGTTTTAAAAAGCTGCTTCAGTTTTAGAAAACTCTCTCAAACTTTAAGTTCTCTCTAAACAGAATCAGAACACCAAACTGAGGCTTTGAAAATGTTGCCACATTTATAATGCTTTTGAGAGAACTTGATATTGTCACGTTTGTCAAACCACTTCATCTGAATGAGCTTTAAATGTCCCAAAATGATTTTTTAAACTTAGGTGGAGTACATGAGATTATCAAGGCTTTTTTCCCAGCCTGTAATAAAAACAATTTAGGCTTCTGGTGCTGTTTTTTTGTAAAGAGTTGATACCATCTCTGGATAGTAATCTGTGTAACATTGTTTAAAGCTGTTCATGAGCTGTTACATAAAAATTCAAATGATGTCTTCAGTGTGATTAATATTCATTAGCTTTAAAAAAGCAATTGCCATGTTGTAAATGTCTTTTCATTCCCTGTCTTTTTAGATGTTGCTGCTGAGGAGGAATGTAGATATTCAGGCCACTGCACATTCGCTTACTGCCAAGAGGAGATCGATGTCTGGACGCTGGAGCGGAAAGGGGCCTTCAGTCGTGAGGCTTTTTTTGGTGGCAATGGAAAGATCAACCTTACTGTGTTCAAACTTCTCCAGGAGCATCTTGGAGAATTTATATTTCTTTGTGAGGTGCTTTCTCTGAGACTTATATTCCACTGTAAAATTGGTGATAGTTTCTGGCTTGCAAACCCAGGAACATAGAGTATTAGTGCAGGTCCTCCTTGTGATAAAGCATTCACTCAGTGGATGGTATCTACCACTGTTATCAAAAAGAGTAATATTAAGACTTCTTACTGAGGCTGGGTGCAGTGGCTCACGCCCATAATCCCAGCACTTTGGGAGGCCGAGGTGGAAGGATCACCTGAGGCCAGGAGTTCAAGACCAGCCTGGGCAACATAGTGAGACCCCCCCCCCAAAAATAAAAAAATTAGACAGGCATGGTGGCACACTCCTGTACTCAGGAGGCTGAGTCAGGAAGAACACTTGAGCCTGGGAGTTGGAGGTTGCAGTGAGCTGTGATTGCACCACTGCTCTCCAGCCTGGGTGACAGGAGTAAGACCCTGTCTCAAAACAAAACAAAACTCCCCCCAAGACTTCGTATTGAATATTAGTTGGTATAAGTATGTAATGTGTAAGTTTATAATGATATTGAAACTAAGGCAATATTCTGGGTACAACATTTTAAATTTTGTGTTATGTTTTTTTGATAATCCTTCTCTCTCTATTCCAGAAATGTTTTGATCATAAGCCTAGAATGATAAGTAAAAGAAATAAAGATAATTCTACTGCTTGTTCTCACCCGGTTACAAAGCATGAGTTTGAAGACAATAAGTATGTTGGTAGTTTCTAATTTCTGTAGTGACAAAATAGATTCTTTTCTTAGATCCAAATAAAACCGATAGTAGTATCTGCCCAGGCACTCCCCCTCGTCCCTTTTTGTTGTTGTTTTGAAGAACAATGACTATTTAAAAATGTACTTTAATGGATTTTGCTGGGAATTAAATAGTGAATTATTAAATTGGTTATTTAAAACAGAAAAGCAGGCCGGGCGCAGTGGCTCACGCCTGTAATCCTAGCACTCTGGGAGGCCGAGGCGGGCGGATTGTTTGAGCTCAGGAGTTCGAGACCAGCCTGAGCAAGAGCGAGACCCCGTCTCTACTAAAAATAGAAATAAATTAATCAGACAAGTAAAAATATATAGAAAAAATTAGCCGGGCATGGTGGCGCATGCCTGTAGTCCCAGCTACTCGGGAGGCTGAGGCAGTAGGATTGCTTGAGCCCAGGAGTTTGAGGTTGCTGTGAGCTAGGATGATGCCACGGCACTCTACCCTGGGCAACACAGTGAGACTCTGTCTCAAAAAAAAAAAAAAAAAAAAACCAGAAAAGCATTACTGATTTATAGCTTCTCATGACATGGGTTTAGGTATTTTATGGCTTACAATATCATTATACCCCCTTCCAACTAATTCAACAATTGCATACAACAGTTTATTTTTTTCTGAAAGATTTAAAATGTATTTTTAATCTAGAACTTGACATTAATATGTGTGTATATATATATTTTAAAAAATCTATGGCAGAACAATATTAAAATGTCACTCTGTTTTCATCTTAGGTGCCTTGTCCACATTTTGCGGGAGACAACAGTAAAATACTCCAAAATACGTTCTTTTCATGGTCAGTGTCAGCTTGATTTATGTCGACATGAGGTTCGCTATGGCTGTTTGAGGGAAGATGAGTGCTTCTATGCCCACAGTCTTGTGGAATTGAAAGTCTGGATAATGCAGAATGAAACAGGTAGGACTGTGTGCGATTGAGTAGGACGTCTCCTCAAGAGCAGGCAGGGTTGGATGAAACAGTGTGTGGCAACACTGTTGATTTTTGTCCTGAGCTTTAAACCGTGTAGTCACTTTTGATTTTAGAGGCACCTATTTTGAGTGTGGTCTCATGTAATTAATTGTTGACACAAGTTCATACATGTAGTGTGGATTTGTGGAAAAGAAATATTCCTCAGAAGGCACAAAGAGCTGTATTTGTAGACATTCATGCCCCTGCACATTTGTTCATTGCCAAGAGGAGATCAGTGTCTGGATGCTGGAGCGGAGAGGGGCCTTCACAGTCAAGAGGGTTTTTTGGTGGCAATGGAAAGTGAACTGTGTTCATACTTCTCCAGGAGCGTCTTGGAGATTGATATTCCTTTGTGAGGTACTCTTTGAAAAAGAGTAATGTGATACTCATCCTTGGTGATGGCTTAGGTTACGTGAGAATAACTGGGGAGTCGAGGGTTCTCCTAGCTGACTCTGACCAGATTGGTGGACTGTTGTTGTTATATATAGAATTTAAAAGAAGGTCTGTACATTTCCCAGGTATCTCACATGATGCTATTGCTCAAGAATCTAAACGATATTGGCAAAATTTGGAAGCAAATGTACCGGGAGCACAGGTATTTTCTCTTGTGTACTTTCTGCACTTGGTGCCCTTTCTGAAATTGCCTGATAGATACTGGTTGTTGGCAGATGCAGTTAACATTCACAATCTGTTATTCTCTTAATGTTCATTCAGTTGAGTAATTCTGAAAAAACAGCATTTTAGTTGATCATCGTAAAAAAAAAAATTAGGGATCCCGCAATACTTGCCAAGAGTGTAGGACACTGTTTTCTCAGTTAGCTTTGGCTTATTTATTTGGGCTTTGGGGATTCTTAGAGTAAGGGAGGTAGATTATGTTTGTAGTTTTGCTTCCCATCTGGCATATTTTGTTTATTCCTACTTTCCCTCCAATGTCCCCCTAAAAATCAAACAATCCCAGTCATCAATTCCAAAGCTGACTTTCATAAATTGAAATTTGGCATCTGTAATCTGCTCTTATCATTTGTTCTTTTGCATTTGGGGGGAGAATTGGAGATTTAGTTATCAGAGCGTATATATAATGGTCTCACCAGATAAAACAGAAAATTGTATAGTGTTGTAAAAAAAAATGCACGATGATTCAGTATTTTGTCAGAAAACTGATTTTCTGTTAAAATTAAAACTGATCTTTTAATCGTTTAAGGTACTTGGCAATCAAATAATGCCTGGATCTCTTAATATGAAGATAAAATTTGTGTGTGCCCAGTGTCTGAGAAATGGTCAAGTCATTGAACCAGACAAAAACAGAAAATATTGTAGTGCAAAAGCAAGGCATTCGTAAGTATTGTGTGTGTGGAAACGATGCCAGTTTTGTAATTTTCTGTTTCATATGTATAAAATCATTCATATAAGAAAAAGGATTAAGGTTTTGAAGAGAGCAGGAAGAAGTAGATAATTTAGGAGTAATTACAAAACAAAAGGGAAGAGATTTTTAGGATTTAGAAGCTAAGAATTCGAAAGTAGCGTTTTTCCTGTATTTTATCAATTCTTTGTTTAGGGTTCATGGAGAATGTTTGTAAATATCAACAGAAGGTGAAATTATAGAATCATAAGGCATTTCTTTTAGATGGGTTGAGAAAAAAAGTTCTCTGGTTCTTCAGAGGTACAAACTTTGTACCTCTCCCTTTATATAATGTCTTTTGCCAGTGTGTCTTTGTTTTTTCTGAACTCCATTTTTCTTAGGTGGACCAAAGATCGTCGTGCGATGAGAGTGATGTCTATTGAACGTAAGAAGTGGATGAACATCCGTCCTCTCCCCACAAAGAAACAAATGCCTTTACAGTTTGATGTACATACGTAATTTTTAAGCCACTTTTTTTTTATTAGGCATTTCAAATCATTAGAAAATAGTAGTAATCCTCAAGCTCTTTAAGTAATGCTCATCAGTAATAATACAATTTAAATGGTCCTGTGTTTGTTTTCCTTCCCTTTTAATGTGTGCGTGATTCTGTAGCAGTTTTCATATTGACTGGAATTTTATGAGTTACTTGGAAAAAGTAAATAGATAATGTAATTGAGACAAAGTTATGGGCATAATTTAACTTATTTTTTGGATGAATTACTTTCGGGAGGGAGTGAGAGAGAACTTCATTTAATTTTGATTCCTCAGGTTTGAAGTCAAGCCCAAGGCTTCTGTGTTATAATTAATGCTGCTGCTGAGTTTATTCTTACCATGCCTTGTTTCTTTCACCAAAGCAAGGGATACTAGCCAGAAGATACCCAACTTCATAGGACTTTCTAAAAGTAACCCAAAGGAAAATGTTCCATGTTAGAGGAACGTGTTCCTCAAAAAACTCTTCGAATGAGAATACCAGACCAACTTACAGTTAGCATAATATTTCATTCATGTGGTAGCACATTCCGTCTTGGAACACTGCCATGCCTTATGTGATCTTGGAGATGACTGTCTGAGCAAACCACTTGAGTTGTCTCTGGACTTCCCTCTTCACAAGAAAGAGGGTCTGGAGAGAGTCTAGAGATATTCCATTATGTGAATTCATAGACAGGGACACTTGGAGCACTGACAGAAAGTAAACTTTCTTTCTGCCTGATGAGGGAAATATGGAGAGAACCTTTTTCCAAGAGAAGCAGGGCAGATGGACTGCAGAGTCCCCTCCTAAATGAAGCCTCCCTCTCTCAATTGCCAGAAAGAGTGGAAAAAGAGATAGATGAATCTTTATCACCTAGAATACCTTGCAGTTTTGTAAACTTAAACAAGCAACATGGTCAGTCTTTGCAAGGTTGTGGTGTGTTTGTCTTTTATCCAAAGTGCTTTTAGACAGAGATAATTGATGGGTTGTGTAGAAGCGGGGAAAGAGGTTTGTTGGAACCGTGATATCTTGTGATTTAAAAGATAACACAGATTAT
>NW_012148285.1:8835765-8840618 GCF_000956105.1 Propithecus coquereli | reverse complement strand
GTGATAATTGTCTTCAGATAATGCATATCTAGTGAATTAGGGCCAGGTCAGCTTCCAGTGTAAGGAAAGTAAATTTCTGAAATGTTTCTGGCACCGTTTAGTAACCTTTGGAGTAGCCTGCAGTTTCTTTACTGCTTCTCAAGTGCTGACATGGAGCCATCATGAGTGTTATGCAGGGGAGAGCGAGAGCTGTCAGACTGAGAGGGCTAGAGATTTGCATTGTGGAGATGAAACGTTCTGAATAGGGAAGTTTGCAGAGATTTTATGTAAGAAAATGTCCCATACTTTGCTTTCTTTTGGAATTTTTCTTTTGAAAAATTTTGAGCTAGAAAGCTTACTATCAATATCATCTCATGTATTTTGGGCATATAGTCAATTTGAATGGAATCACAGTAATCTTATTTTAGAATTTTATTACTAAGCGTTAGCATGGATGATAATGCTTATTTTGCATAAGTGTAAAAATTAGGCAGTTTTACTCTGTATACTCTGTCTTAAATGCTGTTCATTTTTTTTATACAGCTGTGCAACCATATTGCTTCTGGGAAAAAATGTCAATATGTTGGAAACTGTTCCTTTGCGCATAGTCCTGAGGAGCGAGAAGTGTGGACTTACATGAAGGAGAATGGGAGTAAGTTGGTCTTTTAGCTGCCTCCTTGACATCTGCGAAAGCTGGTTCGCTTGAAAGCTCCCTTCCTCACTGTAAATACGCCAGCTCCCTGTGAACCCAGAAAGCAGTTTGCATTCTAAACAGTTGTACCCTGTTTCATCAGTATTTGTGTTGGAGACGATGGCTGGAAGATGTGACCACAGCCTCAGTGGAGCAGAATCCGACATCTGATCTGTGTTTGGTCAGGTCGGGTTTGGATGTGAATATATAGGTCTGGGTCCTTAAATGCAATAAATGTGTTCCTGAAAAATGTCTGGGAAAGTTCAGCTCTTTCATAATTGTTTAAGTCAGACTACCTGCTCCCATTGTAAATAGCTGCCCCCTGAATTAACTAGGTTAGAATTGGGGGTTTCTTCAAGGAGCCCTTACTAATAGAACAGGCCCCAATTCAGAGGCTCGGGGAGAGAATGTTTATCTTGGTCAAATTTCAAGTTTATTGTGGGAGTCTTTGAGAGGAGCCTCAGACAACCTTTCACTTTGACCGTAAAATGTTTTACTACAAGGATCATTGTTTTTTAATCTTTAAGTAAACTGATCTCTGCAATTCCTGGATTACAGGAACCAACCAGATTTAAGGCTGTCACCTGCTGTGTTTCAGCCACATACATAGAAAGTCAGCGAGTCGTGCGGGACTCCCTCTAGCTGTCTTGTTGGAAGTGAGGCCGTGCAGTCATGTCTTACTAAAGCCAAGTTTTGACCGGATTCTCATTACCAGTTTTTAGGACAGTGGTTCTTGAGTGGGTCCAAATTTTGCCATGCACCCTCCCTCACGCAATGTCTGGAAACATTTTCGTTGTCATAACTGGGGGACTGTGCTACTGGCATCTAGTGCTACTGGTCGCAGAGGCCAAGGGAGTCTGCTTAACACTCGACAATGCACGGGTCAGGCCCCAACAGCAAAGGATTATCCGGCTAGAATGTCAGCCGTGCTGAGGTTGAGAAACCCTGGCTTGAGCACCGGACAGTAATGCAGAATACACCTGTTCTTACCACAGGAAGCAACTGGCAGCCACTGCCCCGGACCTGGTCACGGTTGCGTTGCTGTCAGTAGCACTCCTGCATATTGGTCCTCTAGGGCTATGGCCTGACTGATGGACTCCCATCAGGTCAGAATCTTGGTCCAGTAGTAGTATATTTCTCATCTTTTGTCAGTAGGGGCGTATCAGCTCCAACCCCCCCAGCCACGTAAGTAGCCCGTGTGGTTCTGACTCTGACATTGAGCGTGGAACGCAGGGTGACATGAAGCAGTGCTGAGGCTTTTTTGGGCAATAACCTTATGATGGTTTCTGAGTTTTAAACACCCCAAAGTGTCTTGCAGATGCAGGGAGGAGTTAATTAATCTTGAAAACTAATGTTTGTGGTCTAACAGTCCTGAAATTGGTTCTTAAGCATGAGTTTATCTGCTGCTTGGACTAGATAGCTCTGTGTCTAATATCATCAGTCTCCTTCAGCCTTTGAAATTGTATGCTGACTGGTACAAAAAATGTGCATGATGTTGTGTGTATTTAAATGGTGTTTAGTTGCAGCTGCTGAAAGTAATTTATTTTTCTTTAGTACAAGATATGGAGCAATTTTATGAACTCTGGCTAAAGAGTCAAAAAAATGAAAAAAGTGATGATGTAGCCAGTCAGTCAAACAAGGAAAATGGAAAACAAATTCACATGCCAACAGATTATGCTGAAGTTACTGTAAGTACCACTGGTCACTTCACCTGGCCCTCTTGAGCTGTTGACAGCTTTTCTTTTCTTTCCCGCCTACTCCAAAACCTGGCTCCGTCACTCGCCGCCTGCCCTTCTCTGTTCTCTGGTGTCTTCATCTTCTCTCCAGTGGTTTCCTGCCGTTCACCTAAGTCTCTTCATGCTAAAAAATCCTTCCCTTGATCCTTTTTCCAAGTGCTAGTTTCTCTCTTGACCAGCCTGGGCAGATTATTTACATCTCCCAGCGGGGCTATCGTGACGGAGAAGTGAAGCATAATGAGTTTGTGACACTTTCCCTGGTGGGAGGCCACAGAAGATGCTCAGGAAACGTGGGCTGTCCACCCCCTCTCCTCACAGTCCCCCCTTGCTACCTGCAGTCTGGCCTCTCCCTCTGTGGTTCCATGAGGACGTTAAGTTGCCGGTGGTCTGTTAACTGTTTTGGTTTTCTTTTAAAATTTTCAAAAAAGTAAAGAGGATAACATGGATATCTTGAGCCCACCATCCCAAGTTAACTGATGTTAACAATTTGCTGTATTTGCTGCTGTAAAATAAATAAAATGTTACAGATAAAGTTGGAAGCCATTTGTTCCCCTTCCCAGAGGGACCAGATCCAGTGTATATTTTCCAGGCCATGTTTACCTATCGTTATAAATATGTATTTATTCTGAAACAATCTACAGTTCTGCCTGGTGTGCTTTTGAAGATTTGCATAAGCGAATGTGTTGTCCTGCTGCTTGTTTCTTGTTCTCTGTTTTTTTTAATTTAAATTTTATTTTTTTAAGCCAAATTTAGCAGTGGGGGGTCACATAGCGTTCTGTTTTTTGGCAAAACTCTGTTGGTTCAGTTGGATTCAGGTCCATTGCCCATTGCGGGGCACGTGCATGGCCTGGTCTTGCCCTCTGTCTCTCTGCTTCTGGTGTGCCCTGTGAATGCCACCTTTGTCAGGGCTCAGTGCTGATTCCAGTGCTACCTTTACTTCAGTGCTCCTTGGTGTTCCCAAAGCAGGGTCACCCTGACTTACTGGATCATGAGATTTACCTCATGTGTAATAATAAAGGTGTTTAGTAATATAAAGGTTCCTTGTTTACACTCCAGACTAAATGAGTCAGAATTTTTTTTTTTAGAGTCAGGGTCTCACTCTGTTGCCCAGGCTGGAGTACAGTGGCTCTTACCATAGCTCACTGCAGCCTAGACCTCCTGGGCTCAGGTGATCCTCCTGCCTCAGCCTACTGAGTAGCTGGGACTACAGGCGCCCATCACTATGCCCATCTAATTTTTCTATTTTTTGTAGAGATGGAGTCTTGCTATGTTGCCCAGGCTGGTCTTGAACTCCTGGCCTCAAGTGATCCTCCCACCTTGGCCTCCCAACTGCTGGGAATAATTTATTTTTATTAAGTGTTGCAGTTATTGCCCAGGACATTTGAGAAATACTATCCAGACACTTAAAGTTTGTATCTGGGTTGGTCCAAGTGCAGTGGTGTTTACACATAATTGATCACAACCAGTTACAGATTCCTTTGTTCCTTCTCCACTCCCACTGCTTCACTTGACCAGCCTTTAAAAAAAATAAAAAAATAAAGTTTGTATCTGTGGTAGCACTTAAATTCCACTGTAACAGGGTTGCTTTTGTGTGGGCTGTCCCCCGCTGGGGCAGCATCCCTACTTCCCTGCTGCCTGGCACAAGCCCGGCCTGTAGCAGGGGCTCAGTTCATGTGCATCGAATGCAGCTGCTGCTAGTCCCTCTGGAGTTGGCACGCCCTGGTCTTTAATAGCCTCGCTGCTCTTCCTTATGATGTTAATTATTCCCAGAATCCTAGTTTGAACCTGCCTCTTGTCCTCCCAACAAACATCCTTGTTTGCGTACCAGGTCCTATCACATCCTTGCCAGAGACTTCCTGGACACTTGGCAGAATGTGTCTCCCCTCGTCTCTGCTTCCTGCATGTCAGCTTGCCTCCCCACGCGGCCATCGTTTTCTTGCTGTTCCTGACTTTTGAGTTTCATGTCCTTGCCCAGCTCCCCCACCGCCCCGGGCTCCCTGGGAATAGAGTATGGGTCTCAGATCAGGTGACTGATGGGCACGTGTCCTTGCTGCACGTTAGGTGGACTTTCACTGCTGGATGTGCGGGAAGAACTGCAACAGTGAGAAGCAGTGGCAGGGCCACATCTCCTCCGAGAAGCACAAGGAGAAGGTTTTCCACACCGAGGACGACCAGTACTGCTGGCAGCACCGCTTCCCAACGGGGTGTTTCAGTATTTGCGATAGGTAGGTAGGTTTTAACATTTTTTCCACGCGAAAATTAGCAGCCTCAACTTTCCTGGGCATGATGTCGGTGGACAGAGAACGTCTGGGTGGTAAAGTTCGAATGCTGCTGTGCCCCCGTGGACCCTGAGAGAGTACTTGCGTTTTGGTTCAAAGTATTTAGCTGCCGATTAGGCATTTCTTCACTCTTCTGTGGTTGAATGAACAGATGTAACAGTCTTCCAA
>NW_012148285.1:8819856-8834955 GCF_000956105.1 Propithecus coquereli | reverse complement strand
CTTGCTCAGGCTGGTTTCGAACTCCTGAGCTCAAACAATCCGCCCGCCTCGGCCTCCCAGAGTGCTAGGATTACAGGCGTGAGCCACCGCGCCCAGCCCCCTTTAAGTTATATTTCAAGAGTAAATCTAGAACTTAGGTCAAAGGAAAACGTTAACGTAATAGTATCCCTCGTTTGTTTCAGTTTTCTTAAAAAGTGTTTCAGTAAAAACTAGATAATTTTGAATTGCTCCCAATTTTGTTAAATCGCTGTCTATATTTAATTTCCAAATTTAGATCCACGTGATCCTGAAAACTGTTGAAGCCATTTTTTACTTAATGCTGTCAGGTTTGTTCCAGGTGGGAACCTAAAAAATATCAAAGCCTATGAAACAAAAGCCGCAGGAGTCTGGAGAGTCCAGGTTTATAAATTTAACTTTGACCACAGACAGCTGCGGCCACACCAGCATTCCTATCCCCCCTAATAAGGACGAAGCTACCCTCTCCCCTATCTCTACAGATATGACTCACTCCCCCCGAAAAAACCCTCTATAAAGCCCAAGACTTTCCCCTCCCTCAGGGTGGATGCTTTTTCGCCTCCACCCATCTACACCCAGATGCTCAAAATAAACAGCATTTTACTATACACGAGACTTCATATGTCTCTCTCTCGGCTCCAGACCGAACATTTGATGCCAAAACCCAAGCGGGCACACCGGATAGACACAACTTCTAAGGCTCTAACAGACAAACCTTACAACTCAAAAAACAACAGACAGTGACAGCTCATCCTGGGCTAACTCCCAAATCCTACCTTCCGCTAAGTCCCTAAATCACCAATAAAATGTCCATAGATCTTTAACTAAATTAAGAAAGGCTAGTCTCCTTAGTTAATCAAAGAGTCCCTCAAAGCAAATAACCTCCCTTATCTCTGACAAGGTGACTAAAAAAAGTCCCGAGCCATACGGAATCCTCTAACTTGTCTCTAGTCCTAAAATATAGACAAAATGTTCTAACTCGGCCAAAATTAGATAATTATCCACCGGGACCCTCCTAAACCAATCGGAAAAAAAGACACTGGACAGAGACTCAGATCTTCCCTTTACTGACCTTCACAATCCATGTTTTGTCCTCAAAAAATAAAAGCTCACAAACTCGCTCTCAAATTCCTCCTATCTCTTTCACTCTCGTCCCTCAAAAAATTCCACGGGTCTTCCTTCACTGACCTTCAAATCTACATCCTAAAAACATCCTGTTCCTGGTAAGTAGGAGCTCACAAACTCGCTCTCAAATTCCTCCTATCTCTTTCACTCTCGTCCCTCAAAAAATTCCACGGGTCTTCCTTCACTGACCTTCAAATCTACATCCTAAAAACATCCTGTTCCTGGTAAGTAGGAGCTCACAAACTCGCTCTCAGATTCCTCCGATCTCTCTCTTACTCTCACTTCTTCCCGCAAAAGTCCCACCGATAAATCCAACCCCCAGCCTTTTGGCCTAAGGCATCGTTAAATCCAGAAACACCTATTCCAATTGATAACCCTCTTTTCCTCTGCCCTTCCCTGGTTTTGGGGACACTCAATTGGCGTCAAATAACTCTTACTCTATCCAGGGACATAAAAACTCCCAGTCTACTCCTCCTAAAATTACCCCCTTAAAACGTCTCCTCCGAAATCTCAAAACATTAAATCTTACTGAAAAAATCTGGCCAAAACAGCTTGTCTTTTACTACAATACAGTTTAGCCACACTATAAACTTAACAATAACTCACAATAGCCCAAAAATAAAACCTTTAATTTTAACATATTACAAAATCTAGACAGTTTGTCACAGTAAACAATAAAAAATGGTCCAAAATTCCCTATCTCCAAGCCTTTTTTACACTCCTTTCCTAACCCTCACTCTACACAAACTATAATCCCGCTCAAATATTTTTTTTTTTTTTTTTGAGACAGAGTCTCGCTCTTGCCCAGGTTAGAGTGCCGAGGTGTCAGCCTAGTTCACAGCAACCTCAAACCCCTGGGCTCAAGTGATCCTCCTGCCTCAGCCTCCCGAGTAGCTGGGACTATAGGCATGTGCCACCATGCCCAGCTAATTTTTCTATATATTTTTAGTTGTCCAGATAATTTCTTTCTATTTTTTAGTAGAGACGGGGGGGGGGGGGGTTTGCTCTTGCTCAGGCTGGTCTCGAACTCCTGACCTCGAGCGATCCTCCCGCCTCGGCCTCCTAGAGAGCTAGGATTATAGGCGTGAGCTACCGCGCCCGGCCTCAAATCTTCCTGCTACACTCTAGACCTTCCTCCTCTCTCCTCTCCCCTCAACTCCACACCTAACAAATGCCACCTGATTTCTTTCCATTGCATCAGGAATGACTGTAGTCTTTTTTCCCCCTATTAAGTACTTTTCACTGAATACATTTAAATGGTTTAAAGTACTAATTTCTCTGTTGTGGATGTCATGGTTATAAAACATTTTTCTAGGCTCGAGATTCCTAATAAAAGTTGTGTGCAATTCACAAAGCTAGTGAAGTATGCATTTTCAAAATCATGATGCGATTTTTTGTAAACAACCTGTGGATACTCACCAGCTGACTTGTCCTAACAGGTATATGAACGGCACCTGCACAGAAGGAAGCAGCTGTAAATTCGCACATGGCAATGCTGAACTTCACGAATGGGAAGAAAGAAGAGATGCCCTAAAGATGAAGCTCAACAAAGCCCGAAAAGATCACTTAATTGCCCCAAATGATAATGACTTTGGAAAATATAGTTTTTTGTTTAAAGATTTAAACTAATATGCTGGCTTTTATGTATGTTACCTAATCAGAGCATTGACCAGAAAAATTGAAAGTGTTCTAAGGCACGTAGCAGAGGAGCTGCGGATTTTCTGCTTGTATTGGCGTATATCGTTCCTCCTGAGCAGCAACCCACAGTAGGTAGGAAAATGGGCTGTTTCACAGGTCTGGCCACGCTCTCACGGAACCATTGGCATCAAATGGCGAAGTGACTGCTACCCGGTTGCCATCTGTTGAACAGACTTTTGGATGAAGTGTGTTGGGGAAGAGGATAAGGTTATATCTAGGACAGCTCTTTGAGTTGGTCCTTCATATAAGAACCATGACGGCAAGAGAATATAACACTTGTACTGGGATCAGAACACATGGTGGATCAAATTCTTTACATGTTTTAGCGGAATGAATTTGTTTAATATAATAAAGTTTGCCACTTATCTGTATGTAGGTTGCTAAAAAGGATTTTCTTAACCCAGATTTTAAGCCAAATAACCATTTAACACTAGTATATGTTAAATGGGGTATTTTTCTGTATTTGTATGTTTCATTATAATAAGGGAACTGAGGATAATGTGCATTGAGAATATTTTGAAAAATAATCAGTTGACTCAAATTTTATTTCTTGGTCTTTTGCTGTTTAAATGATGATTTTGAAAGATTAAACTTGTACTGTTGGTATTGTGTAGTGTACGGACCAATATTGCCTGTAATAAAGATTTTATATATAGATGTTTTTCTTTTTTTGGTGTGGTCCTTTTCTTTGGTGTGGTCCAAAGAATTGTTAAAACTGGGTACAAAAATCACAAGTTGGGTTTTTTTTGTTTGTTTTTTAGAGACAGGGTTTTAGTCTGTCACCCAGGCTGGAGTGTAGTGGTACCACCATAGCTCGCTGTAACCTGTAACTCCTGGGCTCAAGGGATGCTCCCGCCTCAGCCTCCCTCAGCCTCCCTAGTAGCTGGGACTACAGGCACAAACCACTATGCCTGGCCGATTTTTTTAAAAAAGTTTTTGTAGAGACAGAGTCTTGCTTTGTTTCCCAGGCTGGTCTCAAACTCATGGCCTCAAGCGATCTTCTCTCCTGGGCCTCTCCAAGTGCTGAGATTATAGGCATGAGCTATTGTGCCCAGTGGACAAGCTGTGTTTCTTTTTTTAAAGATTTTTATTTAAGTAATGAGTGACGGAATGCAAATTGGAAGGACATGAAAGCAACTTTTCACTTTACCGCCTCTCCTCTGAACTTGGGCTGAATAAGAGGCTTCTTATTGATTGACATGGTAACTCTTCTAGGGGTCTTCTGTGTTTCATTTATATGAGTTAGATTAGCAGGAAGAAAAATGGTCAGCTGGTAAGATTGGGCAGTGGGATTCCACAGAGACAACTGTTCAGCACACACCCTTGATGGGGCCATTTTCGTTGTTGAAAGAGACCACCGAGGGCATGGTCAGGGTGGGCTGGCAGTGATAAAGAAGTGGCTGAGCTGTCCTCTCTGCAGCCAACCAGTGAGCTAGGGAGAAAGGCTGAAGAACTGTAGTCCAGGTGGGGGCAGCTATTTCATCAGTGCACAGCTGGCGTTGGGTCCTTGTTGGGTGTAGCCGGCAGGGGAATGGCTCGGAGACTTTAAGGACTAGATCTACTGGGCTGTGATGTACCAACCCTAAAAACTGCCAGGCAAAGTCACTTCCTCATGACAACCTTGAATGAGTGGGATGTGGGGAAACAAAAGGGTCTTTGTTCTGCGTGAGTCCACGCAGGGTGGAGAGGAGGGCTCAGCTGCGAGTGTGAGGGAAGTAGAGCATTGAGCGGAACCAGAGGCTGCAGTGCCAAGGAATCCCCCGTGACTCCCTGGGGATGCTGGGAGAGCCTCTGAGCCAGTTACTGAACAGGTGTATCAGGAGTGCATCTTCACTGCCAGGTAAGTAATCTGGCAGGGGTTATGTGTTCTGTAGGTGGAATGGCAGTCTTACTGTTGTGCTGCATCTCGCTAGTCTGAGGGTTGTGGTTACATTTTTTTTCTTTCCTGCATTCCTCCCAAACTCCTTCTGTCCTCTTTTTCCAGGGAGAATAGTAGTCATTTCTGGTGCTTCGTTTCAGGTTAAAGATTAAAAAGTTGGTTGTTTTGACCTTTGGAATTTAGGCTAGAAAACTTAACATTTAAGATCCTATGACAGTTAAGATTATTTTTCCCCCCAAACTCCCGATTCAGCTTTCTACCTTCTCAGCAATTCTCTGTGCTCTGAGCCATCCTTCTGGTAATTTCCATTTCTGCTAAATCAGCCAGTTTCATGCTCCAGTTTGCAGCTAAGAGCCCTGACTGCCACACCTTGGTCTCAGCGTTAGGAAGTCAATGTTAATTATTCTATGGTGAGATTGCACCCCCATCCTACATGTGCATGGTTCCCTGTGGCAGCTTTGGAGAAGCTGGTGGTGTGAGGAGGGGAGAAAGGAAATGAAAAAATAGCGTGAAAGAGCAAAACTCCAATCCCATAGTATTAGTAAACAGTGATAATTGGTATGTTTGCTTACACACATTATCTCCATATGGTGTTTTTTTAACATTTACAAAAGTATTATAAACTTCACCATCTTTAAGTGTACAATTCAATTGTTTTAGTGTATTTGCAATGTTGTGCTACTATCACCACAATCAGTTTTAGAATATTTTCATTACCTAAAAAACCCCACACGCCTTAGCCATCACTTCCCAAATCTAGCCACTCCCCCTGCCTCCCAAACTGTAGGCAATCACTAATCTGCTTGCTGTTGCAACGGATCCTTCTGTTCAGATGTTTCATATAAACGGAATCATGCAACATGTGGCCTTTTACAACTAGTTTCTTTCATTTAGCATAATTTTCCAAAAGTCATCTGTTTCGTAGCCTGAACCATTATTTCATTTCGTTTTATGGCTAAATAATATTGCATTGAATGGACAGAGCACATTTTGTTTATCCGTTCATCAGTTGATGGACATTTGGGTTGTTTCCACGTTTTGGCGACTGTGAATATGAACATTGCTGTGCAAGTTTTTGTATCCTCAGAGTTGTGTTGGCTGTAGGGAGTTGCCACATCTGCCTTGGTGAGGTGTGTGGAGGTGGCAGGTGCGTCCTTCCTACCCTCAGGGACACCTCTCTGCACAGTGCTGCCCCTATGACTAAGGTGCCCTGGGCAGGCAGGCTGCTGCCCGGAGGTGCCCGGCCCTCCCCATCACCCTCACCCCTCCCAGGGCTGCCTACCCTGTGAGGACTGCTTGCATAGAGTCCTCAAGGTTTGTTTGACTTAGTTACAGGGACCTGTATCAGTTGGGACGCTGAAAGAAAGCACATTCCCTGAGCAGTTACGGCAAGTTTCAAACACTCTTTAGTTGGCTCAGGGAGATTAGAATACAGGCTTTTGTGGGTATTTGTTGCAGGGGATGAATGCCAATTTCTAGAAAGTCCACTCTGAGGATATGATACAAAGTCTCCAAGAAACGCAGACACATTGATTGTCCAGAGTCCCCAGGCCAAGGGCCTGGCCTGTCTTCCTGCATTGCCTTCTGTCTTGTGCCATGTTAGGCATTCCCTGCTTTGTAAGGAAAGGCTTGGAAGCTTTAAAAAGTAATGAGCATTATTTCTCTCTGCTTCCAAGAAAGGCTTAACATATCGGGGAGAGATACAGTCATGAATCGCTTAACGACGGGGATACATTCTGAGAAATGTGTCGTTGGGGGATTCTGTCCACGTGCAAGCACCATGGAGTGTACACAAACCTAGATGGTATATACTATTGCTCCTAGGCTACCAACCTGCACAGCATGTTACTGTACTGAATACTGTAGGCAACTATAACATAATGGTATTTGTGTATCTAAACAAAGAAAGGTACAGTAAAAATAGAGTATTATAATCTTATACGGCCACCATCATATATGCAGTCCATTGTTGACCAACATGTTGCAGTGCAGTACATGACTATACACACATACACATATACTCCTCTTCCCCACCCCCTTCTCAAATCCTGCCACATGATCATGGTGTAAAAAGTTGCCATGAAAAGCTCAGATGCCGGTTGATGTGGACAAGTTAGAGCTAACCTAACTTTTGAAGAGCAGTACTGCCTGGCCCCAATAGCCTGGTGTGTTCTGAAACTAACTCATATTGTTTTGGAAGAATGTTCTGGTGCCAGAGTAGCAGCCCAGCTACCCAGAAAGAGAAGAGGAAAAGAGGCATCATTTTATTAATCCTCAGTGGCTTCCTGGCCAGCAAGATGTTGCCTGCATTCGCTTACAAGGGATTGTGGGTCTCAGGAGATGAACCACAAGCAGCAAAAGCACTTTGAACCCAATAAAGGGCTGTGCAAACACCAGGTGTCTTACGGAACTGTAGGGTAGATATTATCCCAACAACCTACAGTGAGTAAGGACTGGTGACTTTTGACCGTATCCGTTTCGTTAGTGATATACCAGGTAACTCAAATCTACACAAAGAAGTCAAAAAAACTAAAAATGGTAAATTAGAAAGTTAACTTTAAAAAACTTCTATAAATATATTTTTTCTGTTCTTAGCTTTTTAATACGAGATTATATAAGAATAACACTGTATGGTTGGGTTTGTAACATATAGAAAAAAGAAGTAATGACACAAAAGAGGGGTGAGGGACAAGCTATTTTTCAGCAGTGTCTGCATCTTATTGGGATTTAATTAGTATAAATCCAAAGTAGATTCTGAAAATATGTATATTGTAATCCCTAGAGCAACTGCTAAGGATAGAACTTTAAAAAAGTTAAAAATCATTAAAGGAAGTAATGGTATACTAGAGAATATCCACTTACTACAAAAGAAGGCAGTGGAGAAACAGCATAAAAGATGTAAGATGTAGAAAACAGCGAAATGGCAGGCGTACACCGGCTTCCAACATGTTGGGCTTTGATGCTGGGCGCAGGTGGTTGACATAGTGAGTGTCTGGCCACTGACAATCCCATTTGACATCCGTGGAAACAGAACCAGATGGGGAGTGATGGGGTTTGCACTGGGGTCACCCAGCTGACCTGCGGCAGAGGTGGGGATCTCACCTTAACCTCTGGCTCTCAGCTGGGCTTTTTTTTTTTTTTGCATAACATTACATTACCTTAGATTCCTCAAAGTTTTCTTCAACTAGTACGCAGTTACTGACATCGCAGGCCACATCACTGCAGCTGTGTAACTGTGCACATTCACTTACTCCTGGGTATACTTCTCCCTCTCCCTCACGGGAACAATTTCTTCCGGTCACATTTCATCCCTCACGGACCTCACTTTTTATTTTCTTTTCTAAATCACAAAATTTACACAGAAAATCCTAACATACATTTAGAGTCAGAGAGGAACACTCATTACTGAACGCCTCCCTTGGGTGTGGTTTCAGGAGCACTACGCATGTCTAGTAGGACCAGCCCTCAAACGACTGTGTCTGGAGAGAACAACCAACCTGCCCGTAGTCTCCCCAGTGTCCCCAGGAGCCCGCAAGTCTCAAACCTGGCGAACTTTTATTTCCTAAACAGCAAGTGCTACAACCTTGACTTGTGCCCATAAAAAGAGCCACCGAGACACTGGGGTGCACAGCGCAGTGGGTCGCTGGAGGGGCTTCTTAGCCATGGCGGCCCGCCTTTGAGTCTGAATTTCTGGCTTAGTAGTTTTGTGACCTGGTCGGGTGACTTCCCCGAGCCTCAGGTTCCCCATCTATAAAGTGAGTACGTGCAGCACAGACCCTCCGCCTAGGGCTGTGGTGCATGCAGGGAGATAGTGCCTGGCCACACAGCACTCGAGCGATGCAAGTCGTTGACGGTGGGACTCAGCAGAAACTAAGATTTGTTGAGCACTTACTATGGGGTCTGGCACTTGCCATCAATCCCTTCATTTAATCTTCAAAAACAAGCCTGTGAGAAAGGTGCTGCCATCACTCCCAGTTTACAGATGTGTAAGCCGAGGCGCAGAAAGCTCGAGCGACCTCTCCTGCCTCACTCCTGGGTCCTTGGTCATTTCTCGCCTCTGCACGTAATTTTTTCCTTCCGTTATGCGGAAATTTAAAAAAACGGCACCTACGTCCTCCAGAGACTGTAGTGACAGTAGTGGACACGACTGCTGTTATCGTCACCGCTTGTAAAACCCAGGGACGCCAGCGGGGACTGCCCGGGTCCACGTGCCAACGCTCTATTCGCCCCCGCAAGCAAGTCTAGCGCAGACTCCGTGGAGGGGGGCGGGGCCTGCGGGAAGAAGGCGGAGCTGCGGGCGGTGAGAGCATACGCGCAGACTCCGTGGATGCGGGGCGTGGCCTGGAGGGGCGGGACCGCGGGGGACCGTGTCGCCGTTCGCGCAGACTCCGTGGGCAGGGGCGGGGCCGCGTGCTCGGGGGCGGGCGCCGCGACGGCGGCACGGCTGACGTGGAGGGTCCGGGTTAGCGGCCGCGGCGAGCTGCGAGATTGGGGAGCGCCGGGCCGGGCCGGGCCCTTGGGCCCAAGGCGGCGGCGGCGGCGACAGTATAAAGCCGGCGACGGGGAGCATGTAATGTCGGAATGCGGAGGCCGCGGCGGCGGCAGCAGCAGCAGCGACGACGCCGAGGACGAGGGTGGGGGCGGCGGCGGCCCCGCGGGCTCCGACTCCCTCAGCCCGGCCCCGGCCGGAGCATCCTCGGCGGGCCGGCTCCTCCGCGGGCTGCGCGGCGCCTCCCTCATGGCGCGCCGGCGGCCGGAGCTGCTCTGCGGGGCCGTGGCGCTCGGCTGCGCGCTGCTCCTCGCCCTCAAGTTCACCTGCAGGTGAGGCGGCCCGGACGCCGGGTCTCCGGCCGGCGCTTCCTCCGCGTGGCCGGCTGGGGGTCTTCAGGGTCGGGGGTGTGGCGGCCTTCGCAGGGGAGGTCAGGCCTGCCCTTGTCGGGAACGGCTGACCCTCCTGAGCTTGGGCTGTGGCTCCCTCTGGCCGGCCAGCTCGCCGACCATATGGCGCGGTTTCCGGGTGCTTCCTGGCGCCCCTTTATCCGGGTTCTGCACCGAGGGAGGTGGGCCGGGGTTCTGAGAGCCTCCTCGCCAGTTGGGGTCTCTAGGGCTCTACCTGTCACTTCTGCCCAGACTGTAGGACCCTCCTTTCTCATCTGTTTCATTTCTCTTAAGTTTCCACTATAGTGATCCACAACCGTTTGAGAGTCCCAGACCTTTTTGAGAATTATTTACCGGCACCTACTATGTGCTGAGCACTCGTCCAGGTGAACGATGAAGACAAAAGTCTCTGCTCCCTTGAGTGGATATTCCAAGTGGCTGGGACAGACAGAAAGCGCTGAAGTAAGGGCTATGCAGGGAAAGAAGCGATGAGGGTGGGACAGAAACACCTTCCTAAGGCAGTGACATTTGAAACTCACACTAGAAGAGGAAGCGGCCAGCACTGGGAAGATCTGGGGGAAGTGTGTCCAAGGTAGAGGGAACAGCCAAGTGCAAAGGTTCTGAGGCTGGACATGCTTAGTATTTTCTTGGAAAAAATTGGAAAAAAGACCTGAGTAGGCTGGAGCATAGTGAGCAGGAACAATAAAAACTAATGTGCCTCTTTTCAGGAATGTACATAGATACGAAATTTGTTTTATATTTCAGGTGTGTTTCTGGTCTCTCAAATCCACTGTGTACCTTTTGTACACCCCAATTTATAAAATATGTGTTGCTAACGTGGTATCCATGACATCGTCTTGGAATACTAGCCAAGGGGAAGATTTCAACTCAAAACATTTTTGAGTTTATTCAGCACAATATGTGGCCCCTATTATCAAAGAGGTGTAAAAGGATTGGGGATTTTAGTAGAAAACAAATTATCATAATTCTTACTGAGCTTTTGCCATGTACCAGGTACTGTACTACCAGCAAGTTTTCTTTATTTTGGGCCAGATAATTCTTTTTTGTGGGCGACATCCTGTGTATTGTAGGATGTTTGGCAGCATCTCTGGCCTCTACTCAGTAGATGCCAGTAGCATATACCCCCAGATATAACAACCAAAAATATGTTCAGGCATTGCCAGACTCTGGGGGGCAAAATTGCCTGCTTGGGAATTACTGTTTACATTGAATGCATTTATTCACTTAACACGTACTTGAGAGCCTAGTGTGGATTTCATTTAAATCTCACAATCCCCAGTAAAGTCTGGATACAGTTACTTTCCCAATTTACAGATGAAGGAGTTGAGCCTTGGTCATGTTACAAAACCTGCCCCAAATCACACCCACGTATTTAGTGGCTAAGCTGGAATTCGAATCCTTTATTGTCAGAAACTAGACTCTTTGCTCTTTATTATTGTCTCCAACAAGGAAAACATACAAAGTATTTTACAAGGTAGAATGTTGCAAGGTGACATTTGGGTTCAAATTAGAAAGAGAGGTTTCCCCTCTCCAAGGGTGTGGCGTTTATTTACATCGTTTTGTCCATCTATAGAAATAATGCTTTGTATTTGTTCCAGAACAACATGACTTAATAGATGTGAAGTTCCTTTGAGATTTCAGGAAGTAAATCCACTTACTAGAGCTAGCAGAACAAGATCCTTCCCTGCTTCAGGCAAAGAGAGTGAACTGGTGAATGGCTGCTTGTTCATCTCCTTTTGTGTCATTGGTAAATTTGACAGTCTTTAATAGACTTGGATTAATTTCTTTAGAGTCATCTTTGATCGAATGGTGTCATGATACTATTTTATCGTTATGTAACTGACTCTAACCTTTCTGTCCCCCTTTTCCTATTTTAGTTTAAGATCTTTGCTTTAATGAGAATATAGGCTTAAGGGAGACTAGGATTTTTTTAAAATTTAGTCTTTATTAATAGCTTCAGGTCTGAAGAAGTGACTGCCCTCTTCAGTGTCTGATGCTTAGCTGAATTCAAAACAGACAGTATAGAAAGGATTGATTAGGGATTGAGCCACAGTTAATAATTGTGCATTTTGGGACATTTAATCTCTACCTACCTGCATGTTTGTGTATTATAGCTCTATGACTTCATCCTACTTGCTTTCCTTTTACCCTGACTGGAGTAAAAAATTGCGTATAAATACATGTATATGTGTACATATATCTATTTTCCGTGATTACATTTTGTAATTTCAAAGCTGCTTCAGATCCTTTTTGGAAAGAAGTGGTATAGGGTATGAATTTCATGTAAAAATTGAGGTTTTGACAGGCTTTTTTTTTTTTTTTAAAGACAGGGTCTCTGTCGCCCTGTTGCCCAGGCTGGAGTGCAGTGGTGTGGTCATAGTTCACTGTAACCTTGAACTCCTGGGCTCAAGTGATCCTCCTATCTCAGCGTCCTGGGAGCTAGAGCTATACCATGCCTGGCTAATTAAAAAAAAAAATTTTTTTTTTTTTTAGAGATGGGGTCTTGTTACGTTGCCCAGGCTAGTCTTGAACTCCTGGGCTCAAGCAATCCTCCCACCTCAGCCTCCCAAAGTGCTGTCATTACGGGTATAAGCACTTAAGCCACTGTGCCTAGTCTGGCCTTTTAAAATTTTTATTTATTTATTTATTTATTTTTAAAGAGATAGGGTCTGGCTATTCACAAGCACGGTCATAGCACACTATAGCCTTGAACTCCTGGGCTCAAGCCATTCACCTGCCCCAGCCTCCCAAATAGCTGGGACTATAGATGTGTGCCACTGTGCCCAGCAACAACAGCTCTTATTTGTACCCAACTCTTGAGTTTTTTGTGCTACACTTAGACTTCAGAAAATCTTTGATATAGGTATAGTTTCTCATAAACGTGAAGCAAATCGAAAAGTTAAATGGAAACTCATGAATCGTTCTGATGGAGCAGAGGCAAGTGTTTCTCTTTCTTGGCTAATGTTTGATTTTTGATTTGCCTTGTATTTTATCTGGCTCATTTATTTTAGGAACTCCTCTGAACATGCAGAGCAAAAATACTAAGTTGATGATTATCTTTTCTTTGGCTGTTAGAGACCTACGTTTTCTTCAGATTGCATTATTCGATACTTAACAAACAATTTGAATGGTAGAAAAATAATTCCTCTAAAGAGCAGAATTTTGGATCTTTTGAAAATGTGTCACGTTTTTGCCACAGGGACTTCCCCACCTCTTTTCATGGCTGTCTTCTTGTCATTCAGGTCTCAGCTTAAATGGTACCACCCCAACCACCCCATCAGAGGAGTTACTGTGTCCCTCTGTCAAATCACCTTGTTAAATTTTCCACATAGTAGTGATCATTTTGTATATTTTTATTGCTTACATGTTGGGTTGTTTTCCTGTCTTCCTCTCCTAGAAAGGTAAGCTCCTTGACAGATACAGTACTAGCTGCTATAACCTCAGTACTGATGCTCGAAGCACAGTAATAGTTGCTCAGTAAAGATTTTTGAGTAATTGTATAAGTGATTGAGTTTCTTAGGTTTTGAAGGTTTTCTGTGTAGACTGAAAGCTCTGTGACAGTGAGGTTAAAATGTTAGTTCGAGTGAACAAATAGGTGATTTGCACCTTTTAACACTTTAGCCTATTTTGGTATTTTATATAGATACAGTCATGTTGTATGTACTCTTTAGTGCCTGGTTTTTTTTCACTCAGCACAATTATTTTGAGACTCATCCAAGTTATAGGATATATGAGCGGGTTTTTATTAAATTACGGAATAGGATTTAAGTAAACTGGGGTATGTTCTTACCTTTTACCTGATAAGTCATGTGAGCTTTTTTATGCTTACTGTTTACATGGTTTATCTTTTCCCATCCTTATGCTTTTATCCTATGTCTTTATATTTAAAATATATCTCTTTTAGATAGCATGTAATTAGGTCTTGCTTTATCCTATCTGGCAGTCTCTTCCTCTTAATTGGGTTGTTTAGTCCTTTTATATTTAATGTAATTATTGATGTGGTTGGGTTTAAATCTACCTTCTTGCTACTTGTTTTCCATTTGTATCTTCTGGGTTTTGTTCCTCTCTTGGTCCTTTCCTGCCTTTTGGGTTAATGTAGTATTGTTTTAGGTTTCCATTTTTGTATTCTCTTTTTGTTTCTTAGCAAAACTGCAATAAAGGTTTCATGCCATGTTAGTGCAGATATGTGGACAGCTCAAGATGTTCACTTGGCCCCTTTAACTTGATGGGATGCAGCCTCCGCCACATCTCTTTTGTCTTGATGGGGAAAGCAGTGGCAGCTTTGTAACTTCTGAACACTTGTTCTGTGTTTTTTTTTCCCCTCCTCCTGACCCCTCTCTTCTGAGAAACTTAAGTATTTGAAAAGCCTGTTTATTACTTAAATAGGCTGTTGCTTTATGACTCCTCTTTATTACCTTTAGGATTGTGATATGTATCTGGAGAAATGTAGATTATTGTTTAATTGTTACTTTTGCCTGAATGCCCTGGGTAAGTACAGGTCAACACCAGATAATAAACTAATGTTTTCTCAAAGTTGAATTGATTGTAAGTATCTCCCATAGAAATCGTACTAGTGGTAGCATGTATGTGTCCTCCCCATAATTCTGAGTTCATGTGCTAGTGGCTCTAAAGTCCTGGAGATCAGTGGCTCCTATGAAGATGTAGAAAAGCTGTAGAAAGATGAGGATGAAGTCTTTGGGGTGTGGAAGGCAAGAATATGAATTATTCAAGGACGTCATCCTCTGCCCTTCACTGCCCTCCCAGCCCACACCTGGGGGGACAGAATCTTAGAGAATCCTTTCCAGCATATTATTCATGTCTTGCATTTGCTCAGCCAGATGTTGCCTTAGCACAGAATATTTTTACTCCAGGATAGTGATTTGAGAATTCATTTTCTTATTCAAAAGAGACCTTTCCTTTTAAGCTTCATTCTCCTTCCACACAAAAATGTTGTTAGAAGAAGATAAACTTAGCAATCTTGCTTGTGTTTGCTTTTATTTTAGTCGAGCAAAAGATGTGATAATACCAGCCAAGCCACCTGTCAGCTTTTTCTCCTCGAGGTCGCCAGTCCTTGACCTCTTCCAGGGCCAGCTGGACTATGCAGAGAATATTCGCCACGATTCAGAGGTGATACTGCTGTTCTTCTATGCCCCGTGGTGTGGACAGTCCATTGCTGCCAGGGCAGAAATCGAACAAGCAGCAAGTCGGCTTTCAGACCAGGTAATGCTGACATTCAGCCTGAGCATCAAGTGACTGTCAGTCCTATGTGGAGGATAGAATGGCCCCACAGAGATACCTTGCTCAACTGGTAGATTTTGCCAAGGTAAACTCCAGGAGTACTTTGTAAATTACAAAGCCTTCTATAAAGAAACAGAGGATTTCCAATTGTGATGGTCATAGTTAGAGGCAAGGATGGGAGCAGATTTTGTGTCTTGTGACACAGGCCAGTGCTTGTACCTGGGTGCCATGCTGTTTGGTTTCAA
>NW_012148285.1:8816516-8819806 GCF_000956105.1 Propithecus coquereli | reverse complement strand
CGAAGCACAGTAATAGTTGCTCAGTAAAGATTTTTGAGTAATTGTATAAGTGATTGAGTTTCTTAGGTTTTGAAGGTTTTCTGTGTAGACTGAAAGCTCTGTGACAGTGAGGTTAAAATGTTAGTTCGAGTGAATAAATAGGTGATTTGCTCCTTTTAACACTTTAGCCTATTTTGGTATTTTATATAGATACAGTCATGTTGTATGTACTCTTTAGTGCCTGGTTTTTTTTCACTCAGCACAATTATTTTGAGACTCATCCAAGTTATAGGATATATGAGCGGGTTTTTATTAAATTACGGAATAGGATTTAAGTAAACTGGGGTATGTTCTTACCTTTTACCTGATAAGTCATGTGAGCTTTTTTATGCTTACTGTTTACATGGTTTATCTTTTCCCATCCTTATGCTTTTATCCTATGTCTTTATATTTAAAATATATCTCTTTTAGATAGCATGTAATTAGGTCTTGCTTTATCCTATCTGGCAGTCTCTTCCTCTTAATTGGGTTGTTTAGTCCTTTTATATTTAATGTAATTATTGATGTGGTTGGGTTTAAATCTACCTTCTTGCTACTTGTTTTCCATTTGTATCTTCTGGGTTTTGTTCCTCTCTTGGTCCTTTCCTGCCTTTTGGGTTAATGTAGTATTGTTTTAGGTTTCCATTTTTGTATTCTCTTTTTGTTTCTTAGCAAAACTGCAATAAAGGTTTCATGCCATGTTAGTGCAGATATGTGGACAGCTCAAGATGTTCACTTGGCCCCTTTAACTTGATGGGATGCAGCCTCCGCCACATCTCTTTTGTCTTGATGGGGAAAGCAGTGGCAGCTTTGTAACTTCTGAACACTTGTTCTGTGTTTTTTTTTCCCCTCCTCCTGACCCCTCTCTTCTGAGAAACTTAAGTATTTGAAAAGCCTGTTTATTACTTAAATAGGCTGTTGCTTTATGACTCCTCTTTATTACCTTTAGGATTGTGATATGTATCTGGAGAAATGTAGATTATTGTTTAATTGTTACTTTTGCCTGAATGCCCTGGGTAAGTACAGGTCAACACCAGATAATAAACTAATGTTTTCTCAAAGTTGAATTGATTGTAAGTATCTCCCATAGAAATCGTACTAGTGGTAGCATGTATGTGTCCTCCCCATAATTCTGAGTTCATGTGCTAGTGGCTCTAAAGTCCTGGAGATCAGTGGCTCCTATGAAGATGTAGAAAAGCTGTAGAAAGATGAGGATGAAGTCTTTGGGGTGTGGAAGGCAAGAATATGAATTATTCAAGGACGTCATCCTCTGCCCTTCACTGCCCTCCCAGCCCACACCTGGGGGGACAGAATCTTAGAGAATCCTTTCCAGCATATTATTCATGTCTTGCATTTGCTCAGCCAGATGTTGCCTTAGCACAGAATATTTTTACTCCAGGATAGTGATTTGAGAATTCATTTTCTTATTCAAAAGAGACCTTTCCTTTTAAGCTTCATTCTCCTTCCACACAAAAATGTTGTTAGAAGAAGATAAACTTAGCAATCTTGCTTGTGTTTGCTTTTATTTTAGTCGAGCAAAAGATGTGATAATACCAGCCAAGCCACCTGTCAGCTTTTTCTCCTCGAGGTCGCCAGTCCTTGACCTCTTCCAGGGCCAGCTGGACTATGCAGAGAATATTCGCCACGATTCAGAGGTGATACTGCTGTTCTTCTATGCCCCGTGGTGTGGACAGTCCATTGCTGCCAGGGCAGAAATCGAACAAGCAGCAAGTCGGCTTTCAGACCAGGTAATGCTGACATTCAGCCTGAGCATCAAGTGACTGTCAGTCCTATGTGGAGGATAGAATGGCCCCACAGAGATACCTTGCTCAACTGGTAGATTTTGCCAAGGTAAACTCCAGGAGTACTTTGTAAATTACAAAGCCTTCTATAAAGAAACAGAGGATTTCCAATTGTGATGGTCATAGTTAGAGGCAAGGATGGGAGCAGATTTTGTGTCTTGTGACACAGGCCAGTGCTTGTACCTGGGTGCCATGCTGTTTGGTTTCAACGTTGAAAGAGATGGAGGGACTGAAAATCCTTGTTCCTGTGTATCCATTTGATATTTGCTGGTTAGGTATTTTATGTAGGAGAAATTTATGTATGATATGACTACAGTGTGGCAAGGCTGACCTTTAATACATGGACCAGAACTGTATTAAACAGATATTTAATGAATGCCACCTTTGGGATAGGTAGGAGGGATATATAGGCAAATAAATCATCTGTTATGGCAGTGGTCTTTAGCCCAGTGGATCCCAATTGCCCTTTAGAAAGTAAATATTGTTTGATGTCCCTTTTTCTGTCCTGAAATAGAATTCATAGATGGTAAAACTTTGCTGTACATGTAATTTCAAAATAATCTAATGCACTAATTGTAACAGGTGGGGGAGAAAGGGCTTTATAACTAAAAGATATGTATATTAGTATGTAGATGCATGTGCAAAACAGGTCCTTGTACCTTAATGTAGAACTGTTGTGAATGGGATATTACACATACGGACTGTGACGTGTTGGTGACTCAGGTACCACAGAGACATTTTCCTAAATGGTGAACAACTCTTGATAAAATCCTGAACTACACGAAGTACTTTTTGCTCTCAGTTTATATACAAGTTAAGTTCCTGAGAAATTCGGTGATCATAAAAGCCACTAGATTTACACATAAAATGGACTTAGGTTCTGGGCTTGGATAATAACGGTTTTTCCCTAACATCAGTGTTTGGCATGCATTTCGAAATACTCTGGTATAATACGAATGACCCTTTCCTATGCAAAGCCATTTTGAGTACTGTAGAGCATCTGCCAGGGCCTCTGCCCTTTACATGCCCCGTAGCTTCCTTCAGTCATTTCCACAAGCAAAGAGCATCCCACAGATTTCTAAGAGCCTCCTGCTCAGAACCACTGATCTGAGATAACTTCTGCAAGCAGCTGTGTTTCATAAGAGTATTTGGAACTCTCGGTTGGTGTTTCTTAGAAACAATGTTATAAATGGTAGCTAGGCTTCCTGCCCAGCCAAGCATTTTTCACCATTATATCCCTGAAAGTGGTACCAAGTACTGTTTAAATATAAACTTTCTAATCCTTATAACTGCAGTCCCCAAGCCCAGGCTGCGGATCGGTACTGGTCCGTGGCCTGTTAGGAACCAGGCTGCATGGCAGGAGGTGAATGGTGGGTGAGCAAGTGAAGCTTCACCTGTATTTATAGCAGCTCCCCACTGCTCACATCACCACCTGAGCTCTGCCTCCTGTCAGATCAGTGGTGGCATTAG
>NW_012148285.1:8803420-8805551 GCF_000956105.1 Propithecus coquereli | reverse complement strand
TTAGTAGAGACGGGGTCTCGCTCTTGCTCAGGCTGGTCTCGACCTCCTGAGCTCAAACAATCCGCCCGCCTCGGCCTCCCAGAGAGCTAGGATTATAGGCGTGAGCCACCGCGCCCCGGCCCTGAATTTATAGAATTCTTAATTCTGTCTCCCAGCTGTGCATGCAAAAAATGTTTTTACTTTTTTCATGCAGCATTCCTTTGACATCATTCTGTAGTGCACACTGAAGAATTGTGTTTCTCATGTTGTGTGTGTACGTTTGTGTGTATTTGTGTAACTGTGTATTTTATAATGTGATCATAGCATTTATTTAGTTCTTCATTGTGCTCTATTGTCGCTATTAACAGTAAGCTTAGTGCCAGTTTCTATTTGGAGAGAAGAATGGTCATGCAGTGGTTGAATTTCACTATACCCCCTGCCCCCGCCACCTACCATCCAATTATATTTGGGCAATGACTGTATTGTGTGAGGTTGAAGAGAGCCATGTGAGAATTCTGATTAGCTTAGGAGGAACTGAATGGTGGTGGTATTACTTAGCAGTATTGAATCAAATTCCTCTGTGTCCCCAAATACAGCTGGAAGGGAAAGGAAGGAAGATCATTTATATGGGTCACTGACTTCATACCTTCACTAATTTTTTGTTGTTGTTGAAATAAAACTTTAAATAGGTTTAAGGTTCATTTAGTGATCCTTTGTGTAAGTGCCTGTGGGGATATTTAATAAGTACTTTTTAGTATCCAAAGGGCCAACTACTTGTTCCTTATTTCAAGACATTTAGAAAGAAAATGTGGCCACCTACATTGAATTGTGTAGTTAAAATCCTAGAATCCTTCACATGGTCAATCCAGGGCTGCCTTTATTGTTTTTCTTTTTTTATTTTTTTTTAAAGAAGTATTGTGGGAATTAATTTTTTTTTCCCAAAGACTAGAATGATTATTCTTTGTTTGGAAATTCAGTTTGCAGTTGAATTAAGCTCATAGAAGGTTAAGAGCCGCTTGTACCTCCCCTCACCTAAAATGCTTACATTTTAAATAGTCCTCCGGTCACCTCCTGAGAAAGCAGGTTATTTACCTATGGCCCAGTCAGATCCTAAAGCAGACAGTGTCACTTTGTGTTGTTGATGATTTTAGGTATACATTACAGGTTTAATGCATGGTATATTATTTTTATTTTTTAATTTTTATTTTTTTGGTACTAGTTTTGGACCAATCGAATACAAAGGCCCCATGAGTGCTGTTTACATTGAGAAGTTTGTCCGCCGGGTGATGAAACCACTTCTCTACATCCCATCTCAATCAGAATTACTAGATTTTCTCTCAGACTACGAGGTACCTGTCTTTCATATCTCCTCCATACCCACGGCCTTTCACTGGTTGTATTGGATTGTTTGTATTAAAAGTTTTTTTTAATACCTCCTGAATTGCAGCAATTTAAAGGTCACATTATAAATAAGCCCCAGTTAAATGCTTTTTTAGCTACTGGTAAGGGTGGTTTGGCCAAGTGGATTTTAAGAGAATAGGATACTTGCAAAATCTTGTCTGTTCTTTGGGAATTTTCAGTAAACTTTCAGCTTGCCTCACAGTTAACTTAGAGTGCATGAGAATTAACTTGCAATTTATGTACAGCTGCAAATTTCTATGCATGTTGTTTGAAACATTATAGCATTGTACTATGAGATGCCTGGCTTTTCTTCCCAGTTACAGTTTAACTTGTTTTTTTTAAACTGGAAATATGTTCCTTTCCGTTTTATTAAGGGCATAACTATTTTAGGGTCTTATTTACAGAAAGTTTCCTAACTTTCCCAACATGGCTTCTCTTCTGCTTTCCCATTGCCATCTTTAATCCTTGATAAATTATTTTTACAGGATCTTTAATGCATATTCAGGACAGTTTATTATTGAGAGACCAGTTTTGGGATAATTAAAATATGTAGTCTCAAAAAGTTATAAAAATAGTTCCACAAAAAATTCAATGGTGCAAGTGTAAAATCATACTTGGGTTACAACAAGTAAATACTTGATACTTAGGTACAACAAAAATCAAGACCATAAATAGCTGATAGAGATTAAAAAACATATGAACCTTAGCCTCACTGACGATTTGGAATTGTGACTGGTTGAATTTTACCTTT
>NW_012148285.1:8801225-8803370 GCF_000956105.1 Propithecus coquereli | reverse complement strand
TAAATACATAGCAAATAATTTTCCTTCGGGCCAGACTTCAAGTCTTAGCTGGACACTATAGATAAGAGTATGTCTTTCATTTTTGTTTTAGTGGTAAATGATGACCTTCTTTGAAAGCTCAAAACAGTTTTTTTCATACTTTCTGTTTCAGTGAGAGAGGAGGAGTACCATTTTTATAATTTCATCTTTTGAATCTTGGTAATTTTCAGTTGTTATTCATAGTCATCTGAAAATCTGTTTTGACTCTGCAGGTGTTGTTTGTGGCAATTAACTGTTGGTGGAACCAGGGGAAATGCAGAAAACAGAAACACTTCTTTTATTTTCCTGTAATTTATCTGTATCATCGGAGGTAAGAACTTTCAAGTAGTGTTTCTAATTCCGGTTGGGTTTTTCCATTTATAAGTGAATTTTGTGTTTTTTTCTATATAAAAGTATTAGATATTCACTATAGAAAATAGAGAAAATACAGATAAGCAAAAATATGTTTTTTAAAAAAGAATCTTGATAGTTTTATCAGCCATATATAATCACTCTGTTTTGATTTGTATTCTCTGGTGAATGTACATGTCTGCCCCTTTTTTTAAGCTAAAAATGGGATCAAGCAGTGACAGTATTTCCTAAACTGCTTTTTCTCACCTTTGTGAGCAAGCGTCTTTTCATGTCATTACATATTCTACAGCATTGTTTTTAAAAGTACCAGTTACTCTATTGTATGGCTGTACATTTCAGTTATTCTAAAAGTGTTTTGCAGCATAAAAACGCACAAAATTTCTTATCCTGTTACCTGGCAGCATAGTTTAGTCAAGAGGATATCTTACCATCATTTCTACTGGGAAGAAAATTACTGCAGGTCCACAATCCCATATCTATAATTCCAAAGTCACAGAGAGGACTGAAACACTGAAAGAGTTTCATACATTTTGTTACCAGATGTATTCATTTGACCTGAAGTAACAAGAGGCTGCCTATGGTCTTTAGCCCACTTAAGGTGCCTCTTTTCTTTCTTCATTATACTGCAGAACTATTGGTGTTTGATTTTGCAGTGCTGCCCAGACCCTGCTGTGAATAATAAGTAATATCTAAAAATCTGACTTGAAGGATTTTGGATCCAGGAGATGGGATTTTGGACTTGTTCAATGTGACTGGCTTGAGTTTGTTGAAGGTAAAATGAGTAAAGGAGATTTGATTAGTAAGAACTTTACTTTTTCCCTGCTCTCTAAACTTCCTGGGCCTTAGTCAGTGGGTTTATAGCAAACATCAACAAACTGTCATTTGTGCGTTCTCTTTCACATTCCATCATACTTCTGTGTCTCTGACATAAATTGTGTGTGACACATAGTATTACTTCCCAGGAACTGTTAGGTAGTATTTGTACAAAAACACACTTTCCCACCCCATCTCCACCCCCACATTTTCCTCTGGATATTAGATGTTTGTAATTTTAATATTTGCAGCAATAAGTTTATCCCTCAATTTTTGGCCAGTAATTTGGAGATTCTGCCTCTACTTCGAAGATGATAGTGCAGGTTTTTTAGAATATAAGAATACTTTCTCAGTAACTTTCTCAGAGTTACTTTTTTCTTTTTAGAGGTAAGTATAAGGTGGTGTACTTGAAGGTTCTAAAACTCTGTGCTTTGTAACAGGATGATGAGCTTGCCCTACTGAGGTCCCTGGGTTTCTTTTTCACTTTGGAAAAGGGCACAGGTGCCTAGTGGGGGGTTTGCAAGCTGCTCAGAGAGGGAAGCAGCTTGATGTGACATTAAAATGAAGAAGAGTTCCCTTGAATTGAGTACAAATGTCATTTTGGAATATATAGGTATACAGCATTGTCATATACTATTTTTTTTCTTAGCTTTTGTAGAAAGATTGAAAAGACATGAAAGGAACTTTAGAAATATGCCCAACCCTCTCATTTTACAGATGAGGAATTTGAGGTTGGTGCTCACCTTGAAATGCCTGCCCCTTGTCTTTGCCTTGTTAGTGTTTACAAATTGCTAGGACCCTCGTAACTTCATACCAGGAAAGCTCAACAAAGCTATTTGCTTCAGTAGATGAGGTTTCCAGATTGGTTGGCTTCTCTTTACTGAACAAAATAAGTTAGTGCTTTGATTTCTTCCTTTAAATTAAAAATTGTTGGTGGTTGAT
>NW_012148285.1:8785181-8788311 GCF_000956105.1 Propithecus coquereli | reverse complement strand
AGCCTCCCAAGTAGCTGGGACTACAGGCATGTGCCACCATGCCCGGCTAATTTTTTCTATATATATTTTTAGCTGTCCAATTAATTTCTTTCTATTTTTTGGTAGAGACGGGGTCTGGGTCTGGCTCTTGCTCAGGCTGGTCTCGAACTCCTAAGCTCAAACAATCCGCCCGCCTCGGCCTCCCAGAGTGCTGGGATTACAGGTGTGAGCCACCGCGCCCGGCCTCTAATTGTATCTTGGTTGAATTTTTATAAGTCCTACAGTTGAATTGTCTCAAAAGCCTATTTCAGGTGATTTTATATTGAATTGCCTAGAAGGACAGAAGTATTTAACCAGTGGAAAATATTTTATTTGATTTAGATATCTCAAACCTACCCAAATCAGATTGCTAATCATTAACCATAGTTTTATGCTTATAAAATATGACTCCAAGCCCAGAAACAATTTCTAGAAGAACAGTTTTACCTTTAACTTACTTAAACATCACCAAAAGACATTAAAGGGTGAAAATTTTCAGTACTTAACTCTGAAAATTCTGAAATACTGTAGTCATTATTAGCAAGGACATAATGAGTAAACTATGCATCGGTAAGTACCCTTCAGGTTTCATGTGCTTTTACTTCTGATGTTCCCAACAGCCATGTGAGAGAGTTGGAAATTGTATAATAGCTCCTTCGAATAGATTAAGAAGCTAGGGTACAGAGAGTGGAAGAAGGTGGTTAGATAAATTGCCAGGTGACAGAAAAACCTGAGCATTTTGGAGAAAAACCTATTAGTAGAATGCCTAGCACCTGGTATTCTCACATTGTAGTAAAATTCTACTCTGCATGTTGAACAGGTAGGTACTGTTTCTGTCAATTCATAGTTTTATAGCACTGTGAATAAAATAGTTGTACATTTCAAGGTGTGAATTAACATTAGTGCAGAAATATTTCAAATGCCATTGAGCAAAAAATGTACCAACGTAACTATTCTCATGGCCACTAGAGGGTGTGTGCACCATCTGCTGAAATTTAGATTATACTGTTACACAGATGGTGCCCACTTAGGAAAGAAATATTTTATGCCGATGAGGATTTCCTGGCCTCCTATAAATAGCCTGTTTCAACTTCTCATAACAGGTACTAAATATACTGCACATTAAGGGATGGAATTAAAAATACACAGAATGGGTCTAGGTAAGATCTGGCACTCATTGTGTCGTATTTTCTGCTGAATTGTAAACTTGATTGAGGAGCTTTGTCTCATTCATCTGTTTATACCCATTCATTCTTTAACAAATGTTCGTTGTATACCTGCTCTGTGCCAGGCACTCTCTGAGCTGGAAAAATGTAGTGATGAACAAGAGAGAGTCTCTTGTTTCATGGGATTAGACAACAAACAGGAAAACAAATGAGGTGTACTGGGTTGAACAGTATCCTCCAGTCTGCGTGGAAATGCAGGATGTGACCTTATTTGGAAATAGGGTCTTTGTAGATGTTTTTAGTTAAGGGTCTTGAGATGAAATCATCCTGGGTTTAGGGTGGGTCCTAAATCCAGTGACTGGTGTCTTGATCAGAAGAGGAGAGGACATAGACAAGGAAGAAGGCCATGTGGAAACAGAGGCAGAAATTGGAGTGATGCAGTCTCAAACCAAGGAATGCCTGGAGCCACCAGAGACTAGGAAGAGACAAGGAAAGGTTTTTCCCTACAGCCTTCAGGGAGAGTATGGCCCTGTTGACATCTTGATTTTGGATTTCTAGCCACCAGAACTGTGAGAGAACAAATTTCTGTTGTTTTAAGCCATTCAATTTGTAATAATTTGTCAGGGCAACCCTAGGAAACTAATACACAAGATATAATTCAGGTGATAAGTGCTACAAAGAAGAATAACGAAGGGTGATATGCTAGAGCTGGGGGGGGAGGAGGGCACAGCTATTTTAGAAGACAGGGCCAACTTCTCTGAGGAAATGACACTTGAGCAAAAACCTAAATAAAGTGAAGGCTATGTGACTAATCCTTGAGGAGATTGGAGAAAGTGCTCCAGGAGATGGGAACAGTAAGTGCAAATACCTTGAGGGAGGAACAGGATTGGTGGGGCAAGAAGGGAGGGGAGAGTGGCAGGGGATGAGGTGGTAGAGGTTTCTTGCCACCGTCATGTGTTCTGGTGGGACCTTTGGTTGGTCAAGTGAAGGGAAGAGGAACACTGGCAGTTGTTCCTATGACTGTTCACCTGGTAGCTGTTTAAGCATCTGGAAGTCAAATAATAGAAACACTGCAGCTGTAATCTGGGGTCAGATGATCTTTACACATTGGCAATCATCAGAGTGAGGAGGAACAACCTAGGTACTAGCAGGACTTGAAACCTGACTTCAGGTACTCGGTGTCAGGCTGGCTCGTGTGCTTGGCCAGCTCTCCTGAAAGCAGGCCACCCGAGACATTAAGTATAATTAGACAGCCTTAGAGCTGTGTGCTTTGAACCAGTCGGTGGTTTATTTGCATCTGAGCAAACAGGGGCTTAGACCTAGAAAGGTCTCTGTGCATATATGTGTGTGTTTTGTTCCCCAAACTCTTCTTTCAGATTTAAGCAAGAACTGTGGAGGAGACTGAAATCTGTGTAGCTAATTTGTGGTAATTTCATAAATAATGATATAGCTTCTGTTGGGAAGACATTGAAATTTGGGGGAAATGGTTGCAAAATTTGTTTTACTTAAAGCATAACCAGAGCTGGTTTAGTAACATTTAAATGATAATTTGCAATAGAAATAAGCAGATAACTATCACTTCACTTTATTTCCTTTTTATTATGTTGAAGTGTTAATTTTAGGTTATGTTCTCAAAACTGCCAATTTTCAAAATTTAATACGGACTGTCACAGTACTGTGAGTATTTTTAAATAGCACGTAAAATATACTTATAGCTAGTGTTTAACAATTTATACAACCTTTAGTCATCTCACATAGTTGTTGAATCTTACGATCTTCTTTTGGCAGTGAAAAGTGGAAGCAGTTTTGCTCATGGGGTTGTTTTGCATTATATTATTTGCTGAATTTTTTTGGTCAAATTACTTGAAAATTTCAATACCAGTTCTTCTGAAGATAGAGAGGCTCCTTCATCCAAGCTATATAGAAACTGCGGTGGCAATGTCAGC
>NW_012148285.1:8783941-8784631 GCF_000956105.1 Propithecus coquereli | reverse complement strand
CGGCCACGGAACGTTTATTAATAAAATGAATTTAATCCATTTGGTTTGGGAGATTGGTTAGAATTTAAAGATACTTAAATGAGTTTATTTTCTTTCATTTAGTTTCCATTTTTGTTATTTTGTGTCCAATATTAACTGACTAGAATTTCTGAATATTTTGTCTTTCTTTGTTCTTAGTATGAAAGAAAGCTTATTACACCATCATAGCCATGGGCATGGTTTGAAACTTTAAGAACCCAAATACAATATAGTTCTACTTTAAGCCAATTGTAAGTTGGCTTGTTAAAAATGTTTTGAAGGAGTAGGGCAAGAGAAAATCCTGTTTTCAATAACTTTCTGATTTCCTCAGTTGTTTGAGAATTTGGCTATTTGCTGGTTTTTTTTTAAATGTTAAGATTAAATATTCCGTCTCAGTTTCTATGAGCATGGAAACCAATTATTTATTTGAAGGTGAATCTTAAAATAAGCGAGTGGTCTAGATTGGAAAGATAATATGTTCCACTACAAATCAGAAGTTTCCTCTTTTGTGCAACATACTGATTTTAAACTTTACCAAGAGATGAAATGTCCACCTTAACATTTGGATCCGATTTTGTCCCAGTGATCAGATCAGCTTCCACAGTTAACTTATTTAAGAGCATGGTGCCAAGCTTTAGGGCTGGAAAGAAGGATTCTTTCCATTTGCCTAGT
>NW_012148285.1:8781455-8783891 GCF_000956105.1 Propithecus coquereli | reverse complement strand
TGTGATGTACGTTTGCTATAATTTTCATCTCTATCAGAGATTTGTATCCCGAAAGTTCTGACCCAGTTTTTCGGCTTCAGTTGTTAGCAGAGGTCATGTGATAAGGGAGGAGGACTCAACCAGGATTCTCGAGGCCTAGGTTTTAGCCCTGACTTAGCAAGACTCTCATTTCTGAGTTTCACTCAGATTTCTCATCTCTAAAGTAAGGGAGTTGGCTCAGATAATCCCTACTCATCCTTTTGGCTTCAGTGAAGTGTGGAGGTTGGAAAGAGGCACGCAGAGGAAGGTGCTTAAGTTTTTGGTTGTAAAAGTATTTTGAGGCATTGCCCTTGAACATCTATATCAGAGATCTTTCAAATCCTTCCTTATTTATTGCCTTGATGTTTCTTGTGTTCTCTCTAGTTGCATCTGTAGGAGAGAGACAAGTGCACATTTATGACTGAGCAACAAGGATGATTCCTTGTCTTTAGCTTTGGCATTCTATCTGTTTGCAGCACTATTTTTAAAGATTATGCTTGAAGTATTGACATGGAGCTCCCAATAGACCGATGTTGATGACATTACTCATAGTTGGTTTTTGGCAGCCCACTTAATTAGAGTGATGTACGACAAAGATTAGACTGCCATTAAAATGGGAAATGAAGAGTGCCACCAAGATGGGACCTCTAGGTCCCTTCTATCAGCCTTTAAAATGATTTCCTCCCAGAAGCTGTGGATAGCTTTTATTGTGTTAGTATCATTTGCTTCTCACTGAGACAAAATTGCCTAGTTGGCAAGAGACAATACTTTGTTAATTGTGAAAGAACGGGGGAGTCAAGCACTTGCTTAACCATTTATCTTGTGAAACATACCACATGGTACAGCTTAGAAGCTATGTCAATTTCATATGCACTCTGTAAGATAACATAGAAAATTCTAGATCTGGAAGTGAAACCACTGTGATGGTTTTCACAGTTGAATAAATAGGAATAGGAAAGTTAAAGGAATTTTTGGAGACCCCAGTCTAGAGCACAGTTTGCTTTTGAATCATCTACTAAATTAGGGTTTCTCAACCTTGGCACAATTAACATTTGGGGTCAGATAATTCTGTGTTGTGGGGGACTATCCTGTGCTTTGCGGGATATTTAGCAATATCCCTGGCCTCCACCCACTAGATGTCCCTCTCTCCCCCCTCAGTAGTGACAACCACAAATAGCTCCAGACATTGCCAAATGTCCCTTAGTGGTCAAAATTGCCCCAGTTCAGAACCACTTGACTGGGCGTGGTGGCTCACGCCTCTAATCTTAACACTCTGGAAGGCCGAGGTGGGAGGATCTCTTGAGCTCAGGAGTTCAAGACCAGCCTGAGCAAGAGTGAGACCCCGTCTCTACCAAAAATAGAAAACTTAGCCTGCTGTGGTGGTTCACACCTATAGTCCCAGCTACCTAGGAGGTAGGAGAATTGCGTGAGCCCAGGAGTTTGAGGTTGCAGTGAGCTATGATAATGCCACTGCACTCCAAGCCCAGGTGACAGAGCAAGACTCTTGTCTCAAAACAACAACAACAAACACTGCTCTGAATGGTTCAGAGTTTCCCCAATTAAGGCCTTAAGATGACATATCACAGGTGTTAGTACAAACACATCTTTTTTCACGTGGCACTCAGAAGGCCACAATCTAATAGTTGGAAGCTTATCTGTTTATAATGGTGGCAGTAGAGAGAGGATGAGAATTGAACAGTGCCTTGACTGAGAACTGGAATGTTATCAGTGGGGGACTAGAGTGAGAAGTGGTTAGATTGTCATCAGTAGAACTGTCCCTGATATTCAACTTACTCAAACTATTTTTCTCCAAAAAACAAAACAAAAAACCCTCTATATATTTTAAATATGCGAAAGACCTTGCTAATTTAAAGAAATCATACCGTGAAAGATACTTGTTTTGCTCAAGAGCCTTATCTTCTAATTTGTATTTTTTGTAAATATGGATTTTTGTATCAAGTATATTTAAATTTAAGTAAATTTAAAATTATGTTGAAAGAATTAATGTTTTTGTGACACTTCTGAGGTTTGTCATAATGACAGATTGGTTTTTTGCTTGAGTTATGTCTGTAGATGTATTTGTGATATTTTGTAGGAGGGTGTTTGGTAATTTTCAAAAAGCCATGTTGATTAATTATAAATTTATCTCTAATCCAGATATTTGTGAGCAGTTTGGACCATCATAAAATTGTAGTTAGCATTCATTACTTGGGAAGTAATGATATCCTGAAATAAGCAATTTTCTCTATTGACATAAACTTAAATGTATACTAAACTTCATTCAAATATGCTTATTCTGTTGTTATAAAAAGGAGTGCTCTAATTGTATCTTTTTTTTTTTTTGAGACAGAGTCTCACTCTGTTGCCCGGGCTAGAGTGCCATGGCGTCAGCCTAGCTCACAGCAACCTCAAACTCCT
>NW_012148285.1:8771847-8773440 GCF_000956105.1 Propithecus coquereli | reverse complement strand
CCTTAACATTTGGATCCGATTTGATCAGATCCCAGTGATCAGATCAGCTTCCACAGTTAACTTATTTAAGAGCATGGTGCCAAGCTTTAGGGCTGGAAAGAAGGATTCTTTCCATTTGCCTAGTGCTTTGCAGTTCATCAGGCTCGTTCTTCACAGTAACCCCATGAAGAATTGTCCCTGTTTGCCACATCAGGAAAATGAGGCTGCATATTGAAGGTTTCAGCCAATGTTATTCATTCAGCCAGTAGAACCTGGACTTGAGCTTAGGTCTTCTGACCCCAAGCCCCGCCCCCTTTCCTCAGGGATCTTACAGTTCGGCTTTTGAGACAGATACGATTATTACAGAACAAAACCAGACAGAACGAGTGCCACAGGGCCTTCAAAGAAAGAAGAAATGATTGTGAGCAGGAAGGCAGAATGTATCCAGTAGGGCTGCAGTCCCCGACACCCCTGCTACGGGCCACGGGCTGGTACTGATCCCTGGCCTGTAAGCTCCACTCCGTCTCCCCCCATCTGTGGAAAAATTGTCTTCCAGTACAGTAGGGGACCCTTAACTGGTTTGGCAGAATGAAGAGACATTCTATGCTAAGCTTAGAGAAAGAAAATGAGCAGGTGGAAATGAGTTTGGGTGGGTGTGTAGGGGAGCCCGAGGGCAGGAGGTGGGTCCTCTGCAGACTGACCAGACCGTGGGTTCTGGGTTGTGGGGTGGGGAGGGAGCCCCTTGAAAGGGCTTGATCACGGGTGAAGCCAGTCAGATTTAAGCTGACTTTTAGCAAGGTGTGGAGGTATGTTTGGAGTGAGTGACAGGAAGCCATTGAAGGAGACACCTGAGAGAGGTTACAAAGAAATTATTAACATAGCTTGCCTGAAGTTAAACAAAAGTGAATGAGTGCCTGAACTTGATGGTGAGGTTTTGAGCCAGGGGCCTGGGAGAATTGTGCTGTCAACAGAGGGTGGAAAGACCTACTTAGGGGGAAAGAGGAAGTTTCAGCATTGAATGCCCCTGAATAACCACTGTGCAATCCCGTCAGAGCTGCTGCAACTCCATCCCTTACCCTGTTGGTTGTCCAAATGGAGGGGAAGTTCAGCCCCAACCTGCACTTTTCTCATGTGGTTAGGCTTTTTTAAAAAAATGAAATGCAACAAAATGCAATAATTGTCACATAATAATGTCACGTCTTGTTTTAAAATACCCTCCACTACACAGTGGCTGACAGTGCCTCAGTTACCTACTTCTGCTCTTGTTCCTACAGCCTGGAGTACTCGGGTACTTTGATTTCAGTGGCTCACCCCAGCCTCCTGGTTATTTGACCTTCTTCACTTCAGCATTGCATTCATTAAAGAAAGGTAACAGTGATTCATAGTACGATATTGGTACTGCAACAGAAATGTATTTGTATTGATATCTTTTGTATATATTTTCTAATTTGCTTGATTCCTTTTCTCAATGTATTTTTAATAAATACTTACATTGTTTAACATTCTGTCATTAGCAAACAAAAAGTACTATACTATTTCAAATATTTTCTTTTAAACATTAGCTTTTTAAGAATATAGCTTGGGCCAGGCTCGTGCCTATAATTCTAGCACTCT
>NW_012148285.1:8762242-8770370 GCF_000956105.1 Propithecus coquereli | reverse complement strand
CTTCAAGTGACTGAGAAGACTTAGTGAATCAAAGTTTGAACTTTGAAAACAAAATACTGCCAATTTAAATAAGCTTAAGAAGCAGACATTCAAAGCTCTTCATGGAAAATTAAATAAAGCCCTTCAAAGAAGAAGATAAGACCTGAACTAAAGATTATATATTAAAGGGTAACCTAGAGTCATTCACTAAAATGATGGTAGCCCGAGCTGAAGAGGATATTTCAAGATTGTGGAAGGATGTTTTATTTGGTTAGCTTATATTGTGGGCTGCTATGCTATGTTAGTGAGAAAGAAATCACTCAAATTATGTTTCCATTCAGAGGTTTCTAAAATGGTGTTCCTTTTTGGAAAAACCCTTCCAAATACAAGACAGTAGGCTTTTTCCTCCTGTCTTTTCTTTAAGCAAAGGAAAAGTAAAATAGAGGTAAATACAATAGAGATAAGGCCATGTGAGGTGACTCACGCCTGTGATCCTAGCACTCTGGGAGGCCGAGGCAGGAGGATTGCTTGAGGCCAGGAGTTCAAGACCAGCCTGAGTAAGAGTGAGACCCTGTCTCTATTAAAAATAGAAAAATTAGCCAGGTGTCATGGAGAACACCTGTAATCTCAGCTACTCCGGAGGCTGAGGCAGGAGGATTGTGTGAGCCCAGGGGTTTGAGGTTGCAGTGAGCTAGGCTGATGCCACTGCACTCTAGCCCGGGTGTCAGAGACCCTGTCTCAGAAATACAAAACAAAACAAAAATAGGGATAAAATAAGGTCAAAAGGGATAAATGGTTAAAACTTACTCAAAGGTACAAAATGAACCTTCTTGGTCAAATCATTAATTTTGCAAATGATTATATGAAAGTTTTTCTCATAATAAATGCAGTCTGATTTACCTTTCCTAGATTTCATCCCTATCCTGTGATTCTAGTTGGCTCTTACAAAATTCTGTTGCATATGCAAGTTTGCAGGAACTGAGATTAATTCTGATTAATCCTTTTTTACTGCATTTTGTTGTGGCTAAGTTCCCACTTAAGCGTAATGAACCATTTTTAGAAGAAAAAGACACATTTGGACATGGTTTTCCATAATACATGCACTATGAAGGATTACCTAAAATAAATCTTGCCTTGGGCATCTGGGGTTTTTCTCCCTTCTCTTTCTCCTACCCTGAAGTCAAATGGTATTTTCCTTATTATTAAAAACAGATATGCGTTAAGAGAAACACATGCACGCTTTTTTTTTCGGTTTCAAATGTAAATTCTAGGTCAATGTCGTGTTTAGATTGTGTACACAAATCAGGGCCTGAGAAACATTTGACACGCTTAACATTTGGTTATAGAGAGCCAAACTGAAGAAGTGTTTAGACTACAGTGGTAGAAAGCAGATGCTCTGGTTCAATAAGCCACAAGCATTTACAAAATGCACATGTCTTTTCATTGCTTTAATGATTTTTTAAAAAATGTGTTAGAAATAGCCAGGATACTCTGTGAGTTCCACATTTGTTTCTTGAAGCCAGCTGGCTGTCAGTCTACAAATAATTTGAGAGTGTACCACGTATGAAACATCATGACTAGGTGCCGTGGGGTATGCTAAGAGGGGAGCTCGTTCCTGCCCTCCAGGATGAGGGGGTTCAATTGTAAGGTCTGGTTTTTTGGTGCTTTACTATTTCCTTAAGCCTGCTTGTCTAACATTTGATATTTTTATAGATTACAATAAAGAAAATAAGGGAAATTCACTTATGACCTCAGCACTGTAACATTAACTGTTTTCTCTTTTTTTCTTTTTTTTTTTTGAGTCAGAGTCTGGCTTTGTTGCCTGGGCTAGAGTGAGTGCCATGGCGTCAGCCTAGCTCACAGCAACCTTAAACTCCTGGGCTCAAGCAATCCTTCTGCCTCTGCCTCCCGAGTAGCTGGGACTACAGGCATGTGCCACCATGCCCGGCTAATTTTTTCTGTATACATATTTTTTTAGTTGTCCAGATCATTTCTTTTTATTTTTTAGTAGAGACGGGGTCTCGCTCTTGCTCAGGCTGGTCTCGAACTCCTGAGCTCAAACAATCCGCCCGCCTCGGCCTCCCAGAGTGCTAGGATTACAGGCGTGAGCCACCGCGCCCGGCCTGTTTTCTCTTTTTGTTTTAACTATCTCCTTTCATCTCAGTTATCTGTGTCCTTTACCTCTTGATCTCTCAGCCTGAGTGCTGATGTGTCATTTTATGTAGGCCCACCTCTTAGGTGGTATGGGCAGGCACCCTTGTTATATTTCTGTCCACTATTTTGCTAGCCTTTTTACTTTTTATTATGATTTTTTTATGTTGTTACATATATGTTTTATATTTTCATGTAGTTAAATCTCTGACTCTTGATGTATTTTTTTCTGAATATCTGATGATGCATTATTTTTGTCTTCTTTTTTAAATTTAAAAATTATTTAGCATATAACGCTACCTGACTTTACCTCGGCTTAAAATATAGAGCACAGTTGATTTTCCCCCTTCTTATTGGTTGATCAGTTAGCACCATTTACGGAATGATGCTTCTTCCTTCCTTTTCATCATGATGGTGCCTGCCTTATTACAGAATATATTTTTTCATGAAGTTGAGTCTATTTCACTGTTTTGTTTTGATTTAGATATCTATTTTTGTGTGGGTAAATGTAATTTAATTTCTTGCTTTGTAAATTGTTATTGCCTGGTGATGTCTGGACTCTGTTTGCTCTAGGTCTTGTTGTTTTACAGAATGTTCTTTTATGTTCATCCATGCCTTTGGCTGGATTTTGGTTAGAATTATATTAAATGTATAAATTGACTCGAAGATAATTGACATGTTCATAACATTTAGCTTCCCTTCGTAGGTTCACAGCATGATTATTCATTTAGTCAAACCTTCCTTTTAATTTTTTATAGTGGGTCTTGCATATCTCTCATTAATGTTTGATCATTTCAAAGTGCTGGATGATTAATTGTGGGCTGGCAGCTTTGTGTATGTTTCAAGAGTCTGGAGGAATCCGGCTCTCCTGTACTGCTTTACTCTTCCCGGACTGCAAAGCCTATTCCTCTTGGAACCTTTTCACATCTGATCTTGGCAGACAGGATTCTTTATTCTTTTACCTAAAGAAAATTTGGTAGAGGGGTCATATTCTGAAGTTGCTTAACTTGACTTTTATAATCTTATGATTATGTCATTATTTGCTGTAAAAAATACATTCTGGTAAAATGTTGTTACGTTCTGCTATGATTCAGCGACTTTTTTAAAAGAGAAAATCTGTAGCAAATTTTGATCCTGTTTTTCATCTGACCTACAAAAGGAGTACAGTCTAGTCTAGAGGGAAAAGTGGTGGCCTGGGAGTCAGCATGAACCTGTGGCCCCGAGGCCACATGTGGCCCTCCAGATCCCCTTTTAATAAAGGGATTTGTTCTGCGAAGTTTGGATTTGATCAAGGGGCCACAGTCAAGCATCCTGGAGGCCACATTTGGGCCTCAAGACCGCAGGTGCCCCACCCCTCTGGTCCTTACCCTTTGCCCCTGACGGAGTCTGTAAACTTGGAACAAGATATTTAAGTTTTCTGTGTTTAAGTTTGTGTATCTGTAAATTTGAGGAGGGTGGATGTGAAGATAAATGCCTATTTTATAAGGCCAAATTATATGTTAAATACTTTGTGAGTAAAGTAATAGCTTGAAGTCTATAGTACCTTAATTATAAACTAAGCCACCTGGCTGAAAGCACCTCAAATAAGTATTGTGTTGGTTTTAGTGAAAGCATCTACACTGGAAATTACGTCACTAAACTGGCAGGCAAGCCCGATCTCTCTCTCCCCATTCATGTGGCACCCTGGACCTGCTTCTGTTTGTACCACATGCTTTTCTCAGCGTAGAATTGACTGAATCTCTCTCTCATTAGAATAGGAGCTGATTGTTCAGACACTATTTACTGAGTGCCTTGAGGCCAGGGTTTTGTTTTCTTGCTCCTGTAGCTCTGATATCCTGTTATAGCATAATTGTAGCTCAAGGGATGAATGAATGGCTAGTAAAGGGTACTTGAGAAGGATTTTAGCTGTGGGATTTTAAAGGTCATATTGCTTCCCTTCCCACCATCACCCCCATTTCTGGTGCCTGGCCCCTCAGGTTCCATAAGCAGTGTATAGGAGTTGCCCCTGCTGGGTTCATTCTTCTTGCTTTTTCTCTCCACTGGCTTCTCACTGTCTCCTGACACTAGAATCTAATGAATTGAGTTGAAATTGACTCAGTAACTAAATGTCATCTTGAAAATATTAACTAAAGATAATATTTCCACTCCTTTGTACTGCCTTTGAGAATTCCTAAACTTAGTTGGCAAGGAAACCTTATGGCATTAGTTTTCTGAGGAACAGCCTTTGGGAAATCTGTTCTAATGAAATTTTTTAGAGGAATTTATTAGAAGAACTTCTGATTCCAGTGCAGGACCCTTCTACTCCACCAGGTGGCATCTGATGCTGCTGAGATTTGCTTGTAGAACTGAGTCAGGACACATAAAAAGTACCTTCTTCCATATCCTTTTTTTTATTGTTGTTGTTAAAGAGACAGGGTTCACTGTGTTACCTTGGTTGGAGTGAGTGGCATACTCATAGCTCACCATAACCTTAAATTCCGGGGCTCAAGTGATCCTCCTGCCTCAGCCTCCTGAGTAGCTGGGACAACAGGTGCACGCCTCTGTACCCAGCTAATTTTTTTATTTTTTGTGGAGATGGCGTCTCACTATCTTGCCAGGCTGGTCTCGAACTCTTGGCCTCAGTTGATCCTCCTGCTTTGGCCTCCCAGAGTGCTGGGATTACAGGAATGAGCCACTGTACCTGGCCTTTCCATATCGTTATTCATGAATAAAGCTTTTCTGGAGCACTTTTCTATTAGATTATGAAATTTTATACAAAGAGATCTAAAGGGTAGGGTTTTCTTACCCTGTGTGTGACATTTTTAAAGGCATTGAAAAAACAAGGGACTGACAAGCAAGGGTGACTTGGAGATCGCTTTATTTTCTCAGATACATAGGTCTAATTCTTGGGTCTTTGGACCAGGCATTGGGTTCTCTGAGAATGGAACAGGTTTTAGGATCACTTGGCTTTCTTGGATAATCTCATTCATTGTCACTATACTCACTCATAGGAGGAGATCTTTTTCTAACTACCTGTGTTCTGAGACCCTCTGGGTACTGACTAATACCCATTAGAAGAAACACATTAAAAATTCCATACTTTTGTCTCCACCTCTAAAACTGACTTTAACTACATTGCCATTATTTTAGCAAGGGAATCCTCGTATTTCGTGGGAGATGCTTTTTCATTCCTGTTGTGACTTATTTCTTAAGTTTTGTAAATGCTGCTAGATAAGAATTAAGACCCAGAGACCTCCCAGCTCTTGGAGTTTAGATTAAGAAGCATGATTTCTTAATTCAACGTACATTTGAGGATCTACTACATGATGCAGCTTTAAAGATGAATGAGCCTCGTTCCCTGTCATCAGCAGAAACCACCAGCTAGTGTGGCCGACAGGTAGGGTTGCTCACAGTGAGAGTGTGGTGCCAGATCTGTGAAGGCTTCTGTGTAGTATGGAGGCAGGGACACTGGTGCTGGGGCTGGGGTGCTCAGCGGGGGGTCAGTCTCTGTGAGCGTGTAAGAAATTACATGCAGAGTGGAAGGTTGATGGGGATGGGGAAGCCAAAAGGCCTGTCCACCTTTGCTTTGGCTTCAGGAAGCTCAGAACCAAATTTAGGGTTCATTTATAGATATTTTGATTCCTTGAACTCATGTATTTGAGAAATTGCACCATTTTCACTTTCTAATTGTGATACATTTTACCTTTTTAAAGTCCCGTTTTAGGGTATGTGTGTGTGTTGGTCCTATTTCTTCAAGGTTTTCTTTTTACTTGATGGACTCCTAGACAAAGAACAAAAAGGGTTAAAATATTGGAAAAAATTTTAGGGATTACATAATAAAGTCACAAACTTACAGTCTAACAATTCTATGCAGAAAAATCCAGTTCTAGTCTGTATTTGACTACCTTTCATTTTTCCAGTTTTACAGATGAAGAAACTGAAGTTCTACGAAGGTTGTTAACTTACTCAGGGTCAATGTGGTAGGTAGAATAAGGGCTCCCCCAAAAGGTCCACTTCCTGGGTCATTAGAACCTGTGCATATGTACATGGCAAGGAGGAATTAAGCTTGCAAATAGAATTAGGTTGCTAATCAATTGACCTTGAGATTATCCTGGGTTATTGAGGTGGGCCCAGTATAATCAGAAGGATTCTTAAAAGTGGAATTGGGAGGCAGAATAACAGAGTGATGTGATCTGAGAAGGACTTGTCTGGCCATTGCTGGCTTTGAAGATGGAGGAAGGGGCCACAAACCAAGAATGTGGGTGACCTCTGGAGCTGGAAAAGGCAAAGAAATTGATTCTCCCCTAGAGCCTCCAGAAGGAACATGCCATGCTGTCAAGGGCAGTGTGGATTTTAGCCCAGCGAGACTCATTTTGGACTTCTGCCCTCCAGAACTTTAAAATACATTGGTGCAGTTTTAAGCTACTAAGTCTGCTGTAGTTTGTTAACAGCAGCAACAGGAAACCAATACAGTCACACACCAGTCAGTGCAAGAGCTGAGAAAGGAACCCAGACCCTGGTGCTGAGCTCGCTCTCTCCACCCCTCACCCACTCTGCTTGTGGCCACTGTGCTCTGCTGGGCTGAGGCAGGTGGTACGTTCTGGTGATTCCCTTCTCCTGGCCTTGCTCGTGATACTGCTTTAAATGTAATTCCTTTCCCTAGTTAATATCCGCCTTCCTTATTTTTCAAGGCCAGGCGGAAGTCCTGTGGGTCGATGACTGTTGCCTCTCTAGCATGATGCCCAACACTCTGTGGACATCACATGGAGATTTTCATACCACAGGCTCCCCTTCTTGGAACTCCTATTGCACTAATGGGCTGTGTCTCCCATTTAGCAACTTCTGTCGGTTTCTAATTTTCCCTTGGACGTTAGTGGTATCCTCCTAATAAGAAGTTCCCACAGGCAGGGACCAAAGACTCCTGATAAGTCATTTTAGTGGCAAGTATCCTGGTGTGACTATGGCCCAGTCACCGCATCTCACTGGCCTTCAGGTTCCCCATCTGTAAAATAAGGGAGCTTTGCCCTAGTTGCCCATAAGGGACACTTTAGCTTGAAAATGCAGTGCCCCTTGGCCTGGTTTCGTATGCCTGGGATCAATGGTTTTTACATCTTTAAAGGGTTGTATGAGGTGGGGGGGGGGATGAAGAAACAACATGTGACAAGGACTTCATCTAGTTGACCCCTGTGTTAGACCATAAGAGCAGCCTGAGAGGGTGTAGAGGAAGGTTTCTAAGCAGATCTGTTTGTTTGAGTAGTCCTTCCTTCCCTGAGGGTTTTGTAAAAAAAGGAATTTAATTGAAGTGCTTACGAGGGAAGTTTTTGAATTGATCATTTTAATATTGTGCTTTGGTATTTATTAAATGAGAACAGCTGGTGTGAGGGTGTTTATTTAACTGTCAGGTTAAGTATATGTGATAATTCATATTTAGCTCTATAGTTTTTCTCCTAAACTATGTTTCTCCTTTCCTCCTACCTAGCTCATAAGAAAGAAAAAAAATCATAGCTCATGAGTTACATGTTTACTTAAGAGTTTAGCAGTACCTTAGCAAGCACCAGAATATATCTATAGTGCCCAAATGCCAGATTTTTTCCTAGATAATTGCTTTGTGCTTTATATTAAGAATTTTGAAAATACACAAATCTCAAAGTCACGTTTCTGGGGGAAAAATGCAAGTAATAATGATAGTTTATGCATTGAAAACAAGCTTTTCTGTAATCTGTTACATTTCTTGGAAGGTTTTTGTTTTTTTGTTTTGATGGATGTATTTATCATTGGAAATGCATGAAGTCATCATCCAGTAATGGTTATGAAGCATTTGAAGAGTGAATCACTGTGTAAATGTTAAGTATTAATAGCATTGGAAGGGTTGTTTTTAATCTTTTTTATATAATCCTATTATTCTCCTTTTTCTGACTTATCCAAAACCTTGGAAAGAAGAGTGGGAAAGCAGAAGTTAATAAAAATGACAGAGAATATAGAATAAAATGAGGATTGTTTCTGAGCAGATGGAAGATAC
>NW_012148285.1:8750550-8760877 GCF_000956105.1 Propithecus coquereli | reverse complement strand
TTAAACATATTTAAAAGTTTTCCAATAACTGAATTATTACTTTAAAGTTTAAGTTAATCAAAATTAAATACATTGAGTTCCTCATTGTTCATATTAACTAAATCTTTGAAAAGGATTTTATACTTAACAGCACATCTCAATTCAGATGCTAGATTTTCATTGGAAATACTTGGTCTTTATTTAGATTTCATACAATTTGTAGTTGAAAAAGTGATTTGCATACCTAAGTTGTTTTAAACATATTTAAAAGTTTTCCAGTAACTGAATTATTACTTTAAAATTTAAGTTAATCAAAATTAAATACATTGAGTTCCTCATTGTTCATATTTCAAGTGCGTAATAACCACTGTGGCTAACAGCTACCATCTTGAACAGTGCAGCTCTGAACATTGCCTCATTGCAGGACCTATCCAAGTGTCCTGAAGAAAAGCATTTGTTTATTAACTGCTGAAAAACTGCATCTACTGAATAACTGTATCTACTGAATCTCCTGCAGGCATATCCTAGAGTTCATGTTTCAGAGAGTGGTCCTAGTAGTCTGTTAGTTTGTGAGTGTGAGCTATGTACCTTTTCCTTCTGGCAGGACCCTTTATTGTTTATTTTAAAACACAAAATTCTATTCCGTTTCTTAACAAAAAAACTATTATTTCTGGAATGTTTGAGAATATTAGCATCTTGCCACACTGACATGATTCGTAGGTTAGAATGTGAGTGCTTTACTGTAATAATAAATTGAAGTTTTAATATTTAAAATTGAATTTAAGCAAATGATACTAAGCAAAATAAATATGGTCATCCTCAGTATATGTGGAAGTTTAGTTCCAGCACCCCCCGCCCCCACCGCATGTACCAAAATCCACACATACTCAAATCCTGCAGTTGGCCCTGTAGAACTCACATATATGAAAAGCCAGACACCTTCTCCCCAATATCCTGCTACTATATTTTATAGTATATTATACTATAGTATAATTTTATACTATATAGTACATTTTTGATCTGCTTTTAGTTGAAAAAATTCATGTGTAACTGGACCCTTGTAGTTCTAACCCACCTTGCTGAAGGTCAGCTGTAGTCTGATATTAAACCATTATCCAAAAACAGAACATCCTGATGCAAACTAGAGAGGAGAGTGAGCCAGGTGAATGCAAATGGAAACCAGATGGAATTTTAGGTCCTTCCACTCTTGATGCTCCTTTGGTGATTGCCACGAGGTGAGTGGTGACAGTGGTGCATGGAAGGCACAAGCGGGGCAACTGAAGCTATACCCAGAGGGGCGTGGGAAGCAGGAGTCGAGCATTCTGTTAGGGGCAAAGAAGAACCCCAGCTTCACGAGATATGGCCAGGAGTAAACCTACCTAAGTGCTGAAAATAGACGAGATTTAATGGATCAAAGCAAGACCATTTCTTACTGAAAGCACAGCAGACGGCAGGAGCATCAGCATGGTAGTGCTGGTTCTCCTGGCCCTGTGTCCACAGGGGATGTGCCTCATGAACCTGGTTGGTGGCTCTGTGCATAGCCTTGTGGCTGAGGGGACACACTGCCAAGCTCAGCACCTTTTGTAGCAAGCAGCAAACAAGCAGGCTCCTTCTCTGAGGAGTGAGTGGCCACAGGAGTTGTGCTGTGGTGGCCTTGACCTGCTGAGCCACCTGCATGATCAGAAAGTGCTTCGTAACTAATTCCTTTACCCAGGAGTTCCCTCAAGGTCTCATTACATCTTGTAGTGATCTTTGACACAAATTGTCACCATATGGTTAATAGAGACTTAAACTGGTCAATTACCAGGCTAATGGAGTATATTGATAATTTTTTTAAAATTAATTGAATGAGATCCTGCTATTGTACCTTTTTTGGTGGGGGAAAGGAGAATATGAATCTCAGTTTATTTTTAATTGTTCAGATTCAAAGTTTTTAATTAAAATATTGAAACTTCATTACTTTTAGGATAAAAGAATTCATTTTATAAATGACAAAGACTCTTATTGTAAAAGCCCTGGAGCCTGGCTTAAACAGAATGCTCTGGATAGGGAAGATGAGAAGTGCTGTTTTCTTGTGTCATCCTTACCCTATAAACTTCCTCTGTTAATCAAGTACACTTTGTTCACATGAGATTGCAGATTTAAGCTGCTTCCTCCAGCAAGATTTCCACCATATGCTGGAATTTAAATGGAAGTATGATTTTTATAAATTTCTCCATGTGTGAAAAATGAAGTTTTGAAATTGTAATATGTTTGAGCATGTTAGAATCTGTGGTGTGCAGGCAGACTGTCCATTCTTATTAATGTAGTTAAACAGGTTTTTGAGTGGCTTCTTTTAACTTTTGGGTCAGGCTGTCACTTCTTATTTCTCTGCTGTAATAAATCATGGTGGAGGCTTTGGCAGACTATCAAATGAATTTCCTTACCGGCTGCTTTTCCTTCTCTTAGTCACTTTTTCACTGTGGCTGTCCACCAAGATTCAGTGTCTCCTTCTGGGGAGTGGTGTTTAGGTCCTACCAGTTCATATCCTCTTTTAGGTCATGCTTTTTCTTCTGACAGCTTTGGGATCTGAACTTAAATGTTATGCCATTTAAACAAAATTTTAAAAATCTTAATTTTATTCTTACAGAAAAGTTGTAAAAATAGAACAGAAAGTTCCCTAGTTACCTGCCTTCCCCCAGCTTCCTCCATTGTTAACATCTTACATAATCATTTGTTGTGGTGGTTTTGTCAAAACTAAGAAATTAACGTTGGTGCGGTCCTATTAACTAAACTGCAGACCTTACTGGAATTGTTCCAGTGTTTCTACTAGTGTCTGTTTTTGTTCCAGGATCCAATCTCAGATCCCACATCTCATTTAGTTTTTTCTCCTTTGTCTCCAGCCTATAACAGTTCCTCTTTCTTTGTCCTTCATGACCACTACACTTTGAAGAATACCACTCAGGTGTTTTGTAGAAAGTCCTTCAGTTTTAGTTTGTCTGGTTTTTTTTTTTTCTTTTCTTTTTTTAGAGACAGGGTTTCACTTTGTTACCTAGGCTGGAGTGTCGTGGTACAATCATAACTTGCTGCAGCCTCGAACACATGGCCCAGGTGATCCTCCCACGTAGCTGGGACTACAGGTGTACCACCACGCACGGCTAATTTTTAATTTTTAAAAATTTTTGTAGTCTGAGTATGTTGCTAAGGCTGGTCTCGAACTCCTGGCCTCAAGTGATCCTCCTGCCTCTGCCTCCCAAAGTGTTAGGTTTAAAGGCATGAGCCACCATTCCCAGCCAGTTTGTTTTCTTGTGATTGGAATGAGATCACGCATTTTTGGCAAGAATACCACAGAAATATATTCTCAGTGTTTCTTATCAGGGGGTTCATATGATGTCGCTGTGTCTCCCATTAGTGATGTTAACCTTGATCACTTGACTACTGTTAGTGTTTCCTGGGACTGTCTGCTGAGAAGTTACGATCCTTTCCTTTGTAATTAATAAATTCCTTGGGGGAAGATACTTTGAGACTATGCAACTATTTCTTTTGCCCACTAATTTTAGCAACCATCAGTGGATCTTGGCTGCAACAGTTACTCTGGTGTTCAAATATTAGTAGTTTTCTATTTCCCTCATTCTTTCTTCATTATTAATGGAATTCTCCTCTAAGGAAGAGCTGACTCTCCTCACTTATTAATATCACTATGGAGTCATGGGTATTTATTTTATTCTATGTACTATCATTACTTTGTTGCTCAAATTGTTCAGATTTAAAGTTCTTAATTAAAATATTGAAACTTCATTACTTTTAGGATAAAAGAATTCATTTTATAAATGACAAAGACTCATTGTAGAAAGCCCTGGATCCCTGCTTAACAGAGAATGCTCTGGATAGGCAAATGAGTTTGTCTGTTTGGCTATTAGGAGCACCTTGGGTTGGTTTCTGTGTCCTTTGGGCAAGCTCCCATCCTTTTATGAGCACTTTGTTACTTCTGATGCACCGAGATATTTCATGCCTATCTTGTACTTTCCTTTCCCCACATCTGGATTCACCCTTTTCTCTGAGAACCCTGGTTTCTTTTACTGGAGAATGGCGTTTAGAAACCAAGATCTGGGTGCTGACTATGCTGTTTGGTATCAGGATCTCATTACTACTAGCTCTTTTCAGCAGATAAAACAAGGAAATGTATTTATACCCAAGCGTGTGCATACATCTGTATCTCTGTGTCATCTGTGTGTGTGTGTGTGTGTGTGTGTGTGTGTGTATTAAAAGCCCTAAGTTTGTACTAATTCTCTCTGATTCCAATCTACACAACAGGGATTATTTTAGCCTTCTCTTCTTAATATATAACTTCTCACTCCAACGGTGAGAATCCTGGCTCATATTAGTAGTTTCAGGATTGCCACCTCGTACCCCTTTGAAGAGCACATTTACTCACCAGATGTACAGCATTTATATGTAATTATTTTTGCCTTTAGTTTTACAGCATCCAGTCAAGATACTATTTTTTGGTTACTTAGGTTAGTTTTTTCTTCCCACTCCTTTCACTATGGTGTTACTCATTTATAGTAGTTAGGGTTTCTTTTTTGAGACAAGATCTTGCTCTGTCACCCAGACTGAGGTGCAGTGGCATCATCATAGCTCACTGCAACCTCAGACTCCCACCTTAGCCTCCCGAGTAGCTGGGACTACAGGTGCACACTACTACTTTTTTTGTGTGTGGAGACAGGGTCTTGCTGTGTTGCCCTGGGTGGTTTTGAATGCACAGCCTCAAGGGATCCTCCCACCTTGGCCTCCCAGAGTGCTGGGATTATAGGTGTGAGCCGCCGCATCCAGACAGGGTTCATTTGTTAGTGTTTGTATTCCACAATGGGTTCCCCGTGTCCTGCTTGATTCTCTTGTAGTTATTTGTTTAGTTCTGGAGTATGTGAAGCGTGTATGCAACATTACTATGGCTGTAAGAGTTACAAAAAAGTCAACTCAGAGAGTGCCAGGCCTCCTCGGCCTGCTCTCCTGCTCCCCTGCTCCCCTTTCCCACCTACCCTGTTAGGTAGCCAATCTCTTTAATTTCTCTCTTATTCACCCTGTATTTTTCGTTTGTTTTGTGCCTTCTTAAACTCACCGGGTTTGTTGGCCATGGTGGTACATAACTTGGTAACAAAGTTTAACTGATACTTTATTAGTGTCTGCTAATAAAGCAGAAAGGAGATAGAAAAGTAGAAAAGAATGTGCCTTTTCCTACACTACCATATCTACTCTCCTTTAAACACTAAATATTTCATAATCACAGAAATATTACAGTATCATATACTTCAGGAAAAAAATCAAAGCTTCACACATAAGGATAAAGTCCCCTTTAATCTGTGTCCCTCAACACCAAACTACTTTTGTTACCCTTTAAGATTCTTTATATACTTCTAAACATATATGCTTATAGAAAAAATAATTTTATGAGTCCTTTTTTTTATTAACATAAAAGATGTACTTTATCTTCTTCAGCTTCTGTTCGTGCTGTATAGATAGCCCTGCCTCAGTGTTTTTAACATCTGCAGAGTGTTTCTTGGTGAATGTTCTTGCATGTGACTCCAGTGCATGTATGTGGAACCTCAGAGGTGCAGTTGCTGTGTCCGTTTTTCACTGCGATCAGCACAGCACACTGCTCCCCAAGTAGCTTGCCACGTTACCCCTTCTCCCAGCATCGTACCAGAGTACTCATTTCTCTGCCGGTCATCAATACTCAACATTTCCTGTGTCTTAAATTCTGAGCAATTTGAAGGTCAAAAAAGTGGTATTTTGTTTTAATTTGCTTTCCTCTGAAAGAGTGAGGTTGAGTGTATTTCCTTGTGAATATTAGCTATGTACATTTCCTTTTCTGTGGTTTACCCATTTTTAACCTTTTTTTTTTCTTGTTTATTTGTATGAGTTGTTTGTATGTGCTAGATTTATTCATTTAATAAATATTTATTGATCTCTTACTATACACCCCAGGCACTGCTGTAGGTGCTGGGGTACCAGCAGTAAACAAGGCCTCTAATACCACATAAGTTACATTCTGGAGAGGAACTTGGACCAAAGAAAATCTAAATAAATGAATAAGATTATGTAGATGTTAGTAAGTGTTATTAAAAATAAGGCAATGGCGGAGAGAGTACCTGAGTGGGGAGGGAGCCCCAATCTCCCCTTATAGACTCTATCCCCAGCGTATTTGCTTTTAGGTGAGTGGTCAGGGAAGGTTCTCAGAGAAGGCGGGAGCTGAGATGAAATATGAGAAGGAGCCAGCCGTGGGACATGTCCAGACAGGGAAGACAGCATGTGGCTTGGTCCTGAGGTGGGCCTGTGAGCTGTGAGCAAGGGGGACAGGTCAGATCATCACAGAGAGACACAGTGCACTCCTCAGAGCAAGTGAGCATTGGAGACGTTACTCCGAGGTGTTACTCATGGGAGTAGACTTGGATTTGGAGGGCCGAGATCTGATTCAGGAGGAGGGTTTCTTCAGCTCCTCTTCCTTCCCCAGCTAGCCTAGGTTACCACAAGGGGCTTTGCTATAGGGGATTTGTGCATCAAGACTCAGTCATTGGGTTTTGTGGTTGTGTTAAGGCATAGGCCTTTTCTTTAATTAAGGAAAATTTTCTGTTTCAGATTACCTAGGAACAGTACGATTTGGGGTTATCACAAATAAACATCTTGCGAAACTGGTATCCTTAGCACACTCTGGAAGTGTGTATTTACATAGACATTTCAACACATCACTTGTAAGTATTTTGAAATCACGTTTATATTAGTGCGGTGGTTCTTAACCTTGTTTAGGTCACAGTCTCCTTTGAGAATTGGATAAAATCTGCAGACACCCTCTCCAGGACAGTGCACTTGGTTTTATATGCGAATTGAGAGTTCCTACAACCCCACTCTAGAGCCTATGTCCCCGGGTATGAACCCGTGCATTAGAGGGCTCCTGAGTTTAACATCTAGAAATTCTTTGTTTATATTCGTAGGTTTTGGTACAGCCTCGTTAGTTTTCCTTCTTGGGTGAAATTGCAGAGTTACTCTGTTGGAGAATTGTTCCTCTGGGGCCATGTTCTCAGGGGTTAAGCTTCCATTGGGCGATGTTCTCTGTTCATTTGTTCCTTTTAGGAAGAATAATGATGTGACATGCTTTTCTCCTTAGCTGATGTAATGGATTTTTGAAGTTCTTGTCAAGTCACAGTGAGAAGTTGATGGCTTCTCAACCCCACAGTTTTCCATTTGCTTTTTGGTGGAATAATCTCACCTCACCTATTTGTGAGCTTTGACCTGTGTCCTGCGTAGTCCTGTGCTTCCCTCTAGTCATTGCTGTTCTTCACTCACATCACTGAGAGTTTATTTTTCTTAAGTATCCTCTGTCTCTCCAACATCATTGACAGTGTCAGTGACTTACAGGTCATATGCAGATCAGTTTCCCTGTACCCAGTGTACCCAGCATTTTAAACCTTGCTCCTGTTGGTACCAGCTATAAGTTCTGTGCCCTCAGAGGTGCTGTCAGGCCCACTCTAGGGCTGCCCCCTTGCTTGCTTAGTCACCCTGGCTTCTGCATATCTCCAGTAGCCCAGATGTTGTGCTTTACTTCTTGCCACTTACATTGCAAAAGCCAAATGTATTTTTGTGTTTTCCAAATAGCAATGTTTATTATGATGTTTGAGTATGTTTTTCAAACTCCCATCGTCCCACTTTGAGAATCACCACTGCGATTGTTTCTCTGCTGCCCACCCGTGCTCCTTGTGCCTCTCAGCTGCTTTTGACATCATCTGCTATCTGTCGTTTTCCTACATCCATTTTTAGCGTGTTATACAGCCTACATATATATCATATTTATTTATAGTAAAGGGTACTGAGGAAGAAATTAAAATTAGATGGAGAAAAAAAAGGTAGGACTATGAGATGACACTGAAAAATATATCAGATTTACCACTGTGATTTGATAGTTTTTAAGGTTGGTTGGTTTGTTTAGCAGTAGAATTCTTTTTATCAAATCAAATATTATTGGGTTACCGATATCTAAAAAAAATACAAGCAGTGGACATCTTCATTATGAGGCAATTTAAATCCATTTTGGAGGATGTAAAACATCTCATTTTGTGAAACCTTCTGAAGCACCTTTTTGGAAGTTGTTTGAAACCAATGATTTATGTCATTGGAATTTCTAAAATAATTTTATGTTTATATACATTAGTTGTTATAGAAAAACAAAGCAAAAAAAATCTCTTTTCTTCATCCATATACATGAAGTATGATCTGTGGCTTTGGACAAGTTTAGGTCATTTGTTGATTCATTGAAATATGTGTTGAATCCCTGCTGTGCCAGGTGTTCATCCCATCACTGGGGACATAGCAAACAAAGCAGACATTGCCTCACAGAGGCTCTGTTCCCACCCTGGTGAGGCAGCGTTCAAGGGACCAAGGTAGAAATCTAAATGATCCTTGACTCCATAATTTCTGTTCCTTTAGATATGCCTTGGTCCTTTTTTAAATACCCAATAACATTTAATAGCTCTCCTCGGACAGGGTGATAGAGGTGATTATTGCCACCAACAGGCTGGGAGAATTATCTTTTGATAGGTGAGTCTGTCTAAAGGCAAAAAGATGAATCACATGATGTGAAAGTCACCTCCTGCAGCCACTCTTGGTTCTTCAGCCACTTGTGAGGAAATGCTCTGTCTGGAGACCTGGGGGCCTGGGCAGTAGCTGCACAGGTGGGGCAGGCCTGGGCTCTCAGCCTCATTGTTCTCCGCTGTGCAGGCGTGGGGCCAGCCGGGCCTCTGGAGGGCAGTGCTGATGCGCCTTGAACCTGCCCTGCCTCTCTCAGCTTTCTTTATCTTCTATGTATTTGTCCTTCACAGGTCTTTCCCAGGGAGATCATAAACTACACGGCTGAGAACATCTACAAGTGGGCCTTAGAAAACCGGGAGATGCTCTTTCGATGGCTGCGGCCACATGGAGGCAAGAGTCTCCTGATGAATAACGAACTGAAGAAAGGACCGGCACTTTTTTTGTTCATACCTTTTAATCCCTTAGCCGAAAGTCATCCTTTAATAGATGAGGTAAGAGTTGTGATATTGAAGGTGCCGCATAAAGAGTGGGAAAGCCTCCTTAACCTGGACCTCTCTTACCCACAGCCACGCTCATCTGCTCTAGCAGCTGAGTGGCTGCCAGGAGTGGCAGCTGTGGTTCTGTGGCATCGCCCTCTCTAAATGGGCAGGAGGGAGAGCCCACGCCAAGGACAGGGACTGCCGCAGCCTCTCTGGCCACATGCCTTGACCGCGGCTCGGATCTGAGCTGAGCAGGAGACAGGGAAACCAAACCATGCCTCTCCAGAGAAGGACCCAGTATCCCTCTTTCTGAGGTGGCTGATGTTGAGCTTTCTGTTTGGAAAGTGAGACCCAGGGAGTGGGCAGGAACACAGGCAGGTTAGTGTGGCCTAGGAGATGCCACTGTCTCAGAGGGTTTAGCCAGACTGCTGGCCTTGGCCACCCTCGGGACAGAGGAAAGAGGGGCAGTAGTGGCGATGTTGGGCCATTTTGTTTTTCTAAACCTTTCCTGTCACGCAGAAGCCAGAGTGGTTTTCAGAGACAACACCGTCAGCAGCCTGTCTCTGCCTCCTGCTTCTCCTTCCTCTGCTGCACTCCCTCTCTGGGTGTGGGTTCGTTTCATACATGGCTCACTTGGAGGCACTTAGCAAGAGCAATAACGATAAGCAGGAGCAAGCTGGGACTGCTCAATTGCATTTACTGAGCCTTTTATTTTTCCTTTCCCTCAAGGATCCTTTAATTGGCCAAAACCAATTTTAGACAGCCAGTGTGCTATTGGCCAGGCTCAGCAGACAGTGCCTGTCCCCGAGCCCCTCGGCGCCAGCCTGGTCGTCTGCCTGGAGGGACGGGGAGATGCAACTTCTCACCCAGCCAGACCCTTCACTTGGCCACTCTGGAGTCTTTTTGTTAAAGTTATTGCTGCTGCTGGGAGCATTCTGAATGAGCTCTGCTGTCCTGGCTTGGAGGAATAAAGAATCATCATATCCTCCTATGATTAGGAAGGACTTGAAGTAATGAAACTTCATTTCTTTAGAAAATCTTCACGGTGTGGATATTTTATGAACTGAGATATTACTTCAAATGACTAGGCCTTTACCGTATCTACTATTAAGAGCCCTAAAGCTGCTTGTGGGAAAGGTAGGGTTTTCCAGCCAAGGTGGTGGCTGTAGTTGTGGATTTTTACTTTAACTTTTTTTTTTTTTTGAGACAGAGTCTTGCTCTGTTGCCCTGGCTAGAGTGCCGTGGCGTCAGCCTAGCTCACAGCAACCTCAAACTCCTGGGCTCAAGCGATCCTCCTGCCTCAGCCTCCC
>NW_012148285.1:8736957-8750500 GCF_000956105.1 Propithecus coquereli | reverse complement strand
CGTGCCTGGCTAATTTTTTCTATAAATTTTTAGTTGTCCAGCTAATTTCTTTCTATTTTTTTAGTAGAGACGAGGTCTTGCTCTTGCTCAGGCTGATCTTGAACTCCCGAGCTCAACGATCCTCCCACCTCGGGCCTCCCAGAGTGCTAAGATTACAGGCCTGAGCCACTGCACCCAGCCTTTACTTTAACTTTTAAACTTTCCTTGTGGAGAGTTCTCTTTTGTCTGGTTTGGACACATCAGGATCCTGGAGGGTAAAGTGGTATTTTGTGGCAGGAGCCCACATTCTCAGTCCAGAGGGTCGTGGTTAGACTTAGTTACCTGGTAGGAGGACACTTTCTTTCTAGCCTGTTGTTCCTGGACGAGTGTCTCTTCCACCTATTGGCAGGTCTTCTGTCCTTTTTTTTCTGTGAGACAGCAGTCTTGCTGTGTTGCCTAGGCTAGCCTGGAACTCCTGGGGTCAAGTGATCCTTCCGCCCCAGCCTCCCATAGTGGGGACGATAGGCGTGTGCTACTGTGCCGGCTACACCTAGGCCCTTGTTTATCATGGTTTTGCCTGCGGCTCTTTTCCTGGGGCTCCCAGTGTCTTTGTGAGATGAGGGCTTTCCCTTAACCTCAGCGTGTGCTTGAGATGGCTGGAAGCTGATGGGATCTCACACTATTGTGAATTACTTAGCCAAACCAAGTGTCCAGCATATTTCCCTTTTTGTTTTAGGACAGTCAGGCAAGTGTTTGTTGAGCACGGTGCCAGGGGAGCTCCAGTCTAGGGGAGAAAGGACACGGACAACACAGTCTTGGTCCCATGGACTCAGAGGCTTGTCCAGTAGGAAAAAGGGAGTCTGCTTATAATTCAAGGTTGGGGAAGATCAAGCCCAGGGTCAGAGTCAGGAGCAACTGGAGGAGGCCAGGCACCACCCAGAACACTGGGTGCTGGGCAGGGGAGGGGTTAGAAGAGGCTTTGGGAGGGAAGAATGTTTGAGATGGACTTTCAGGGGCAGCCAGGGCCTTGATGGGTTGAGAGGAACTTAAGGGAAGGAGCAGCCTGAGCAAAGGTGCAAGGGAAGGGAGAGTTGCAGCAGGAGGTATTAGGAAAGAGTGTGGGTTTTGTGGCCCACAGGAAGGGCAGATTAGAAAAGAGCCTGAAAAAACCTTCGAAGGGGAGGGCCTTGGGCGCTTCTCTGAGGGTTTCAGGATTAATCATAGTCATCAAAGTCTCATTGTCAAGGAAGACATGGGACCAGAGATGAGTGTTGGCATTGTGAAAGTTTTCCTGGCAGCAGGGTTCCTGAGAAGTGAGAAAGAGTGAGAACTGCACGTGGGTGGTGGTGGGGACGCAGAGTAGGGTCTGCAGTCAGGGAAATAGTGGCACAGTAACCGGAGATGCAGCAGCCACTGGGCGTTCAGGCGAGCAGGAGGGATGAGCGTCACACTTACGCACCGTGAACCGTAACTCGTTAGCTCACTGACCATGAAAGAGTTTAAGGCAGCTTTATTTGTCCATTACGGCCTTAGGCCTAATTTGGGGCAGAAAGTTGAGGAAGCTTATGTTGTTGAGAAGAGAGAGGTCATCTTAGAGTGAGCGTGCTAGAGTTGGGGGGCGTGCCAGGCAAGGCTGTTCAGGACAGTTGTCGTGGGGCACATGTGGAGGGTCAGTCAGAAGTGACGATATCATGGCTGCACCAAGCCCATACTGGGCGGCTGTTCTCACGCACACGCACACCTGCACGTAGGCCCACACAGACCTGCACGTACACACCCACACTCAGAAAAGAACAGACCCTGACACTAGTGTCAGGCCACTGACACCCTCGTGTCTCTAGAAAGTTCTAGAGAGGTTATAAGACATTGCAATGTATATTACACAACTTGTTAATCAGAGGAAATGCTTACCTCAGCCAGCAAAGAGTCTTTTTTTGTGACTTGTTTTCGGATTTAAAAACATTTCTTTGAGATGTTCACAGAGTATGAATTCGGTAACCAAAAGCATGGTTATCATGTTCAGATTTCCAAATTTCTCTGATTAAAGAAAATGGAAGGAAACATCTATGGGACAAACATTTAAAGTTATTTGCAACATTTCCCCTAATTGTTCACATGAAATTAAATATGACATCAAGGGATACACATAATGTGATGTAACTTGAATTGTGTTTTCAAAACTGCCTGTTAATGTAAAAAGAAACATGAAAACCAGCTCATAGGAGAAAATAACAGTGCCTCACTCTTCAAGAGCATTGCTGTGTACAAAATATTTTCTTCAATTAAAAATATTCTTTACATGGCTGCTTTGTGAGAGATATTATTAATAAGAATAAAAGAGGCGAGGAAAGAAGATTTTTCTTGGAATTCTGTTCTCCTTAATACTGTAAACTATTACAGTAAACCTTGAAATTTTATGGAGGTTTTGGGGAGTGGGTAGCAGTAGTTGTCTACTATTGTGTCTCCGAATACAAAGCAGTACCAGGGTGGCGCCACAGGGCAGCTGGGCTCCTCATGGGTTATGTAGGCTTGGCCTTGTTAGTACCCTGTGCTGTCAGAACCTCCTGCAAAAAGGATTGAGATGTTTTTGTGTGTGTGGAGTGGGGGGGAAATTTAAAACTCTGGCTTATTATCTAAAGTGACTTTTTTATGCCAACCACTATTCAAACAATTTATTTTTCTGTATAAATATCTGTGTTTTGAATTAATTCTTTATAAATATTACACATTATAAAATTTGTCTTTTTAAAAATTAGAAATGCACTTAGTAAATGGTTTTATGGGGCAGGGCATGAAGGCTCACGCCTGTAATCCCAGCACTTTGGGAGGCCAAGGCAGGGAGATTGCTTGAGGCCAGGAGGTTGAGACCAGCCTGGGCAGCATGGTGAGATGCTATCTCTTAAAACAAAACAAAACAAACAAACAAACCCCAGCAAAACACGAAATAAGTGGTTTTACATAAACACACTTTAATGAAACAAAATCCTGAGTGACTTAACACCTTGTAACTAACTTTGATGAAATTTGATTTGAGTTAACACACTATTCTATTTTAGAGAGTTAAATGCATTTGGATTGTAACTTGTTTTTCTCACAAAACTAGGGTGGGACATGGGTAATGAAAGATACTCAGTTTGGAAATGGAAGAGTCTTGGAATAGAACATAAATCTAAATTGCTAATACTGATCTGAGGGTAAAGTGGTTAATCTCACCAAGAAAGAGGAGTGTGTACATTACGCTGAGATGCCATTCGTTTGTCAGGTGTTTACTGGGCATTTGTTATGTGCCTGGCCCTATGCTGGGCTCCAGTGACAGGATAAATCACATGCGGTCCCTGCCCACGAGGATCCACAGGCTTGTGGGGAAGAGGGCAACTTAACAGAAGCTTGTAAGACTTGGGGGAGGGCTTCAGGGACACTGAAGGTGGGAAACCAGCTCCTCCCAGGGTTGGGGTGGGGTTAGCTTAGCTTTATTAAAGGAGCCACCCTGGTGCTGGGCCTTGGGAACAGATGGAGGAGGCAGTGTCCCAGGGCAGACCTCTGCAAAGATATGGCCGTGAGAGGGCCTGGTCTGGTCTGCAGAGGGTAGAGTGAGACTGGAAGGACAAATGGGCCAGACCGTGTGTAGGTTTTATCCTACCGGTAATAGGGAGGCATCAAATACGGTTTGGCTGAGGAGTGTCATGCTTAGGGTCATATTTTTAAAAATATAATAATCCTTCCCTTAGCTATGGGGGATACGTTCCAAGACCCCCAGTGGATCTCTGGAACCATGGATAGTATCAAACCCTATATATACTACAAACGAATTTCTTTTTCCTTCTTCACAATTTCACAGATAGAAGATTCTTTCTTACCTTAGATCTTAGCAACCTCAGCATGTGATTTCTTTTTTTCCTTGAGTTGAGACCTTTCACCTAAAAGAAGCACTCTTTGGCTTTTCTTTGCCAGCATCACTACCCTTGCACTTTGGGGCCCTTATTATAAAATAAGGGTTACTTAACACAAGCATTGCAATGCTGAGACAGCCGATCCGATACTGAGACGGCTGCTAAGTAACTAACAGGTAGTATCTACAGTGTGGACACCTGGACAAAGGGATTCATGTCCTAGGCAGGGTGTCGAGAGATTTCATCATGATACTCAGAACGATGTGCAATTTAAAACTTACGAATTGTTTATTTCTGAAATTTTCCATTTAATAATATTTTTGGACTGCAATTGACCATAGATAACTGAACATGCAGAAAGCGAAACCGCGGGTAAGGGGGGACTGCTGTAAGAGGTGGCAGTGTGGAGGCTCCGTGGAGGTGGGAGAGAAAATGGTGGGGGTCTGTGACAGCTGAGGACCCGAATTGAGGCCACGGCTGTGGGGATGGGAAGGGGAGGTCCACTGAGTCACGCTGGAGTCAGAGCTGGCAGGATTTGAGGCGTGTGGTGACACAGAGAAGTTGAGGGTCGACCGAGTTTCTAGCTCGATGCTGCCATTTTCCCAGAGAGGATGATACAGAAGGAGGAAGAAGTGGGGCGGCAGGTGAGAGGGGAGTTTGGTTTGGAACATGTTGGATTGGTAGCCTCCAATGAGGCATGAATTTATTTGGAAACATACATGCTGTAAAATATTTTGATCCACTCATTAGATGCTGGAGAAGTTTTTAAACTTATCAGTTAACAAGGTAGAAAGTAGACATTATGGAGGAATATAAAGGTATAAAGGAAAATGCACTCAACTGAGAGTTGAGCGAAATGCTGTTCCTGGTTCTTTGACACCCTGAACGTGTGTCCTGGGGTGAGCCACTTCACCTTTCCAGGCTTCATCTCCTGCTGTGTGGGCTAAGACATCTCTGAGACCCCTTCCATCTCTGGAAAAATTCATTGCTTGTTAATAGTGACACATTCTGAAAAATAATCCAGGCCTCTCTGTTGCTAGGTTTGGTGTGACCACATCCTCTTTGAGGCAGTCCTGGCCCAGCGTCCTGCCAAGGACTTAGACTAGGATGTTCTCTAGGGCCCTCACCAACTCTGCTCCGTATTTCAGATCACCGAAGTGGCCTTGGAGTACAACAACTGTCACGGGGACCAGGTGGTGGAGCGCCTCCTTCAGCACCTGCGGCGAGTGGACGCTCCAGCGCTGGAGTCCCTGGCACTGGAACCGCCGGCACAGCTGCCAGACCCGCCGCTGATCACAGCTTCCCCCTGCTGCAACACCGTAGTGCTGCCCCAGTGGCACTCCTTCTCCAGGACCCACAACGTGTGTGAACTGTGTGTCAACCAGACCGCGGGGGGCATAAAGCCGAGCTCGGTCAGCATGCCACAGTGCAGCTTTTTTGAGATGGCAGCAGCTCTGGATTCTTTCTACCTCAAGGAGCAGACCTTTTATCATGGGGCATCAGACAGCATAGAATGCAGCAATTTTTTAACTTCCTATAGCCCTTTCAGCTACTACACTGCATGTTGCAGGACCATAAACAGGGGTGTGGCAGGCTTCATTGATTCTGAACAAGATGTCTTTGAAGCCCCGACCATTGCATTTTCTTCCCTCCAGAAGAAATGCGAGGTTGATGCTCCAAGCTCCGTTCCTCACATTGAGGAGAACAGGTATCTCTTCCCTGAAGTGGACATGACTGGCGCAAACTTCACAGGCCTGAGCTGCAGAACCAACAAGACCCTGAACATCTACCTTTTGGATTCAAATTTATTTTGGTTATATGCAGAGAGACTGGGTGCTCCGAGCTCCACTCTGGTAAAAGAATTTGCTGCAATTGTTGATGTGAAAGAAGAGTCCCACTATATCTTGGATCCAAAACAAGCTCTTATGAAGTTCACCCTAGGTACTGTAGGCAGTTCACTCCCCCAGGCATATTAAGTTTTGCTTAACTTAATACACGTAACTTTTATTGAGGAGTCTCATTACATTTGGTTGCGGGGGTGATGTCAGCTCTTTAGCTCGTTTTAAATCTTTAGACCACAATTGGTCATAACTTTAGAAGAAACTAATTTTGTCTGTTGAATGGAACTTCCTAAATCCAAATTGGAAAAGTTTGTCATTTAGACCGTGGTGGGGTAAGAGTCCAAATTTTTAGATTGGCGATTCCAGTCACATTTCTAAGGTAGAGCCAGCTGCAGTCAGTGGGGACTGGGCAGGGAGGTGGAGCCAGTCTGGTGGGACGCCCCGGGAGCTGAAGAATGTGAGCAATGGCAGCTGCTTCATCGTAAAGGAGCTTAAAGTGCAGGCAGTGAAAAAATAGGACCACCTTGCGTCCCCTTTGGTTTCACAGGTTTAAATGTGTTGAGTATCAGGGCCACCAGACCTCATTTGTTCTGCTGCTGTTTTATGATGTGTTGAGGGGGCTGCCGTGGCCTCAAGTGCCTAGACAAACAAGCATCGTGTGCAATAAACAAGGGTCAAGTTGCAAACCAGCAACAACCACTTTTTGGGGGGTAAGGCTCCATTGTGGGAAAATATCCAGAGCTTGCCCCTGGGGCTCAGCAGCAGCCGTGAACTGTCCCATGCCGTCCTGTTCCCAGGACTTTGCTGACGTCCTGGATGTACACACAAGGAAGTGAGAATTCAAAAGCCATATTAGTTCAGCTTCATTGGAAACATGAGGGAGGGTCAGTGTTTGCCAAATGGTGAAAGGAGGAATTTTGTAGGAAGGAAGCTTTTTATTTCAAGTTCTGTAAAGAATGAAATCAGAAGTAAACTCAGCTCCTAAATACTAGTCCTTTCAGCCATCCTCTTTTAAATCCAGGTGAAGCTTGTTTCTTACATTAGAAATGTTTGTGAAAAACCTTATGTAAATACTGATTTTTCTCTATATCAAATTAGATATTATAAACATGAGGGCTCCTCAGTGTTTAAAGGAACCCTGTGTCCAGTCACTTTATGAAGGGCATAATCTACTGATATTATTCCTAATTCAAGTTTTCTAAAATTATTTTGGTGTATTGGGTTTTCTCACAATGAAAGTAGCATGTATTTTTAAAGTGTGTGTTGAATTTTCCTGAATTCTGTTCAGTAATACTCAAGTGTTTGATGAGCTCATAATATGTTCACTTAGAATTTAAGGGTAATTGAAAGAAGCCTTCTTCAGATTTCTTTCCATCTCTGTATCTACTCAGAAATGTCTAGCTCAGCTGTTCTTTGTCCTATAGTTGGTGACAGAATTTTTAGAATTTAGAATTTTTAGGGGCTTGTTAAAAACAACAACAACAACAACAACAACAAATCTACTGTATGTCATTGTCAGTTTAGAGAGTTAACATACAAGTCTGCTGTCTCTAAGGGCAGTTTCAGAATTTAGGCTTCATTCAGATAGGAAATATTCTTGGTTTTATGTTTCAAAAATGTGGCCAACTCAGTGTTATTCAGATGCTGATCATGAATTCTCTTTAGTATTCACATGACATTCTTTACTTCCTCCTCCATTCTGCACATGTCACTGTCCCTTAGGCCCTCAAAATGGAGGGAGTTAGAAGAAAGAAAAAGAAGTGAAACTGAAGTCAGTGTTACTGCAGATGAGGCAAAGGACTCTGAAGATGGCAGACTCTGTGGGGAGGGTAAAACTGTTGGTTCCAGTTAGGTTTTTGAGTATTTTTAGGTTTTATTTATGTATTTCTCCCCTACATATAATTGAGTTTATTTTTCTTAACCTTTCAAAAAAGAAACTTGAACAACTTTAATAAAGGAAACAAAAAACCATAGCTCCTTGTCCTCAAATTAATGAACATTTGAACACATTCCACATTATTATAGTTTGTGCAATTACTGCATTTGTAGTTACGCTTACCTCTGTACCTTAATACAACTTTAGTATTATAGTTCAAAATCTCCTGAAAAGATGGTGGCTTGTTGATGATTTATGCAGTCTCACTTGGTATCTGTTTGTGGATCAGTCCTTTTAGAAAAGAATAGAATTCCTATTCCGTGAATGTCAGAGCATGTAACGCTGCATGGTGTTTTGTTATCTAAGTTACTGTCCACTGAGTTAATGCTACCAGAGCTAAACCTGATGCCACCCTGGCAGCTTTGTTCAGGGTTTTGCTTATAGGTGAAATGAGTTAAAAATGTGAGCCTGTGAAGTCATTCCAGTTTTTAAAACGTCGAGTTTAAAGTAGGCCAGCTACTTTCCTTGTACCTAAAGAAGAGTTGATCTCATTTTCTGTTTATTTTTAGAGTCTTTTATTCAAAACTTCAGCGTTCTCTACAGTCCCTTGAAAAGGCATCTCATTGGAAGTGAGTCTGCCCAGTTCCCTTCTCAGCATTTAATCACTGAAGTGACAACTGATACCTTTTGGGAAGTAGTCCTTCAAAAACAGGTATGGAGTCACAAGAGAGGCAAAAAGCAAGCCATCTGTCTCTATTAAAATAATTTCCAAAGCCGCAGTTGTTGGGGTGAGTGGCTGTTTTTGATGCATAGAAGAGGAACCACGTGGCAGTCCGATTGTGGAACATGAGGGAATTACATGGTGGTTTTCTAATTGCAGAAAGTCCTTAAGAGAGCACATAATTGGAAAGATCTAAAGATGAAATTTTTCACTATTTCTGCATAGGCGGCATTTATTGAATGCCTGCTGGATTCTAAGCACAGGAAAGAACTGAGGAGGAGCCTGTTTCTCAGGTGCCAGTAATGGCCCTCTTCCCCTTCCCACAGGACGTCCTGCTGCTTTATTATGCACAGTGGTGTGGTTTCTGTCCATCCCTCAATCACGTCTTTATCCAGCTAGCTCGTCTCCTGCCAATGGATACATTCACTGTAGCAAGGTAAGAAGTCCGTTCTGCAGCACTTTGGGCTGTGTGCCTGAGCGTTCGCTCTCTCTCTTTTTCTTTTTTCTTTTTTTTTTTTTTTGCATCTTAGCCATATGGTGTTTGAGGGTCTGCCCATTTTCCATTAACCTTTGGTAAGACCCATTGGTTGGATTTAATTGTCAGGCTGAAGCCATGAGCAAAGCCTTATTAAAACCAAACTTCCCCCGATGAATTCTGCGTGTTCCTTCCGCGATGTTGATGTTTAGCCCTGATTGAATTCATAGGTAGGTGAGGGCAGGTCTGTGGGAAGAGCACTGACCTGGTCACCAGGATGGGCCCCTGAGTGGCCAGCTCCTTGGTATACCATGGGAAGGTTGCCCCAGGAGTTGCCAACCAGCCCTGGGACCTGCAGCAAATCTCTCCACCAGCCCTTGTTTTCCTCCTCATTTGTGAAGTTAAGAGGAAGGATTAATTGATATCCACGTGTTCTAGTTTTATGATTCCATGGGTACTATACATAGGCTCTTGAGTAAACAAAAAAAAATCTAAATTTTGTTTTTTAAAGAAGGCTCAAAGAATTTTTAGATGAGATAGTAAGCAGTTTGTTTAGATTAACTCCTCCCCACAAAACTCCAGATAGATTAGAGTTAAACATAAAAGATCAAATCACAGAAAAAAACAGAAGATAGAGTATTGGATTTGCTAGTTCCTTTGAGAGAGGGAAACTGTTCCAAAGTAGAAACAGTTGAAAAAATAATGAAAGAAAGATGAACAGATTCCACTAGAAATACATGCAAAGAAAACAAATAAGGAAAACAGACTAAAAAAGGGGACCATTAATGTATTTTACAGCATGTGTATTTCATCTGTCATATGTACTACAGGTAATACTTAGAGCCAAATTTGAGGAATTACTATGCTGAGAGATTTTTGCACGTACATTGTTATCTGACTTAATCCTCAGGACACTCAGTGAAGCCAGTATGGTTATCACTCTCTTTTTATTGAAGAGGAAACTGAGACACAGAAAGATTAGGCAGCTTGCCCCGAGTCACACAGCCTATAAATGAGAGACCAGGATTCAGAATCAAGTGTTCATACTCCAGACCCTGCAAAATTAAAATGGTTAAGAAATTACAATGGTTTAAGAAACAGAGACTTCAGTGTGAACAAGGATATGAGTGGGTTTTTCATGTAAGAAGAGAGAGTAAATAAACAAATGGGGAAATTATAACCTAATAAATGTAAATTAAGACAATAACAAAATGTCATTTATACTTAATAAATGGTTTTAAGTAACAAACTCTTTTGTTGCTAAAATAAAGTAAAATTGGCACAGTCAGATGTAGCTAATGGAATGAGTACATTGCCATAACCCTTTTGGAAAGCATTTTGGCAACATTTGCAAGAAATCAGCAAAAATGGTTGTGCATTTTTGACCCAGCTAATTTTACTTTGAAGAATTTAATGAAATGGGAATTCCAGAGAAGCACGAGCTAGTTATCATAGCGTTGTCTATATCCACCAGTAGAGGGACGGTTAAGTGAATCATCACTGGGCATTTGATGGGATTTTTATCCCTTCATTAACACAATGCTTTTCATACAATCTATTGGAAACAATAGAGCATGACATATGTTACAGCTGCTCTCAAAAATATGTAAGCATGTAGACGAAGCCTAAATGAGAACCCCAGAAAGAAGGTCCCAAGTAGCCCAGTGGAATTCTGAGTGGATTTTCACATTGTTTTTCTTTTATGGTTTGCCCTTTCTTTGAAGTAAAAATCAGGAGGAAGAAAGTGTTGATTATAGAATATGGTGTTCAGTACCACTTGTTTAAAAAACAGAACTCTAATTAGTTTCAGGTAAGCTGGCACCAGCAGAGACAGGACTGCCATTTTGTTAATAAAGATGTGGTAAAATGGTTTTCATTTGAATATATCATTTTTTCAAAAGTGAATTTTATCCTTTTGGACAAATACATGACACTCATCCCTGACCCCCTTATGCTTTCTGAAAAATTCTATCAGTGTAATGATTCAAAACATTCCCATCTTTTGTATGCACCGTTTGTGAATATCGCAGCCCTTCCGCAAGGATGGTGTGGCCCCTTCCTTTGAGGATGCTGTTGTGGCCCCGAGTCTGCCCAGCTCAGTGCCAGCCGCCCCCTGGAGCGGTTGGAGTTAGCGAGTGCCATAGTGATTGAGCACTGGTTGGTGATTTAGTACAGATGTCATTCTCTGTATTTGAAAATTAATCTAAAATCTGCCTAGAAAGTACACTGTTTTTGGCCTCCATCCAGATTTACAACATATAAAAGAAGGTACAAAGTCACATCGTCAGAGAAGCTTGATGTATTTTGCTTAGTGATTTCCTTTCTTTTTCCAGAGATAATTCAGGCATTAAAATACTTGGCCAGATCCTGTTAGGTGCATGACTAGTCAGGTGTCCATGAGGCATTTTTTGGAAGTTCATTTTTAATTTCAGGACATTGTATTACCATTCAGTGGAAAGTTGCATGTCTTGGAAGTATCAATGCCCAACTTACACCTGGCAGTGCACTCACCGAGAAGGGGCTGGTCCAGTGTTGGGTGTAGACAGTGCACCAGGTTTCTCAGTCATTGAGAAGATTCTTTCAAGCTGGAGTTTCTTGGGCTGATCTTTTACTTTTTTTGTTCTTTCCCTTTGCCAGGATTGATGTGTCTCAGAATGATCTTCCTTGGGAATTTATGGTTGACCGTCTTCCTACTGTCATGTTTTTTCCTTGCAACAGGTAATGCTGAATTTTTTTCAGTTTGGGGTAGATGAGTTTCTTTTGCTGAGGTCTGAAAATGAAGTGAGTTTAAGATGTAAATCATTTGTTATGACTAAACTGTTCAAAAAGTATGCCCTTAGGGACACAGGCTGGAAGGGCTTTAGTGTCAGGATGTCATGTGAGGTGTGGATTTTTTTAAGGAGGTCTGCTCTTCTCAGAGTCTGTTTCTTACATGAGCATGAATGTGGCCATCAGGATTTGTTAGCTTTCATGGCCTGCATGAACATCTGGAGGATACAGCGATTGACAGGGAGGAGCCCCATGTCTGTGGGGCACGACAGCAGCAAGTCCATGGAGCCCTGCTTGCCCCGAGCCTTCCCCTGCGCAACACCCTCCTTGCTCGGATTCAAGGCGCCCCGCAACGGAGCTTTCTCGCCACGTGTGCAGACTGCTGCGAATGTCTGCCGTGCGGTCATCACTTGATCTTTTACATTTGCTTGACTAGTATTCCAGGCTCAGTTATTACAGCCACTGCCTTGAAAGCCCCAGCAAGCAGGGCAGGGCGTTAGCAAAGGGGTAGCGGACTTCCCAGTTAGGGAATGTGGGTGCCAGTGTTCCGGTAGAAGAGGAAATGAACTCTTGGCCCTTACAGCCTGAGAAACTGGATATTCGCTCCCTTTTTACAGAGTCCCTGTGGTTTTTAGAAGGTTGGGTCCTCTTGGCGATGAAGTCATATGGCTTTGACAGAATCTTCTCTACAGCGAAGTGTTTGCAGGATCATTTGGGGAGGTCCCTGACTCGTGTGACGTTGGCTGTTTTCATTTCCTGCCTCCCTGTTGCGATTCCGTGTGGCCACTGCTCTGCTTGTCACGTTTCTCGAAGAGAGTGCTTCCTTGGTGTCCGTGGATCATTTCCTTGGTTTTTGCTCTTTATCTCAAATAATTTTTGCTGGAATACTTCCTGTGGTAGTAGGGTCTTGTCAAGTCATGCACTAAAAACAGAATGTGACTCACCCTATTCTACTGCTGACTGAGTCGTGAGGGGCCTTTTTCTTTCTAAGAAGCATTTAAATTGCCATGTAGTCAAAGAATCATGGACAATAACACTAGCAATGTCATCTGTGCAGGACAGAAGTTGGACATGTAGTTTAATGAAGTGTAGGTTTTGAATTCCAAACATAGTTTGGAAAAGTATTAAAGTTACAGCACCCAGCAAATGCCTTTGCATGTAGTAGTTCTCAGCAACTGGAAAAAATCAATGTATACTGAGAGACACGCACACAACAGGTAGCACAGCGGAGGGTTGTTTGGAGCCCTGCATCTGGGTCGAGTGACTTTCATTCTAGAGCTGCCTGGTGTAGTTTGGAGATGGAGATGAGTTTGTTCTCCAGACATGTGCTGGGCAGTTGCTGCCTCTACTATTTTCCTTGAACAGGAAAGGTCAGGAATGTAACTTTGAATATGAGAAGCCTGAGCAGTTCTATTTTGATGGAAAGAGCTTGGTAAACCAAAGCCCTGTGGCTTTGGAATGGAATTTTTCTCATTTCCTAAAAATAAATGGTAGTCAGAAGTGGAGTAAGCTCATCATTAGCTGGCCCACAGTGAGCAAGTGGTTTAGCCAGAAGGCAAATGGGCAGATGACGTGAGCTGACAACTTGCAAAAGAGGAAATGAAAAAGGCTGTTTGATAACATATAATAAGACCTTTCTCACGGTTCACCTGCTTATGCTATTTTTAGTGAAAGGAATATAAAATTGTACATGCACTGCAATGGAACAGAAACTCGTGCGTGTGCTAGCTGCAGATGTGTGCAGCGGGGAGAACGTCAAGGTGTTGACGACGATTATTCAAAGGAGTGAATACTGCAAGTGAATTGCAGGTGTTTCTTGTGTGCCTTTTATGTCCCTTATAAATTGCTTACAAAGAACACATCCTGATTTCTAAAAATCATGAAGGAGAAAACCCATGTGAAAGAGCCTATCCTCTGGGTGGAGGCAGGAGGCGGGGCTGGGACCTTGAGGGAGACTTAACCTTCCTGTGCGGGCGTCTCAGAGCCACTCCT
>NW_012148285.1:8727538-8736333 GCF_000956105.1 Propithecus coquereli | reverse complement strand
TGAGCCACCGCGCCCGGCCTCTTGCTACTTTTAAAAAGCATGGAAGTGGCCAGGCACAGTAGCTCACGCTAGTAATCCTAGCACCCTGGGAGGCCGAGGCGGGGGCGGGATCGCTTGAGCTCAGGAGTTTGAGACCAGCCTGAGCAAGAGAGAGACCCCCCGTCTCTATAAAAAAAAAAAAAAATAGGAAAATTAGCCAGGTGTGGTGGTAGCACGTTTGTAGTCCCAGATACTTGGGAGGCCGAGGCAGCAGGATCTCTTAAGCCCAGGAGTATGACCTATGGTGACACCACTGCACTCTAGCCAGGGTGACAGAGCAAGACTCTGTCTAAAAAAAAAAAAAAAAAAAGCATGATAGCATCTCCCTAACCTGTTAGCCTGTTAGGGAGATTCGTGGCAATTGTACCAAGACTTCTAAGATAGCATGCTTACAGATGGCACTGTCCGTCCTTTAAATGTCTCCAGACAGACATGCTGAGGCATGTCTGCAGCTCTTTCCTGGATAATTCACCTGGCCTGTGCCCTAGAAGACCGGGTCTGTGCTGGAGGACACGGTGGCAGACCCAGCCTCCGCAGATCCCTGCACACACCCACTTCACAGGGCTACCCGTGCTTTTAGTTGTTGCTTGAATGGCTGGGATGCCCCACTTAAAGAAAGCTTAAGTGTTGAGAAAACTGCTTTAAAGGAGGGGATAGTTGAATACTTACCCCAAATTTTCAATTTACATGCAAGGTTCCAAGTTCTTATTTATGTTTGCTATTACCTGGAAGTTTCCATAAACACTACGTAAAATGGGGCATAGCTGACTTTAATTTGCTTGTGGTTTTTATTTGATAGGGGAAAAGCTACTCATTGAGAGAACACCTTTTGTCACTTTAGGTATTTGGCCACTGGCTTTGTGTGCGGAGCTTTTAATTAGTAATTTCCTGTTTGTTTCTTAAGGAACAATGCAATTTTTTACAAAGCTGACATTTACCGATTATTCACTTAGCTCACTTAATCCTGTACAACAGTCCCATGAGGTAGGTGACACTCTTCTTGTCCCCATTTCACAGAGGAAGTAGTTCAGAAGCACAGAGAAGTTGCTCGTCTAAGAAGAGCACATGACAGTGAGCAGAGCCCTGCGACTCTGCTGCGGCAGCTGGGCCCCGAGTCCTGCTCTCCCCTCCGCTCCTCTAATACTTGAGGGAGACGCCACCGTCTGTTGGTGCATCTCATGCATAAATGCATGACCCGGCAGTTTTGATTAATGCAGCCAGACCGTGCGTGCACGAGTAAATAGATCTGAGAGAGAAACTTTGGTTGTCAGACAATTAAATGACAAGTTCTAAACAGGAATTTTCTAAATCAGAACCTGGAACAGAGCTGTGGAGGAGAGCCTTTTCCTTTGCCACCCTCCTTCCTTACTCTGTACTCTCAGGGTCGGGCAGCCTTACTTCATCAGAGTGCCTTGGGCGGTCTGTTTGCCAGGAGCACCCTTGGCCGAGAACCCCTGCCTCAGATAAAGTGTGATAAATGACTGCTGCAGAAACAGGCTGCGCCTTGCAGGTTTTTCCTGTTTCACGGGCACCGTCGTCGATGGGTACAGGAATGATACAGGCAACAGTCCCGCCCCAGGCCCGACATGGCCACTGGGTCTTAGTGCCCTGTGTCACTGGCTTTAGGCTTGGGCCTGGGAGCTCTTGTTTTTCTTAGAGGGTACTATATAGAAACTGAGCTCTGGCCTCACAGAACAAGCATATAGGGCATCCTTGCTTTGTAGAGAATTTCTCGCCCAGGCAACATTTTCCTTACTGACTTTGAGCAAAATCCTCGGAGTGCCTTTTCTTGGTAAGAAGTAGATGGCCGGGTCTGGTTTTGGACTAGGTGTGTTGGCATGACTCTCACCTTTGATCCTTTCCCTTCCTCTCCAGAAAGGACCTCAGTGTCAAGTACCCCGAAGACCTCCCCGTCACCCTTCCAAACCTGCTGAGGTTCATTCTCCATCACTCAAACTCCGTGTCGCCCCGGAACATGGCTGACCCTCCTACCAAAGAATGTCTTCGGAGCGAGGCGGTCCTACAGCAAGGGCACGTCTCCCACTTGGAGAGAGAGATCCAGAAGTTGAGAGCAGAAATAAGCAGCCTCCAGCACGCGCAAGGGCAGGTGGAGTTGCGGCTGTCCAGCGCCCGCAGGGACGAACACCGGCTGCGGCGACAGCAGCAGGCCCTGGAGGAGCAGCACCGCCTGCTCCAGCAGCACAGCGAGCAGCTGCAGGCGCTGCACGAACAGAAGACCCGTGAGCTCGAGGCGCTGGCCCGGAAGCTGCAGGAGCTGGCCGACGCCTCCGAAAACCTCCTCACGGAGAACACCTGGCTCAAGATCCTGGTGGCGACCATGGAGAGGAAACTGGAGGGCAAGGAAGGAGCTGAAAACCCGGCTCCCCCGAGAAAGGCACACCCTGAGCACCCCGAGCCCTCAGGCACCCCCCCCTTACCTGGCAGCACCCCACCACCTTCCAACGTCAGCTCCACGCTGGCGTCCGAAAGGAGTGACAACAGGACAGACTAACTCTCAAAATGACATGAAGAAATCAGAGATGAAAACTGTACATTGGGAATATATTTATGCAAATTTTATTGAAATTTATTGTAAATAAAGATTTTCTCAGTGGTCTAGAAAATCAGCTTGAATGTCATTCAGCATTTGTTGAAGAGGGATGACATCCCTTCCACTTATTGCACAAACTTGGTAGCTTTGAGACAGAAACAGCACGGTCCGTTTGAGGATTTGTCTGAGAAATTAGTCCATGTTTTAGCGGCTCAGTGTCCAGAGTTCCCTCCTCATTCCCCTACTGTTGCTTCTGCGATGATATGAAGAGTGAAAGCCTAATGTCTTGATGAGTCAGAAAACTTGAACGCAACAGTTGGGCTATTCAGAAAGAATTCAGAGGGAGGTCATAACTTACTAAGCCATTGAGTGTGTGGCTCTGGTGTCTACACTAAAAAAAGTAGCTACTGATAAATAAGAACAGCCAGAGAGATTATGTGGCTGTTCACTAGTTCTACGGGCGTTTCCATATTCCTCCCAAAGACCCCACCACCACCGCCCACCCAGCCACTCGCCCTCACCCACCACGCTCTGCTGGGCCCGAGTCAAGCTCCAGGGATGCCCCTGGCAACCAGGAGTGGGATAAGAAAACCTCAAGTGAAAGTGAAGAGAAAGCAGTGTTTAATCATTTCAAAACCAAAACTTCACTGGCACGTTAAGAACCACAGGTGAGTGCTGACAATCAAGCATTGGTCAGTGCCACAGGGGTCAGGCTCAGGGGCTGAAAATGCAAATCCCAGCTGCTCCCGGGTTACTCAGGTGTGGAGCTGAAGGAAAAACAGCCTAGGTTTATGCTGCTGGCTTCGGTGAGAGTAGAGGTAGAAAGCCTGGTTCTGAAATGCGAGGGGACGGGTCAAACACGCCGGCCTTTGCTAACTCACCAGAGCAAACCTCCTCCCTGATCTTCCAGTTGGCACCTTTGGAACTTGTTCTCCCTCCTAGGCCCGGCTTCAGTGGCTGGATCGCCCCTCCCCATCCCGCCACGTGTCCTGCCCACTCCACCTGCAGGGCCTCTGCTGACATCGCACCTGTCCCATGGCCACCTCTTCCCAAGCTTGGTCAACCCGTTAGTGGCCAAAGGTGTTTCCTCTCCTGCTTCCTAAGGGTTTCTCAAGAGCCCACCTGCTGTGTCGTCACTGCCCTCAGCCCTAATGGCCCAGTGAGCTATCCCTCTCCCCAGCCATTACTTATGTTTGACCCCAGTTTAGGTGTATGCTGCTAAAAAGAGGTGTTTGCTACGGCTCCCCCTTAGGGTTCTAGAAAGGGGATTAGTTCAACATGCTTTTTAGAGGCGGCTTGGATGAGGCCAGAGGAGTGCTCTAAGCTCAAGTGCTAAGGGCCTGCACTCCATGGTTAGAGCCGGGACTGGCCTCTGGTTTATCACCGAGGATGCCAACACAAATCACGTTTTAATCATAATAGTTTAGAGTGTGCTTACAGTGGTGAGATTAAAAATCTAAGCAAGTTCACTGAAATGACACCTTGGAGATGCAGGCTGCTGAGGCCCTGGCTTGAATGAGAGCCGCCAACTCGTCATCTGTTCAAGAACCTAGTCCTGAACTGGAGCTCCACCCCCGGCCCCTGCACTAGGCACGGGCTGGCAGGGAGCGGTCTGGGGGCTCCCGTGTGAACGTGCACACGAGAAATGGCCTTCCACTGGCACGCGGTGCCCTTAGAGCCGGGTCAGGGGACTCGAGACACAATCTCCAGACCCGCAGAGGAAAGTGAAATCCAACACCCACCAGGTGGGTGGTCATCAGAGAGGAAAGGAAGCCAACTTGTGAAAAGGGAAGGGGGGAACCCAAAAAACCTCAACGTCCCTTCCTCCTCCCCCTCCAGTGCAGAAAATATTAAACCCAGAAACAAAACAAAAAACAATTTTTCTCTTTCTTGGGCAAACTGGGTTTCAGACTGAAAGCAGCCACCGTGGGCTGGGGTGTTTCCGAGGATCAGGGCGAGTACAGCAAAGCCCGCGCCAAGGGGGGGTGCTCAGCACGCTTCAGACCCAGGGGCAGGAAACCGCTCTGCTACGAGGACACCTGGCAGCCCTCGGGACGCGTGCCCGGACTCGTCCTTCACTGGCTCCCAGGCAGGGACGGTAGCTTCCTTGCAGTAACTCTACTATCAACAGGAACTGCTACTAACGACTGAGTCTACCTGGAGAAAAACGAAGGGCTGTGGTGGTTCCATCCATTACTAACCAAGCGGAAATCACCCAAGCACCCCAACTGGTCAGCCACAAGACCCCAAACTGACATCTCACCCCCTTCACATACACACACAGATACACATGAGAGACCCCCGCCGAGCGCAGCCCGGGCCTTACAAGTCTGGGACCCTCCGCGGCCTCGCCGCAGCTCATCACTAGTACAGCTGCAATCAACCCAGTCCCGTGTGCTCTAGATGATGTTTTTAAAAATCAGCAGAAGGGCTTAAGCACGTGCTTCTGGGGGCCTATTTACAGTTCACAGGTTTGTTAGTTCACGCGTTACAGTAGTAGCTCCGTCAAAAACAGGCTCAGCTAAACATTCAAGTAACGAAAGCGCTACAGGGCCGCGAGCCCCGGCAAGGTCGGGCCTGCCCACTGCCCGCAATGGGCAGCCCCACCAGGAGGCCGGGGGGAAGCCCAGGGCAGCTGGGCCCCCGGGAGTCAGTGCATGCGGTGACGAAGCCCGCTGAGGCCATGCCAGCAAGTGTCAACCCCTCCTCCCAGACAGCAGCGTGTCTGTGCGGCCTTGCGCCTCCCAGCTGGCTGCAAACGGGACCCGGAGCCGCGCATCCTGGGTCAGCCGTGGACTTCCGGGCCGTTGGGAGTCATCAGCTTGGCCTTCCTTTCCACGCACGGTCCCCTGGCCGAGTACTGCACCAGCAGGAAGGGCTCCTTGGTCTCGCCATCCCCCACGATGCTCTCCTCGTCCTCCGACTGGCTGATGCGCTGCAGCCGCAGGTAGCACCAGCAGCCCAGGATCAAGGCCCCCAGGGCAGCGATGGCAATGAGGATGACAATGACCGTGACCACGCCCGTGGTGGGGCTGTGGTCCATAATAGACATGGTCAGTGCTGGGGGGCTTCCTCGGCAGGAAGCGCTTGGGGACGGCTGGCTCAGTGAGGCTGGAACTCGGGTAGGACGCGAGAGTCCTGAAAGACAAAGCAAGCTGAGGTCAGCTGGGGACGGCTCCTGAGCTGAGGCTGGCACTTCCATGGGGTCTGTTTTTAATAGTCCTTAAGCCGGCCCTCATCCTGGCGAGAGCAGGCCGGCAGCTCTCACCACCAGGCAGGCGGCGAGTCACCTTGTTCAGCCGCGGAGCTCAAGGCGCTGGCGGGGGGTGGGGGCTGGGACGGGACACTGCGACAGCTGCGGCAGAGGCCGACAGAAGGTTGGACACCGTTCTGTCTCTTCTGTTTAAGGTGCGCCTTCTGGAAGCCCAGCACCACTTGGTGTTCGGTAACCACTTGGGGACTTTAAAGAGCCAGTGGCTTCATAATGGCCAGAGATGAGGGACATGGAAGCAGAGAAATGACATCAGTCCCTGTCTCGAACAGGCAACATACACAGAACAGCCTAGTCCTTCCAGGACACCTGTGAGAGGGTGAGCGGACAACAGCCTTTGCCACGGGGGCACTGCAGCTGGCCTGGGAAGACCCCTGGTACACAATACCCCGCCCAAGTGGGGGCTGGGTGGCAGAGTCCCTTGTGTGGCTCAGACGGAGGCCAGGCAAAAGGGAGACGCGTCTGGGAAGGTGGGCGCGCTGGGGGCAGCACGGGAGAGTGGGCAGACGGCTCCTGCCACGGGGCTCAGCGCCCAGCGCAGGACCCAGACCGCAAACAGGTCAATGCTCCGAACGCTGGATGCCACGATGCTAACTGGGCAGGCAGCTGAGGGGCAGGGAGGCGACTCTGATGGGGAAGAGTGTTCCTGGCAGGGGACAGCCACTGCTCAGGCTGCAAAGGCAGAGAGGAGCCACCAGTGCTCAGCATGCCGAGGGAGTGACACCAAAACTGGGGCCTGGGACCGCCTCCCCGCCGTCCTCAGGCAACCCTCTCCACCCGGCGCGCCTCGGGAGCCTCACCTGTGGAAGGGACCGCCAGGGCACACGCCAGGTCTGAGAGCCCCGGACTCCAGGCTCCCTCTAAGCCTCAAGGGCCTCCTCCAGGCCATCCCCCAAGGCCAGCCAGCGACCACCCGCTGAGGTCAGGGCTTTGCGCTGGGTTCACCCACCGAAGCTAGCAGGCTCCCCCGGGTCCCTAGACCCTGACTTTTCTACTTCCCCTGCCTCGCCATAAACTGAGCAAATCACGGTAACTCGCACCCAGGTGGCGGAGGACAAGGACAGGCCCACGACACGTTCTGCACAGGCTGTGCACGTGCTTGGCACTCGGGAAGAACGAGATGTCTGAATTCGTCTGCTGTTGTTTTTAATCAGACTGACACCAGCACAGGTACAGCATGGAAAGGAGGTTTTCCCTCCAAACACAACTGAACCTGCGGCAGCCTTGAGCAGTAACAGCCTCAATTAGGGATGATTCTTCCCTGGTCAAGCAAGGGGTCTCTCCAGAGACCAGGTTTGCCTGAGGGTCAAAGGCAGCTAAGTCAACACCCCCAGAGTTTGTCCGGGGACCAGGCCCTGAGCAAACCACAGACCCTGCAGGGGGCCCTGGGCAAGCGGGACAACATCCCTCAAAACCGATGCCTTCTCACCACCTCCAGGGGCCAGGCCACTGCCAGCCCTCTCCATGGGCTCCCTGTCCACCTGCGTGGGCCACTGAAACCGGGGCCCCTTCCAAGTCCTCATAGTGACCTACAGGACCCAACACAACGGGTCCCCAGCCACAATGACCTCCATACACTCTCCTGCCACCAGGCCGTTGCCTAGGCCAGAATGCTCTGCCCACTTACCCTTATTCAGTGGTTCTCAACTGAGGGTGACTGTGCCCCCACCCCGGGGACATGTGGCCATGTCTGGAGCCACTTTTGCTTGTCACAACTGGGAGGAGGTGGTACTACTGGCATCTAGCAGGGAGAGGCCAGGGAGGTTGCTAAACATCCCATAATGCACAGGACAGCCCCCACCACACGGAGCGGCCTGGCCCCAAATGTCACCAGCGGGCGGGTAGAGAAGGGAACTCTGACACAGTTACGCCAGCTCCAGCAGGGAAGGCTTCCTGACCCGGAATTCCAGGGAGGGCTCCTTTCCTCCACAGCACTGGCTGCAGCGCGGCCCGGCTTCTGGGGCACGGCACCCGCTAGCCGGGGCCCCCAAAGGCTGCGCACTCGACCACGGCCCTGCCCCTCTGTGCCCGACGGCACAGGCCACCCTGGCCTCTCCCCTGCCACCATCAGCTCCCACAACCAGCTGTCCTCCTTCAGGCCTCCAGACGGGACAGGGGACCCCTGTGACCCCTGGAGACCCTGCCCGCTGCAGCTGGGTGAGCCTGTCTCCACCCGTCCCAACCTCCACGTTCTCTTTCTTCTGCAGAACACCTACCCGCCCCGGGCCCCTGCCTCCCTCTCCCTGCACCTCTGCGCACGGCGCCTGTGGGTGCCTGCCTTCCCACGGGCTTCTGGACAGGAAGGCAAGTCAGCACCAATTCGGAAGGGGAAGTGTGTGTGTTTGGGGGTGGGGGTGGTTCGGGGGCAGGAAGTGGAAAATCAAACAATGGCACCACAATCTGGGGGGGCCCAGGGGCCAAAGCCAGCTGGGGAGCCCACGAGACACCCATGAGTCCAGGGGGAAACCAGTGGTCCCAGGACTAATGAGGAAACTGAGGCACAGGCAGCCCCAGCTCAAAGGGACTGAGAGGAGTGGTGACCTCAAAACCTTGTCTGCTGCCCCACCCCAGGCCAGGTGTGGGCCTTTCACCCCCTGAGCACACAGCCCGTGAATAAGCCAGCCAGGCCGTGGCCCCGGCCCTCCCCTGAGTACGCTTGTTTGTTCCTGCGCTCGCTCTGCGAATGTTTCCTGAGAACTTCTCTTTTAAAAATTCTCATCACGTCATTCCCTGCTCAGAACCCTTCCGCCATCAGAAGAGACTCCAAATGCTCTGCCTCCCCAGCTTTCTCGCTGCCACCCCGGGCCTCTGCACCCTCTGCCTGCACCATTCCCCCGGGGCTGTCCCAAAGACTGGCTCCTTCCTATTCAGGACTTGGAAGGCACCTCCCTTGGCTGCCCTCCTGGACCTCCCTGGCTCCAGATCCCCTCCTCC